>NW_006785848.1:632013-727959 GCF_000442215.2 Lipotes vexillifer
GAAGAGCGTACATCCTAAAGCTGAGACAGTAACTGTCTAGGTCCACAGCAGCAGCAGCGGTAGCTTTTAGGGTCCATACGCGGAGAATCTATGGGAGAAAAAGAAAGGCGAATAAGCCTTTGGACCCGACCCTCCTATTCCGGAACAAAAAGCACAATAACGACCCGACTGGGCAAAAGCGGACCTGGCGCCCATTGCGCAAGCGCGCTCAGTGTTACGTTTCCGGAGGGAGGGGAGAAGCGACCCGATCCCGCCCCAGCGTGGCCTTTCTCCCGTCACGTGCCCGGAGACTCCTGTGTCACGTGAGGCCCAGGTGGCGGCGGAGCTACGGCTAGAGGGCGAGAGTAAGAAGCGGAAGCCGGAAGGGGCGCGAGTGAAGGCTGGCAGAGAAGACTCCTCCCGAGAGGGCCAGGGGTGCGCGTGCGCCCTCTTCTTCCAGCGCAGCCCCGCCGCCCTTGCTCGCGGCCAGGTGACAGCTGGGCCTGGTCTGCCGCGCGCGGCCTGGGGCGCGAGGAGCGCGCGCCCTGCCCTTGAGTGCCGCGCCGGCCGCCCCTCCCCCTCGTCCCGTCCCTCCCGTCGCGTCCCGTCCCCTCGGGTGCCGCCGGCCGGTGCTGAGGCGAGTCGGCGGCAGCGGGGACATTTTCTGACTCCCGACCACTGTCCCGGCTGCCCTTTCCTCTCCGACCCGGGGCCGGCCGCTATTCCGGCCCCAGGATGCAGAATGTGATTAACACGGTGAAGGGAAAGGCACTGGAAGTGGCTGAGTACCTGACCCCGGTCCTCAAGGTAAGCCGGGCTTGCCGGGGGTTGTCATGCTCACGCTTGGCTCTGCAGGGACCGAGGACCGGACGCCGGGGGAGTCACGGTGTTGTCCGGTGGGGAGCGGTGTAGGGTGGTACGCGGGAAAAGGTGCGTACCACCAACAGCTTATCTCGCTGTTCTCTAGGGTAAACTTGGAGCGACGCTCTGTGCGTACTTCACCCGCCAGAACTCAGCTCGTCTGGGTACATCGGGTTGGAGCGTAGTCCGCAGCTAAGTGGGTTTTAGAACATTAAATCCTAACATCGGAAGTCTTTTGAACTTTTTAAACAAGGATTTTGCTTATTTTAAAGAAATGAATCTGTTTGGTACTAAAATGACATGTTACTTTTTTTCTTTCAAATTTCGTAGTAAGTCTTGTAATTAGGAGTTTGAAATAGTAAGTTGTGAATGAGGTCGCAGCTTATTAGATTTCAGTGGAACAAGGTGAAATTTGCAACATTATTTCTTTCAGTACCGTTGAACCCAGTTACAGGCAAAACCCCCTTTCCCAAGTTTTAAAATAGCTGAAGCTAGTTCATCTTGGACGTCAGTGGTAATACGGAGCAGCTTGACCCTTCTAGATACATAAATTTTTTTTTTACATTGGCAATAACAGCATTTTTAAACTAAAAATTGTGACACGTTAGCTATTACAGCAGTGACTGACTTATTTTCAAAGATAAATTTCTAGAATTGCATTCGAGTTTTTCTTTTATAACCCTTTATGGTAAGTTTTTTGTTATTGTATCTTTATTTTTCCTTTCTGAAAAGCGAGCAATGATAGTAAATGAATAGCGATTTCTTGCTTAAGTGTTTTTTTCTTTAAGCTTTTATTAAAATTTTACAAATCTTAGTGTAGGATGAAATATCCATGGAAATGGTTGTTCCTCTCTATTAAAGAAGTTACTTTGGTGTTCTAAAAAGATTTTACTTTTCTCCCTTTCCATGACAAAGCGAAATATTAGTCCTGCAGTTTTTAAATACTTACTTCTAAGAATGGTTTTAAAATGATATCTTGTTGGGCCAAGTTAAAAAAAAAGTTTATAAATGAAAACTCCAACACTTGCTACGCTTACATTTGTTTACTGTGAAACCCATCATAATTAAGATTATTCAGTCAACTTTGAAAATAATTTTTTTGACATTTGAATCGAATGATTCTTTTGCATATTATGTCATCTTATCAGAAACGTCTAACTTACTAGGCATACAGCATTTAAATAATACACAATTATTAAAACTGTTTAGTTTCAGGGAGAGAGGAGCAAGAGAAAAAAAAACCTCCCACATAAAATATAAAACTACTATTTTCAGCTTATAGGATTATGTATTGAGAAAGCATTCTACTTGTTCACCAAACTGAAAGAATGTGTTAGCTTGTTAGTATGTATTTTTAGTAATAAGGAAAGCAGAATTAATGACCCTCTCCTTGATCTTCCCTGTGCAAACTGTTGGTTTACAGAGTGAATTCTTGTAGTTTCCTACTAGACATGGAAGGCAAGGAGAAAAAGCTAAATCCCTGGGAAATAGATGTTGATTTATCCCAACGAGTAAAAATTAAGAAAAATCATGGTTTGGAACATGTACAGTAAAAGCCAGAGTCCTTACAATGATCTTTAAGCCTATACTTGTTTGGTAGAGGGTCCTTTCTCACCTACTACTGGCTTTTAAGCAAAAGCCCTTATTCACTTTTGCTTAAAAGCCAATCTGACCTTCTGTGTTATCCATCAAGCACTCGCTTGCCTTGGGTTTTGCATTTGCTCTTCCCTCTGCCTGAAATGCTCTTCCTCCAGACAGCCTTGTGGCTGGTTCCTTTCTTAAGGTCTCTACTCTATAGTCACCCATCAGTGTAGTCTTTTTTCTCTTACCATCCTAGTTTAAATAACCATCTCTCTCCCTCCACCCCTGACCAGTTTCCTCTCTGCCCCATTTTTCTTTTTGATATTGATGACCATTTGGCTTTTCTCCCTGAACTAGTTTAAACTTCTTATGCGGACAAGGAGGAGTATGGTCTATTTTATTCACTCTATGTCCCTATTACCTTAAATAGTGCTTGGCATATAGTAGTTATTTGGTGTTTTTTGAATCAATAATGTTCATAAATGAATCTTCATTTTTGTAGATTTCTACCACAAAATCTTATGTATAACTTAAACTTTAGAAAAATTCGGTAAGTAACATCCTTGCTTTAGAGGAGAGAATATTGTATAATATCTTGGTGGAGATGAGAATAATGGGAAAGTATTAAGTGATTTAGGACTTCTAGATTTGGTTTCTAATATTACTCAAATGGGACATTGGCTGAATTGTAATATGTTTAAACATCTTTAAGACGTTTTTCTGTTCTGTAAAATAATGATATTTCGTCATTTCACAAAATTATTTTGAGGTTTAATGTTTGTATAAATCTTTTTTTTTTCTTTTTTTTTTTTTGCGGTACGCGGGCCTCTCACTGCTGTGGCCTCTCCTGTTCGGAGCACAGTCTCCGGCCGCGCAGGCTCAGCAGCCATGGCTCACGGGCCCAGCAGCTCCGCGGCATGTGGGATCCTCCCGGACCGGGGCACAAACCCATGTCCCCTGCATCGGCAAGCAGACTCTCAACCACTGCGCCACCAGGGAAGCCCCTGTATAAATCTTTGAATATTTTTCCAAAGAGTTTTGCTCTAATATAGCACTGATCACATTATATTGTGATTATTTTCATGTCAATTTCCTCTGTTGTGCTTACATATTCCTTGAGGTCAGGTACCAGTGACAGATTGTTTTTTTGCACATGCTCCATTACCTAGATGGGTACCAAGCAAATAGTTGCCCACAAACATTTTCAGTTGAAAGTGAGAGATAGTGTAATACTGTTATTCTTTTTACTTTCTATAGGAATCAAAGTTTAAGGAAACAGGTGTTATCACCCCAGAAGAGGTGAGTATTGAAGATATCAGTATAAAGCTATTATATTCTACAATTACATAAAACTGGGTGGCTTTTGTGTTTTATAAGAAAACATCTTGAAATTTAATCTTGATTTGAGTAAAATTAGATCCTGTTGACTATATTAGCAATTTTGTAATTGTAATTACAATTTTGTAATTGTAATTACAATAATAGCAATTTCTATTTCCCATAAAAGAAAATGTAACTTCTCTCTCAGTTTGTCATTTCTCATATTTTTCTGTAATTTCTTTTTATTTAGAAATGAGGGAGGGAGAGGAAATGGAAAAGATTCCTATAGTGACTTATCCTTCACTTATATTTGTATTATATTGAGCTGTGCAGTGGACTCTGGCGTTTGTTGTCTTGCTTCTTTCTACCTCAAACATGAGTTTTCATGGCTTTCCATTTGGAAACTTTGTCTCAATGCTTGGATATTAAGTTTTCTATCAGTATTCAGCTTAAATATTTTATTGCTACATATTTAACATTGATTTTTTTTCCCCACCATTCTTTCACTTTTTCTACTAACCAGACAATGATGAATCTGCTTAATGCTGAAACAGATGGCTCTTTTATAGGCCAGTTGTGTTTTATTATACTTTTAATATAGAATTATATTTTGAGGAATCATTTTACTTGTTCACTAAATCTATATAATAAAAGTATTGTCTTTCCTTTAGGTAGTTTATTTTGTTGTCTTTAGAGAAATACATTCTGGTCTAAAAATCCTTTGGGACTCCAGTTTTATGAATAGTTATGGTTACAGCAGACTTATTTTTTAGTCTTAATGAATGGCAAATAATTTATATGAGCTTCACCTTTAACTCTCATTAAAAGTACCAGTCATTGGCAATGGAACTTTATTGAAATGAGCCATGCTGTATGATCTGGTTGTAAATTCTAAGACCTCAAGCCAGGGAATTAACTGATCTTTTAGTTTTCAATTGTGATGGAATCTCTTCAGTCCCAAATCCTTGTAAGTTCAAAGGATGGTGTGCTTAACTGACAGTTTTATCTAAAATTTTATCTAAAATTGTCTTCATGTTTAGTGAAGACACAGAATAGTATGGATAAAACCTAGAAGACCTGCCTTCTAGACCCATTTCTCTAATTTCTCCTATTCTGACTCAGGCAAATCAATTAATCTATCTAAGCACAGGCCTCATGTTTCCTCATCTTTAAGATGAGGGATTTTGACTCGACATTCTCTAAAGAACCCAGTCTGCCTTAAGGCATCATGAGTTTAATACCTTGAATGCCAAATAAAGCTAAATTTTGAGCTTAAGGATATCATTAATGTTCTTGAAACTCAGTATCTAAAATAAAGAGCAGAGATGAAAGTGTGCTGTTTTTCTTGTACCCTTCGACTTTATCTCCTCTATGTGAAAATGGCTAATTGGTAAATAGATAGTTGGATTTAGAGATACAAGTCTGTGGTCATTGAATAGAATTAAGCAAACCATTTTAAAACAGCTACTAGTCCTACAATGAATAACTCTTACACTTAAGTGTATCATGAAGTGATTTATGAATTTCCCCATTTTCTTGCCCATTTTTAAACAAATGCAAGGCAAAAACTAGCTCAGCTGGGTACCAACCACCTAATGCTGAATTGAGATAGAGTGCAATTCCGGGATTTAATTAGATTAGAATGAGTCTAGGGGAAGAAAACCAGAAGACAAAATGCTTTGGATCAGTACTATACTGACTTGGTCTGTTCGTTTTCTCTTACTGTTTCTGGGCTTCTGGCTGTCAGCCTCTACCTACCTTTTTGTTTTCATTGAGAGGTGTGGAAGTATTGTGTTTAAAAATAAGGACAGGCATTATCTAATATGGTACTGTCTGACTAAAAATACTTTAATGTACAACATGTGTATGACTTGAGTAAATGGAGTACTAGTAATAGAGGATAGCTTGAAGAATAAAGTTGTTCATCAGAATGTTAATATTGATTCTACCTTGTTAAAGTTATTCAGTCTTATCCAATATTTAATCACTAAGAGAAAGCTACTGTAAGCAGTATTGAGAATTTAGAAACTTGAATCTTTCATTTGAACATAGGAAGCATGTAATAATAATAATGGCCACTGCTAATGAGAGCAGATATACACATGTACTAAATATCATTAGTAGCATAGCAATTCTATGTTCTTTTATATTTTTCCTTATCTTCTAGTGTTTTTGTTATTTTTTCAGTGGATGCCACCAGAGGTGCTGGGGAATAAAATATTAGAGTCTTGTGATCTCAAGGCAGTATCATTAAAGAATTTTTAAGTTTTTAATTCTTTGTTTTGCTTGCACTTTGTTAAATTAATACTTTTTTGGTGATGATGAATTAGTTCCCAATAGCCGTAGAGTTATGCAGCATCTGGTTGCAAAGACCCAAAATGCTTAAAACCTGGAGGAGAGGGTATTGCTTTCATTTGGGTTTTTGTCTTTACCTAATCCCTTTAAGTAGTAAAGAAATTATTTAAATAAAAGAACAGAAACATATTGTAAAGTTACTTTGGGGAGTATGCTGCTAAATCTTATCTTGTTAATCTATCTTCGTAAAAGAAGTTACTGTCAGAACTCTTATTTTCTAGAGTTTTATTCTCTCAAATTAAAGCAGAATATCATACATAGACATACTTTTCTCAGAAAGACATTAGAAGGTTAAAGATAATATAATTTTTTGCTGTGTAATAAACCCATGAACAATACATGATTTTAAGTTAGAGCTGTTGTGAAATAGTAATTGGGGACGTATGTGTGCATATAGCCTGAGTTGGGACACTGCAGTTGTGTTTAACAGACTTTCATTTTCTACTCTCAAGAATAAGCAGGATTTCTGTCTTGCGATAAGATCAGTCCACGCTCATGTATAATGGACAGTCTCAGAAGATTAAACTCTTTATTCCTGAGTCTGTTTTTCATTTCTGAAGAAAAACAAAAATTTGTACAATGTTCAGCCTGCCCAGAAAGTCCAAGATGTGTTAGAGGATTCAATTTCTTGATTGTCTTGGTGTTTTCTGATTCAATCCAAAAGTTTCTAACTTTTTCCCCATTGTTTGGAAGTACATTTCTCACTTTTATTAATGATTCCTTTAATATTGTGAAAAAGCTTTCAAAATAAGATGTTACTTAAATTTTTTTAAAATGAGGTGTGCACTGTGATGTAATAAACTATTCTTACATCATAGAACTGTAGTTATTTAGTAATTTTTTCAAAGATCTTCACTGACTTTTCAACCATTAGCAAGAATTGCTCTACATTTCATTCATCCATAAAGTGGTTTTTGGCATTTTAAAATCCTGTTGTGTTACCCTTATTCATTTCATGGTACTGTATGCTTTTGGCATTATATAAATCCAGTGATTACAATTGAATAAAAAAATTAACAGCACTCAGTATTTTTTCTTCCAAAATTAATTTACATTTTCATGGATGTTAAAAATTTTTTAGTTTTAATAAATATTCTAAAATAAATCTTTAGGCTGGTAGAGCAAGTTGGTGCTGTTTGCATTTTAATTGATTATTTTGAATCAGGGTTACACAGGATGATCCCTTTGGTATTTTGCCACCTTATATTCAATGATGTTCAATTTTTCTTTTTTCCTTTTTTCATATTTCTTCTAAATTTTCAATAGTTTGTAGCAGCTGGAGATCACTTAGTCCACCACTGTCCAACATGGCAATGGTAAGTACTCTTGAGTGAGGAATAGAAAGTTTATAAAAGGTGTGACTTCATAATTTTGGCACTTTACAAAATAGATTAGTGTATGAAAATTAGAATGACCTGTTTAACCCTCCTCTAGTAGATTTTTCTATTAAATAGTGCTCCAGTGTTGCCAATGTAAAATAAATGAAGAAAAACTGAGCATTATGCCTGTTTTGTTTTGCTGTTAGCACAAAAGTTGGAGATTTTTGAGATAAATGCCTTACTTCCTTTACCATTATTCTGTTTCTTTATAGTGTCTAAGTCTGTTCTTGTGATGGGTCTTTAAAAAATAATTTTCAAAAGTTTAATAACTTTGATTCGCTTTTTTTTTCTGTTCATAAGCGTAATATTTAACATCTTTATTGGAGTATAATTGCTTTACAATGTTGTGTTAGTTTCTGCTGTGTAACAGAGTGAATCAGCTGTATGTATACATATATCCCCATATCCCCTCCCTCTTGCATCTCCCTCCCACCCTCCCTATCTCACCCCTCTAGGTGGTCACGAAGCACTGAGCTGATCTCCCTGTGCTACACAGCTGCTTCCCACTAGCTATCTGTTTTACATTTGGTAGTGTATATATGTCAGTGCTACTCTCTCACTTTGTCCCAGCTTACCCTTGCCCCTCCCCATTTCCTCAAGTCCATTCTCTACGTCTGCATCTTTATTCCTGTCCTGCCCCTAGGTTCATGAGAACCTTTTTTTTTTAGATTCCATATGTATGTGTTAGCATATGGTATTTGTTTTTCTCTTTCTGACTGACTTCACTCTATATGACAGACTCTAGGTCCATCCACCTCACTACAAATAGCTCAATTTCATTTCTTTTTATGGCTGAGTTATATTCCATTGTATATATGTGCCACATCTTCTTTATCCATTCATCCGATGATGGACACTTAGGTTGTTTCCATCTCCGGGCTATTGTAAATAGAGCTGCAGTGAACATTGTGGTACATGACTCTTTTTGAATTATGGTTTTCTCAGGATATATGTCCAGTAGTGGGATTGCTGGGTCATATGGTAGTTGTATTTTTAGTTTTTTAAGGAACCTGATTAGCTTATTTTTCAAATTAAAATGTATTGAATTTTTTTTTTTTTTTGTGGTACACGGGCCTCTCACTCTTGTGGCCTCTCCTGTTGCGGAGCACAGGCTCAGCGGCCATGGCTCACGGGTCTAGCCGTTCCGCGGCATGGGGGACCTTCCCGGACCGGGGCACGAACCCGTGTCCCCTGCGTCGGCAGGCACTCTCAACCACTGCGCCACGAGGGAAGCCCTGAATTTTTTTATGACATTTATAAATGCAGAATTTTGCAGAATCTTATGGTTCTTTACCATAAGACCTTCTTTAAGGTTCAAAAGTTTCTCCCCTTTTTAGGAATGAGCTCAAAAGTTGAGAGATTCATGATACCAAATAAGGTCTTAATTGGAAATCTACTTGTAACAGACTTCTCAAATTTTTATTTTCTCATTAACTTTTCTTTTAATTATAAAGTAATTTAAGCAACTAGCAGTTCTCGTAATGTGTTTTTTAAATATCTGAATAATAACAGAATGTTTTAAAACAACTTCAGTTTCATTACTTTGAATACTTACGATAAAAGCACCTGGCAGTAGCTGCAAAATTGATCCCAATACTGGCAGACTATTTTAATTAGGCTAGAATTGTTTGGAATTATCATATTGTTTGGATATGAGTGGTTCAACTTGTTACATCCTTTTTTTTCCCTCAGTGACACTTTTTCAATTGTAGTTGAAAGGTAGAGTTTTGATTTGGGAGCAGGGGTTCTAGAGTTAACAAGATTCTGATTGATAATGTTTTCCTTAATATCTAAAGAGCTTAAATAATTAAACTATTTAAAATCACAGTTAGAATTCTCTTTCATTTGTGGCCTCTTCTATTACCCTTAATTTTTTTTTTTTTTTTTTTTTTAACAAGTCCTTGCTCCTCTGTGAGTTTCATGATTCTGTCTGTCCCCTGTTTGGGGACCGTGGGCCTTTTGGGATCTGTAAAATAGTAAAGTGGGTTCCTGGACTGTTTTCAACATTTCAGAAAGTGAAAGAGAAACTGCATTTGTGTCACCGAGCCTTTGGCCAGTGCCCAACCTACCCTTAATTTTTATGCTTAAACACATATCCAGAATAGTTCTTACTGCTTTTGATCAGTTGCTCTTTATCTTGTAGAACATTGTTTTTTATGTACCAAGGAAGGCCGAAATGTCAGGTTCATTTATTTTTATGTCCTTGTCTTTCCTATGTGTATTTCTGTTCCATATTTTAAATGATGTTCATATTATAGAAGCTCTCTGGTTTTAGACTTTTTTCCTCCCTAAATTGTTAAAACTATATTTAGCTATGTTGTGGTCTACAATATATATGTATATTTCAAGTCACATAGTTATATAAAATTTAAGATAATAGTCATTTTATGGAAAAAGAACTAAATAAGGATTTTCTTCAATACACGTGTGATAGATATGCATTTTCTTTATTCAGATTTCTTTGTTGAAGCCCTTAGTTGTCTAGTTAGTTTAGTTATATAACCTATAGTATTGTTATAGGGGTTGGTATATATATGGACAGGATCTTCTTTTAGCAGGTAGTAGTTTATAGTTCCATTTCATAAATTGTGATGGTTTAAATAATTTTATTGTAACTTAGAACTCAATTATATCACACTCCAACGTCTATACTTCTGGCTAAATTGTTGGGGCCAAAGGAACAATTCATTTTAAATCAGTGCTAGAAACAGACCATTTCTATGCTATATGTTCATGTTTACAGGTGCCATCGTGACTGTATTATATCATCTTCCTGCAGAACTTCAGGCATTACCATGATGTTGTTGAATTTGACACTTGGAAATGGTCTAAAGATACTAGAAGCCTGCCAGATGGTTTTAGGACATTTCCTGGCTTTATCTTATGCTCAAATCTATGGTTTGAAGTTTAGACTGAAGCTTAAGACAGCAGCAGAACTCAAAATTTATGCTCATTTATATTTGTGACAGATACCACTTGCCACTCTAGCTCTGACCAGTTCCCCTAGGTGACCCACAGAAGAATCTTTGAACAAATTTCTTAGTGAGATATTCCAGAGTAGCCCCCCAAAATCAAATAGCTGGCTCTGACCCACAGAGGGAGCAGTGTTCAAGAGCAGGAGCCCTAGAGTCACTTGGCTCCATTCTGGCTCCTCTACCTTCTGGTTTTGTGACTGTGAGCTTTTGTTTACTTACTTATAAAGTGGGAATATAAATGTTACTCAGTTTTTAGATATCTGAGGATTATATAAAAATGCTGCGTGTTAGAGTTCTAGGTCCTATACTTAATATGCACTCAATAAAAGGATTTTTTGTTTCTTACAACCATTATTATTCTCAACGTTATCATCTTGTGATTCAAAGCATCTTTTATCTCTTGGTTCCAATTTTAATACAGTGGTAGGAATATGGATCTTGTGAACCACCTACTTTGTTATGTAATGTCATAGAGCTATTTTTCTGCCTCCTCTTGGTCTTCAGATGAGCAGTAGTACTTTAAGATCAAAAATCTGAATGAGATTATATTTGGTTAGAGGCAGACACAATAGTTGCATAATATAGTTCTGTATTATTCTACCTTTTTGTCTAATATTTAATCCAAATTCTTTTGGTCTGTCTGCATCTCTTGGTACATTTTTCTTACAATAAAATATTGCTGTGCTCTTCATTGCTGTGACGTATGTCACTTATGGCATTCTTCCCAAACCAATCCTAAAATAATTTTCTCAGGGGTGTGGATTGTGTAGTGTTGAGATTAACATGTGATATCTTCTGTCTTTGTCTTTTAAAATATTTTTTGTATTTTGGTGCTTTTCACTCTTTTTAAAGGGCTACAGGGGAGGAATTGAAAGTGAAGGCTTACCTACCATCAGGCAAACAATTTTTGGTCACCAAAAATGGTAAGAATTATGTCGTATATATTAGTTAATTTTGCGCAAAGAGTTACATTTTTTAAAAAACCTTAGCACTTGCTGATCTTAATTCATGCTTAAAGCGGTACTTGCAGCTTCCCTCAGACAGAAATTTGGAAATTTAATGAAACTCTGGATTTTCTATGGGTAGAGTATTTTTTCCGTACTTGATTTTATCTCCTTCCTTTTTGTTATTTCTTTTTGCCAAAAAAGTCTAGTTTTAAGATATGAAGGAAAAGAGCTTTAAGCAAAGTGAACTTTTTTCTCATTGGGCTTTTTAAGCAGACTTCATAATCATAATCTTTTTAGCTATTTTAATCATGTTTAGACTTAAATTTTTCATGGAAAGTATAACTGATACTGTCTTTGATATCTAAAATCGCAAAGCTAGAGGTTTTATTGTCCGTTGTGTCATTGAAAGATTGCCTAATGTTTCTGAAAGAGGTATTTATGAAGTTAATGAAGTTATTTATGAAGCTAATTTGAAAACAACATCAAAACGTTGTCACAGTCCCTATCTAATCACATAACAATACATTGATTTCTATTCTAATTTGCTCATTATAGGAAAGGGAAAACATATACAAAACACCAGTTTTTTATTTCCTACAGTATATGTTTTGATAGGATTGGTCATTTATATCTTGCTTGTTTTAAAAAAAAATCAGGAGGTTAATAGCATTTTGTTGACCCCGTGTCGTAATGTTGTTACCTTATAATTTTTCAATTTTAGGCTTATATGAATTATAATACCTGTTAATCGATATATTTGCTATATGAAAAACTTGGCACCAATTTGTGTAAGAGAATAAAGTTTAGTTAGCAGGTTAGTGAACTTTAAACTGGTTTATCCATTATGAATAGCTGGAGCTTAAATATGAATTATGAAATACATGTTGAAAGTTACTTTAGCACTGCAAACCAGAGGTCACCTCTACCACCTCTGAGTATGACAGGTGGTGCCTCCATGTCCTGAGAGTAAAGCTGTTAAAATAGTATATTATTCATTAGCCTGAGGTTGAACAATGTCATCTCTGACTTCAGCTTTGTTGATCTTCACAGATCATCAGGGTAGAGAATATATAGAACACTCCCAGTAGAGCCTTTGTATTTGTCTTCTAACAAAGCTATTTAGGGAAAGATAAGTGTGGTCAAATAATTTTGTGGGTTGAATGTAACTCTTAAATTAAGTACTCCTATTAGAAGTAAAATATAATATTTACCTAATATTTTGGTGGCAGAAATATACTTTATGGAATAAACTTTCTCTTTTTTTAATGGATTTATAGGAAGCAGATTATGTCCTAGTAACTGTTTTTGCCATTTTTTTTTTTAATAGTGCCATGCTACAAGCGGTGCAAACAGATGGAATATTCAGATGAATTGGAAGCTATCATTGAAGAAGATGATGGTGATGGGGGATGGGTAGATACTTATCATAATACAGGTAAGAGGAGAATAGAATGGCATGTATTTAGTTTAAATTGTTTTAAACTCCTTTACAGTCTTTTATAACAGCCTTGATTTTTTCAAAAAAGGCTACATAAAGGCATATGATGACTTAGTTTTAATAAAGAAAATATGTTCTGAGTTTAAATCTAGGATACTAAAAACAAGTTTTCTCCCTCTAACTCCTAGAGAATAGGAGGTATATCAAATGTAGTGGTAGAGCAGAGTTTCCCAGTCTTAGTACTATAAACATTTTGGGCAGGATAGTTCTTTGTCATAGCATTTTCTGTGCATTGCAGAATGTTTAGCAGTATCTCTGGGCTCTACCCACTAGATGCCTGTCACATCCTCCCAGTCGTGACAACCAGAAAAGCCTCTAGACATTGCCAAATATTCTGCGAGGGGCAAAATTGCTACTCTCAGTTGATACTCACTGCAGTAGTCAGAGGGCTAAATAATCTGCACAGGGAAAAGTACCTCATTAAGTCTGTTTCTCCTCTGAGTAAAGGATACTGCCATCATTTCCTTATGATGATATAGAAACAGATTTAGGAATTGAGCTCCTTGATTTGAAGCTCTTTTGTTCCTTAATGAGTTGAATGTTGTTATGTCAAGGCCTAGAGAAAATAGATTGAACAACTTCTTAAACTAAGTTCAAAAATCATCCTCTCTTCTCCACTGAGTAGTGCTGTTCGACTTTTTTTTTTCTTTTTTCCCCTGGATCTTTCCAAAATCTTTTAGCTGCTCTGCTTTAGTCTTCACATGACTGGGAAATGTGAGTAGCACATCTGTAAGAAATTGCCTGTTGTCTGAATAGAGCCACTGGTTATAGCACTGTATTTCTGATATCAAGTTAGTGAGTTTCTCAAGTTGTCTAGTTGTATTGTATTTCATAACCCCTACCCCAAAATCCAGGTACATATTTACAAAGGGCATTCATCACAGAGATAAGCAGGTGCTGGAATGATTGGATTGACAGAAATCTATTACAGAAATTCTACAACTAAAGAAATGTTTGCCATGTTGACAGAAGACAAGTAGCATCATTTTCTTACATAGAAAGCAACATAGTATTATACTTCATTTAATTTGGTGTACATAAATTCTAAGTAATGTTTATGAGAGATACCCTTAGAATTTTAGGTTTAAACTATATTCTGATTGGCTTAAAGCAGTGCTTCCAGCTGACTCACAAGGCTAGGTGCCTGGTTCTTTATTCACCTCAGATCCCTTTGCTTCATCACTGCTTTTCTTCTCTCAGGTTTCTTTTATTTCTGTTAGCCCTTGTATTAGTCATGGTTCTCCAGAGAAACCATGGATATAGATATATACAGGTTTGTTTTGAGGAATTGGCTTACGTGATTGTGGAAGCTAACAATTCTGAAATGTACAGGTCAGGCCATCCAGCAGCCTGAAGACTCAGGGAACAGTTGATTGCTGCAGCTGGAGTCTAAGGGCAGTCTGGAGGCAGAATTAATTCTTCTTGAGCACTCAGTCTTTTTCTCTTAAGGCCTTTGACTGATTGAATGAGGCTCACCCACATTATGGAGGGTAATCTGCTTTACTCTAAGTATACTGATTTAAATGTTAAGCACATCTAAAAAATACCTTCACAGCAACATCTAGACTGCTGTTTGATCAAACTATGGGACACAATTACCTACCCAAGTTGAGTTGACATATGAAATTAACCATCACAGCCTTATAGAGTATTACCTTCATTAGAATCATTTGAGCTGTCTTTTTCTTTGCCAGTATGTCCTACTTTTAGGAGAGTCTGCTTTAATGGGATACTACTACATTATATTTAAACAGATTGAAGAGGTTTATTTTCTTTTGTTTCTGTGTAGTAGATTCAGTGAATTGTTTTGTAATAATAATTTATTATGTTAATATTTGGGCTTTACTGTTATAATCATACCTATTATAAAATAATTTCTAGAAAAACTACTGTGAAGTAAAAGTTTTATGCTAGAGCTGTGGATTGTGACATTTTCCATTTGTGGAAATGAGTCATTCTTTGGTTTGGATATATTTAACAGATATATCAAAGCTTTAGAAGATTAACAAAGGAGCAAAGCATATTTTGTATTTAGGGGTTTTTTTTCTTTAATATTTCCCATCCTTGTTGAACTATTTAATTGAGAACACTGATGGGTATTTTGAATTAGAAATATTATTTAACTGACTTATGATGCTGCCATCTGCTTAATGTCCCTTTCATTGAGATAAGTAGGTTCCAGGGTAGTTGCTTAATGAGGTGCACTGGACAGAGCATTGAACCAAAAAGGTGTGGGTTGAGTCCCAGATTATTCATGTAACTGTGAGATTCATGCAAATTACTTTCTTTTTCTGGAGACTTCATTTCTTTATAGGGAGAAATCATTACCTTACAGAATAGTGTTTGTAAGGATTATATAAGATATAGAAACAGTAAAATAAAAAGTCCTATATAAACCTGATATGATATTACTACCTCTGAATGTCCTGGATTTCTGAAGCAAATAGCATATATATTTTAAATTTTTAAAAGTTAATTTATTTTATTTTTGGCTGTGTTGGGTCTTTGTTGCTGCATGTGGGCTTTCTCTAGTTGTGGCAAGCAGGGGCTACTCTTTGTTGCAGTGCACGGGCTTCTCATTGCGGTGGCTCCTCTTGTTGCAGAGCAGGGGCTCTAGGCACGCGGGCTTCAATAGTTGTGGCATGTGGGCTCAGTAGTTGTGGCTCATGGGCTTAGTTGCTCCGCGGCATGTGGGATTTTCCCGGACCAGGGCTCGAACCTGTATCCCCTGCATTGGCAAGCAGATTCTTAGCCACTGTGCCACAAGGGAAGCCCCTAAATAGCATATTTAGTATAACCAGTATCTTGTTGAAAAAATTTCAGTGCAGGTTTAAATGTAAATACTGGGTTGGCGAAAAAGAGCCTTCGGTTTTTAAATAAAAGACACATTTTTCATTTTCACCAAGAACTTTCCTGAACAACGTATTCACCCTTCTGTTCCACTACCTTCTGCCATTTTTCAGGCAACTTCATAATTCCATCTTCCCAAAACTTTATATCATTGTTTTGGGTTTTTTTTTGCGGTACGCGGGCCTCTCACCGTTGTGGTCTCTCCCGCTGCGGAGCAACAGTCTCCGGACGTGCAGGCCCAGCGGCCATGGCTCACGGGCGCAGCTGCTCCACGGCATGTGGGATCCTCCCGGACCGGGGCACGAACCCACGTCCCCCGCATCGGCAGGTGGACTCCCAATCACTGCGCCACCAGGGCAGCCCAAAACTTTATATCTTTTTGAGCAAAGAACTGTTCCAGGTGCCTTTTACAGTCTTCCAGGGAATTGAAATTTTCTCCATTAAGAGAATTTTGTAAAGACTGAAGTCAATGGAAATTCGAAGGTGCAATGTCTGGTGAATATGACAGATGAATCAGAACTTCCCAGCCAAGCTGTAACAGTGTTTGCCTGGTCATCAAAGAAACATGTGGTCTTGTATTATCCTGATGGAAGATTATGTGTTTTCTGTTGACTAATTCTGGACACTTTTCACTGAGTGCTGCTTTCAGTTCATCTAATTGGGAGCATTACTTGTTGGAATTGATCATTTGGTTTTCCAGAAGGCGCTCATAACAGAGGACTCCCTTCCAATCCCACTAATACACAACATCACCTTCTTTGGATGAAGACCAGCTTTTGGTGTGGTTGGTGGCGGTTCATTTCACTTGCCCCACAGTCTTTGCCATTCCACTTTATTGTACAGTATCCACTTTTCACTGCCCGTCACAGCTTGTTTTAAAAACGGAACGTTTTCATTATGTTTCAGTACAGAATCGCATGTGGAAATACAGTCAAGAAGGTTTTTTCCAGGGACTTCGCAGTGGTTAAGAATCCGCCTACCATTGCAGGGGACTTGGGTTCGATCCCTGGTCCAGGAACATCCCACATGACGTGGAGCAACTAAGCCCGTGCGCCACAACTACGGAGACTGTGCTCCAGAGCCCACGTGCCACGAATTTGAAACCCGTGTTCTCTAGGGCCCCCGTGCCGCAACTACTGAAGCCCGTGTACCTAGAGCCCATGCTCCACAACAAGAGAAGCCAACGCAGTGAGAAGCCTGCACACTGCAAGAAAGAGTAGCCTCTGCTCGCCGCAACTAGAGAAAAAAAAAGCCCGCACACAGCAACAAAGACCCAACACAGCCAAAAAAAAAAAAAAAAAAGTTTTTTTCTGCTTATCTTATGTGGAACCCAAACATCAAAGTGATTAACATAACCAAGCTGGTGCAAATGATTTTCAACACTTGATTTGGATATTTTGCGTATGTTGGCTATCTCCCACGTGGTGTAACATTGATTGTTCTCAATTAATGTCTCGAATTGATCAGTATCAACCTCAACTGGTCTACCTGACCGGGGAGCATTGTCCAGAGAGAAATCTCCAGCACGAAACTTCACAAACCACTTTTGACATGTTCGATCAGTCACAGCACCTTCTCCATATGCTACACAAATCTCCTTTTGCATTTCTGTTATGTTTTTACCTTTCTTGAAATAATAAAGCATAATATGCTGAAAATGTTTTTCTTCCATCCTCAACAGTAAAATGGCTACACAAAAATTCACCAATTTTGATGTTTTTATTTTTTAAATGCATGCTGATATTACAGCTGTCACATACAATCTAAAAAAATTGTTTGGAATGAAGTTAGATAACTAAATGCTGTTAGAGCCATCTTACGGAAAAAACTGAATGAACCTTTTGACCAACCCAATATGACTCCTGTAGTCTCTTAATCTGTTCATTTTATGAGGATGAATATTTATTTAGATAGACTCACACAAGGAAAGTAAATAAGTGAAGAATAGTAAATGAGGAATGATAGAGTAGGATAATTTATGGTAAAATATTAAATTGGTATTTAAAATTTTTTATTTTATTTTTAATATGAAAGGTGCCTTTGGGATTATTTATTCCTATTAGAGTTCATTTGTAAAAGTGCTGCTAACATTGCCTCCTCGTTTCAGAGAACTTTGAGAATTTAGGTAATATTAAGTATTTTTATATTTCTTAAATCAGGTAAATGGAGGATGTTTACAACTTAATTTTAGTTATATTCTGCTGAATTTTAAACAGGTATTGCAGGAATAACTGAAGCAGTTAAGGAGATTACACTGGAAAGCAAGGTACTGGTTGTTTACTTATGTTTCTAAATTCAGTGACCTAGTTATTTGCATGTATATTTATTTTGGGATTATTCATATCATTTTTATGCAAACTCTAATTATTTATTATCAAGCTCTTTTAAATTCCAGCTATTTTATTCCCTCTCATTTTTCTACATCAACATACCAAAACACTGCTGTTTGCCAGTGCTTCTCTTTTCTTTAATCTGTCGAATGGTTAAGAAGAACATTTTTTGAGATTGTAACTGGTTAAAATCTACAGATTTTTTACTAATTGGGAAGATTTCTAGACCATTTTAAAAGAAACGGCTTTTTTAAGTATAAGTACCAAATGGTCTTCAAGTGGAGGTTTTGAGGGGATTTATTTACTTGCTGATCAGTAGCTGCTGATGGTATCGTGTTTAAATTTGTAGTTTAAGCATTAAGTAATTTACTCATGTCTTCTGTAGTTTCTTAATTTACTGCTAATTTGAGGGATTCTTGTTTTTTTGTTTTATTTTTTGTTTTGAAAATTTAAAGGAAACTTTGTTTATGTCATCCAAAATCATGACATTTTGGATAAGTGGAAGCTAAATGGGTTTTATTGTACAGTTTATTTGAAGGAAGGGTGAAAATATATAATTGGGTAGAAATTTTCTGCTTGAAAGTTTTCAGTTAATTTAGACTATCTGTATTACATTAGCTTTTCCATTTCTAGAGAAAGAATGATTACAGTTGTCTTCATATTTTTGATATAGTTGTTTGAAATAGTATAGAAAAAAATACGAAATGCCTTCACCCTTATCTTTTCTTAACTATTTTGTTCACAGTCAAATCTCTTAGAGGATAGAATATTTGGACAGAATAATTGTGTTCCTTCTGTCCTTATGAAACATTCAACTACAACAGTTCCTAGTTTAAGATAGTTTTCTTTATGTGTTTTTGTCATTTGGATCTTTTGGGATTTGTTGCTGGGGCTTAACAGAAGGTGTTACAAACCAAAACAATATTTTTTTTCCCTGTGTACAATTTTATGCTTGCTAGGGATTTAAGGTTCAGTTCAGCCTGAGAATTCATCCTTTTGAAGTTTTACTTTTTGGAGAATTTGAATGATAAAGGAAAAATTACATAAATGGCTTTGCTGCATCAGAAGCTCCTGTTTACTCTAGCCATTAGTATGTATGCTTCAGACTTTGGGAATGATAAATGGCAGAGGAGTGTGGATAGCATTGTTTGATAGGTTTATGGTAATTCTTTTAAGAATTTTTAATAAATGCAATAATGGTTAATATGGTATTTTGTATCCCACTTAACATTCTTATGTCCTAGTAAAGGTTGAATATTTAGAATAATTTACAACTAGAATATATCTTCCCTGTCACTTCCTGTTTAATATAGACTTTACATGATTATTTATAATTTAGTGCTTAGAATACTTGCTATCCAGAATAAAATTATAAATTAGGTGAAAGTAGATGTCCAATTTTTTTACCTACTACATTGACTTCAGATTTTTAGAATATTAATTTTGTGAAAATGATAATTGTATATTAGGCTTGGCTTTAATTAGCATTATTTCATTCTAGTGCAGATGTAGTTAAGAACTGAAATCTTATGTGTTCTAATAACTGTAATTGCTTAATTCAGTCAGGAATGTTAACAAATTAGAGAATATGATATTTATAATAATAAATTTAACTTATAAATGTATTGTGATTTATAGATATATAACTTTTTCTCCTTTAAGTGTGCAAGTTAACTTTGAATTGGTTTTCTAATACTAATGAATTGCTTAACTAGAAGTATTGTTTTGTTGGAAGTGCAACTGGCAACTTTTTTAGATGACTTGGTGCTTCTATGATACTTTTATATTTTTCAGTCACAGCACTTAGCACATCACTCTTAAAGATTGGCTTATGGGTTTGTCATCTGATGGAGGAGTTTCTTGAGCATAAGAACTATCTTATCACTCTTATTTTTACAGTGGTTAGTTAGCACTGCTGGCATGTGGGTGCTCAGTATTTGAACTAATGAACATATTTAAGTGACTTTAAATATAATCAATTTCAAAGGACAGTATAAAACTCCAAGATTGCTCAGCATTATGTGAGGAGGAGGAAGAGGAAGATGAAGGAGAAGCTGCAGATATGGAAGGTATTGTGTTCTGGATTTGCTTTAATCACAATAGAATATTGCTTTTAGAATTTGTATAATTGATGTGAGTTAAGAATTCTACTCCACTGAGTTCTAAATTTAACATTTAACAGCCTAGAGAGGATTTGTTTAGTTTAAATTTAATCAGCACAGAACTTATCTTGGTCTTAGACTCTTCTACTTCACCCAGAGCATAGCCGTGATAGCATTATTTCTGCTGAGATCAGTACTGATCATAAATCTTTAATGCTGGGTACAGCTGTAAGACACAGATTCTTAAGCTAATTCTTAAATTCTTTCAGAACAGAACAAAATTTGTTCTGGCATTTAGTATTTTCTTTTTCCTTTTTGATAACATCTTACTACTAAAACCTTATGATAGTGATTCTTAATGGGGCCTTTTGAACTACATGGAATCCCCCCACTGCTCCCTGAAAATCTGAAGTGCCTGCCTAGGATTGCTAGCTGAGACTCACTGCATTAGTGATTCATTGTTACAAGAGATTGAAACCCACTGTACTAACAGAACACAGTAATACAGGTCTAAAAGTATAAGGCTGTTCAAAGCTTCCTATTTTTTTTTCTTTTTTTTTTGCGGTACCCGGGCCTCTCACTGTTGTGGCCTCTCACAGGCGGAGAGAGCACAGGCTCCGGACGCGCAGGCTCAGCGGCCATGGCTCACGGGCCCAGCCACTCTGCGGCACGTGGGATCTTCCCGGACCGGGGCACGAACCCATGTCCCCTGTATCGGCAGGCGAACTCTCAACCACTGCGCCACCAGGGAAGCCTGAAAGCTTCCTATTTCTTTAGCATAATAATCTTTAATACAGGTGAAACCTCAGATATTTAAAATAGATGAAGAAATTGCTGTCATCAGGACAACCTCTCTGTTAAATCCAATCTGTCTTTATTCTACTTACCTTCTTTGCATTATTTATTTGATTCTGTTAACCATTTCCTCCTCTTTTTTTTCCTCCCTTGATTTTTTTTTTTTTTTTTTTTTTTTTTTGTTTGGGTGTGTGTTACACGGCCCTCTCACTGTTGTGGCCTCTCCCGTTGTGGAGCACAGGCTCCGGACGCGCAGGCTCAGCGGCCATGGCTCACGGACCCAGCCGCTCTGCGACATGTGGGATCTTCTCGGACCGGGGCACGAACCCGTGTCCCAAACCTGTGTCCCCTGCATCGGCAGGCGGGCTCTCAACCACTGTGCCACCAGGGAAGCCCCTCCCTTGATTTTTTGACACAGGATTTTCCTCGTCTTTCCTTGACTGTTTCTTTTAAAGTCATCTTGCTGGGCTCTTTTACTTCTGCTTCACTGTTAAATGTTACTATTTCATGGGGTTTCACTTCTTTTTTTTCTGCTCACTCCCAGGTAGATTTTTATCTGCTCTTATGACTTCTGTAATTGAATACTGTGGTCTGGCACAGAATTGTTTACAACAGGAAAAATAGTGTATAAATTACATTAGATTCTCTATGAGAGTTTAAATATGAATATGTGTATGTATAGAGAGAGGGTTAGTTGGAAAAAGGAAGAGGATTTAAAAAAGACAAGGCAGATATTTTGGAGGCTGTAAGGTGGCTAAATCCCCCCAATACATAGGATTTCGTGAGAGAGAATGCAAAAGTAGAAGGTAGTGTCAGTAGAGTTGAAGCACCATAATGGCAAGTGGTGTTCGATGATGAGGAGGTGACAGCATAGCCTAATCAACCAGAGTAGCCTTTACTTAAAAGTACCTTTTTCAGTTTCGTTTCCTAAATTACTTTTGAGTTTCTGTGAAACCTAGCTGTATATCTGTTCCTGAATTCTTGTAAGAATCTTGTCCTTATTTCCACTGTGTACTCCTATTCTTTGAGGAAATCCAAATGAGTTATTTGTAACCGAAATGGCTCACAGCAACCTCATATACCATTTCTGCGCTCAAGACATCCATGTCTAAACCCCCAGCCCAGATCTCCTGAATTTCACATCTACTTGTTTAGTTTCATTTCCACGTGGATGTCTCATAATTGTCAGAACCACCTTCTGTACAAATACTCTTTCTGGGTTCCATTTGTCTCTGAATGGCATACAGTTGTCGTGGTTGGAGTGGGGAACCTTATGAATAAAGTACTGTTTTTAGAGTACAAGCTGTGGGACTGCCTTAACTATCTGGCAGCCTTGTAGTATGTTTGTTACATTTCCCTTGGATAGAGTTAAAGAAACAATTGCTGTATATGGAATTTTGCTTAAAAACAGTGTTGTTGGTATCTAATATAACAGTTAATTTTCATCCATGATTCATCAAATATTTATCAAGCAATACAGTATCTATGTATCAGATACTGTATTTGGTGCTGGCGACAAAGCAGTAGACATGATCTCACGGAGCTAATATTTGATTTAGGGGACACAGACAAAAAACAGTAGATAAGCAAAATATATACTGTCTTAGATGGTTATAAGTGTTAGGGAGAAAAATAAAGGTGGGAGGGGATAGGGAGTCTTGTAGTACGATGAGTGTTGTAATTTTTAAATAGGTTAGTCAAGGAAGAACCTCATTGAGGATATGCCTTTTAAGTAAAGTCTGGCAGGAAGTGAATGGACGAGCTATTTGGATATCTGAGGAAGCGTACAAAGGCCCTGAAGTGGGAGCATGTGTGGCTTGTATAAAATACTGCAAGGAGGCTCCTATGTCTAGAGAGGAGAGAGGGGAGAGTAATAAGGCATGGAGTCAGAGAGGTAACCCGGGGACCAGATCTTGTAGGGCCCTGGCTTTAACTCAGAGTGAGACAAGAAGCCATTGGAGGGTTTTTCTAAGTAGAGGAACAACTGAGAACGAGATTTAACATCTCAGCAGAATCACTGTGACTTCAGTGTTGAGAATAGAGTGAAAGGATAGGGACAACAGTTGGGTGGCTATTTTGATAATCTAGGCAAGAAATGACTGTGGCATGGACTCGAGTAGGAATTGGAAGTGATGAGAAACTGCAGATTCTGGACATATTTTGAGGGTAGGGCCGAAAAAGGATTTGTTGCTGGATTGGATGTGACATGAGGGAGAGAGAGTACTCAAGTGTGACTCCAAGGTTTTTGACCCAAATGTCTGGAAATATGTCATTATTGAGATGGGGAAAACTGTAGGAGTGAATGGCTTTGGAGGGGGAGTCAGGAGCTCAGTTTTTGACATGTGATATTTGCTCTGCTCCTTAGTCACTCATTGGAGTCATAAATAAACAATTAGGTATCCATGTTTGCAGTCAGGGAATAAATTTAAGAGTCATCAGCATTTAAAGCCATTGGGACTAGATGAAATCATCAAGGAAGTAAGTGTGGATAAAGAAGAGGCAAGGTCCAAAAACTGAGCCCGTAGTTACTGTAGATGATGAAGGGGAACCAGCATAGGAGATAGTGAAGGAGAAGCTAGTGAGGTGGGAGGAAAGCCAGGAAAATGTAGTATCTTAAAGGCTGAGGAAAGAAAACTTTCCAAGGAAGAGGGAATAAATCATGCCAGATATTCCTGAGAGGTGAATTAATTAAGATGAAAACTGGGAATTGACCACTGGATTCAGCCAAGTGGAAGTCAGTGATGACTTTAACGAGCACGTTTTATGCAATTCTATAAATAGCCTTGTGCACCCTATGGAGTCACCTAGGGCTCTACAGTATTATTGTGCCAGTTGGTATTAGTAATAGACTGTTGTAGCACAGGCCAAGCCTTAAGCCTGCTAACTTTCTCTGGCTTTGTCAGGTAAAGTGTCTGCTGCTTTAGAAGTATAGAATTAGCTCCCTCATGTTTATTCAATATCTTCAGTCAGAACAAAAGCAAAAACCCAGGTTTTGAATGATACTCTGAAGTAATATGTAATTTGGTTTAGGAAATTACTTCGAACTTGATTAATCTTTTGTTGCTTTTCTAAACAGAATATGAAGAGAGTGGATTGTTGGAAACAGATGAGGTTTGTAAATCAAGTTTTTTCTTTAGTTAATTTTTAATGAGTAAACTTGGGGATTAGTGTTCTTAATATCTTGATCTATCAAATGAGTTTTTAATATGTGTACATTGTTTACAGTATATAACATTTTAGCTTTAAATTTTGTTATATCTGCTGTTGAATAAAAAATATATGGGATGGGAAAAATAGATTTTCTAAAACATGACATTCATAGTGATTTTAATAGTTGTAAATTTTTCTCCACTGTTACCAGGCTACTCTAGATACAAGGAAACTAGTAGAAGCTTGTAAAGCTAAAACTGATGCTGGAGGTGAAGATGCTATTTTGCAAACCAGAACTTATGACCTTTACATCACTTATGATAAATATTACCAGACACCACGACTGTGGTTGTTCGGCTATGATGAGGTAAAAATAAAGACATTTTAATGTAAATATTTTAAATTTTTGTGTTGAATTCTTTTGTCATTAGGCCCATGGATATATACTTTTGCCTTTTAAATTTTACAAATCATTTGTTTTATAATTTTGTGATTTATGTTGAGTTTGATTCTTATTTTGAAGAAACTGAATTATTCATTGTAACAACACCACTGTGTAACAACACAGAAATAATCTGTTACATTTATTTCTTGGTCCCTGAGCTTATTTATCCCTTCAAAATGTGAGGAAAATTGAAGTTGGTTTGTTGTATTAAATTTTATTTGGGATTATATCTATTGGATATATAGGCATTTGCAGAATGATCATATTGCATGTAGTTTTTTTCCTTACGAATTTCACTTAATTGAATTAAAGGATAACTGAAATAAAATTAACTTGTTTAACCTGTCATTCCAATGACTATAAATGGGAAACAAGAAAATAAAACAGAATCGGCCTAAAAGATGTTAGAAAGTTATAAAATGTTTTGATAGCCATAAACCTGCCTTTTTGTGGGATCTTTTCTGTATTAGATGGTGGCTGATGTCACATAACCTTGATGGACAGACTCTCTCCTCCCTCCCTCCCTACTTGGTATAAATAAATCCTTGGCCCAAAATAATCTGGTGATTCTAAATAGTACAGAATTCAGAACTGCAAGTGATGTGGGAGGTAGGGATAAGTATAAACCCTGAAGTTTAGGCCTAAAAGTTTTTAAACAGTAATTTCAAATTAAGCACTTTTTATGGTTTTAGCAACGGCAGCCTTTAACAGTTGAGCACATGTATGAAGACATCAGTCAAGATCATGTGAAGAAAACAGTGACCATTGAAAATCACCCTCATCTTCCACCACCTCCTATGTGTTCAGTTCACCCATGCAGGTGTGTCTGTTTGTGTGTGTGTATTTGTGTGCATGTGTGTGTGTGTATACTTCATGGATTTACTACTTGGGAGTCTGTATAAACATGGTGCCTGAACAGAAAAAATTTACTTAATAAATAAAATTCTCTTTTGTCTTCCTTAGGAATGTTTTTGTGCTTAAATAATATATAAGACAAAGAAAAAAAAACCTTACCAATTTCCTTTAAGTTTAAATTCATTAAGAATAATTTTTGTCCTTTGTGTGTGTTTAGTTATAGTATAGATCTTTGTGATTTCACTCCTGTTATTAGCTCCAAGAATACTTTGGAAGATCCTTTTCAGATTAAAAAATACTAATCATTTAGACATGGTTTGCTCTATTGTGATATATCTTTCTGCGAACGTGCAATGTAAAGTTAACTTTGTGCTTTTTCTAGGTGACTTATTTATCTCTTTTTATTGGTTAGTGAAGGGAGATGTATGTAGAATTTCTATTACTTTTCAATTAAGAGGTTTTCAGCCGTACCAAATCAAGTACATTTTATAATTTGGGATTTCTTTGTATTAATGTGTTTTCACAGGGCCAAATAAGTGAAACTGAATCTATATATATGGTCTGTTTAGAATTTTCCTTAAAAAAAATTACATGCTAAATTCTTTCAGTTATTTCTAATGGGTAACTTCTACAAATCATTGAGCAATTTTGGTAACAGTATTTTTCAGATGAAAACTCTGATACTCCATTGACTAATTAGAGGCAAGAGTCTTGTTTTAAAAAATCCTTTAATATTTTCTTCTCATTTTTAGCAACCTTTTATTCCAAAAATCTATCCCATAGGAAGTCTAGTTCATTTTTCAAGTTTAGTTGTATTAAGAGTGTTAATAATGCTAACTATGAAAAGTATTTCAAGAGTCATTAGTTTAAAACTAAAACTATCTAAAATTATCTAATCTAAAAGGTTTTCATTTTTGAGAGTTATTTTTTTGGTTCCTCTTATGGCTTGAGAGTTTAGGACATAGCTTATCAAACTGAGGCAGGTCTCTTTCTGAAGTATAAACTTTACTCAGCGGGAAAAAGAGATAAGTAATTTAACTGGTGATGTTAAACATTTTAGTAAATGACTGTATTATGGAATATAATGTAAATAAGGCAAAAAAAAAAGCTGGGGCCCTGTAAAATGAGACTGCAAGGGCATTTTAGGCCTTGCCGTTGGCTGCCTCAGATTATGTCTTCATATTCTCAGGGCCAATACATTTATTCTCATCTTCTAAGTTGACTGCCTCTTTCATGAAGGTTGTACTCATAAAAATTGAAGTGGTGTTATTTAAGCCAGGATATGTGTAAAAGTTCATTTCTTTTGTACAGCGCCCTTTTCTCAGTTATATGCTCAGGCAATTACTTTGATGCCACCTTTTTCTATAGCATAGGAGATTCACCAGTTGGCCACAGAAAAATTTGTGGAAAACTTCAGATAAATATCCTTCTTTATATAAAGCCAAAAAAATTTTTCTAAATAGAATCAGATAATTTTAATCTGAAAAAAATATATATATAAACCTCTTAACTCTGACCAGTTGGCTTTTCTTTAACTCAGTTTTGGTTTACTCTCTGTTAAACATTGAAACAGTCAAAATCACAGCCTTATAAATATCTTTGTGTTTATTTGACCAGCTGTTAACCATGTAGCTTTTTTGAATTTGCCTGTTTAGGTTCTTTTTTGTTTCTCAGAGCAGAAAGCCCTTGCTCTGCATTTATGCCCTGGCATGATTTCCCTTTCTCTGATTTTCTGCCCTACCTCCCTTCCACCCCCATTATAGGAAAGCTAACTAGTCCCATTGTGTTCATTTGTGACTACCATGGCTACAATAAAACTGTCTGCATGACTCAACAGTCTGGCTTGTTGGGGAGTAGGGAGGAGAATATTTTACAATAGTACTGTTATATATTAAAATTAATTCACAGGCGGTAATAACGTAGGTGTAATAATGTAGGTTTCTTCGCAAACAAAAACTTGATTTTCCTACTTTGATCCAATTGATCTGTACTAATAAGATGTGTTCTTTTGCTTTTAGGCATGCTGAGGTGATGAAGAAAATCATTGAGACTGTTGCAGAAGGAGGGGGAGAACTTGGTGTTCATATGTATCCTTACCTGTGTATGCGACTAGAGGCAAATTGCTTCTGGGATTTTTTTTCCCACTTTTTGGGAAATTTAGTATAAACTTTAAGGCACAGTAGTATAACTTATTTTAGCCCTGCACATCTGGAAGTCTTAGTGGGAGTCCTTAATTTATTTAGAAAATGTTACATTGTGATAGTTCTGGCCTTGTTCAGTTGATAAGCACATGTCCCTGTGTGCACCAGTTAGCTCTGCCTTGTTACAGAGCTTCAGAGCAATATGTACTTCTAGGTAGCATCTTGCCAAGCGCTTTTGTTTGTTGAGGCAGTGGCTGAGAGTATGCAATTCCACAACTGTGAACTCTTTATGGAAAAGGAACTCAAAGTGCTTAATCTGTTGATGAAAGATGAATAACCTGTGAATTTAGAGGATAACACATGAATATCTTTTCAAGTATATTTCTGATTTAACATGTTATCAAAAACGTACTTTTCTATCAGGTAAAAGTAAAGTTGGGTTTTGTCAGTCTGAGTTCTCTGTGAAGCAAAGAAAGAATTCAGATTAAATAAATAGGTTAATTAAAAAGTAAAGCACCTGAAATCTATTTCAGGTTGTCTTCAAATGTAGTATTTTCATTTTTCTCCAGATAAGAGCACCTCTTTATTTCTCTGGGGTTGGCAAGAGGAATTAAGTAAACTACTGGATCCTGAAATAAACATACCCATAGCATGGATTCATCAAAAGCAGTCAAGAGTCAATGATTTAAATACCAAATAGCTTGAATTAGTTTGATGCTAGATTGACATTCGACTTGGTGGTTCCTGCCACTCAGTGTTAGATGTAAACTGAGGGGTCACCACTGTCTTGGAACTACAGATAAACTAAGCATTGCTAATAGAATGTGTGCCTCAGAGAAACATTGGGCTGATTTGATAACTGAAACAAACCAAGAACTTTTGGTCCAAACCAGAATTACTCTTAAAATTCTGTTATGCATAATTTGAGCATTTATCTCTGTTTTGGAAGCTGTGTAGCAACTTGGAAGACTCTATAATTCATAAATGTCATCAATTCCCCTGAGAAAAATTAATCTCTTCATGTTTCTAAGTGCAGTGGAACATAGAAAAAAATTCAGGAATTTATTAAAGACAGTCCAGTATAGCAGATTTATTAAAGACTATTCCAGTATAGTATATGGCAAGTACATATTACTAACCAAGAATCATTCCTTATGGAGGGTTTTTACTTATTTTTTTGTTCTTTTCCTTCAGTATTTTTATATTCTTTACACTGTCTCATTTTCTGACATACTCTAGCAAACTTATAGGCAATAAAAAGACCATCTCCCACTCATTTAAACATGTACAACCTTGTCCTTATTTTTATATTAAAATATTTGGGCTAATATGAACTTGTACTCATTAAGAAGTCTTACATGCAAATATTAAACGCGGCCGGGTCAGTCATTCTTATAGAGATCCTCATGCTGAATAGACACCAATTGCATGAATGAATTTTTTTAATATAATATACTTGATTTAAGATTTTGTCTTCTGTATTTCTTCTGAGGAGTTATTGCTTAATAAATAAAATGGATTTTTACAATGTTAGCTTAAATCATAGAACTATTTACCAATCTGTTTTCCTTAGCTAAAGACCTTTAGGTATCTTCTAATTTTCTTGAAATTTGTACAAGCTGTCATTCCAACAATAGAATATGACTACACAAGACACTTCACAATGTAACAAAGAGAGCATAGAATCTATCCTAATTATTGGTTCTGATTTTTAAAGAATTAACCCATAGATGTGACCATTGACCATATTCACCGATATGTACAATTTCTCTAATAAAGAGAATTATATGTTTATGCATTAAATAAAAGTTCCTCTACCAGCCTTATTTGTTTAATAAAATGAGTGTAAAGAGACCGTTTTTCTTGCTTCTTATCAAAAGATGATAATTTTTTAACTGTAGAAGTATCTCATACAGAATGATGATAAGAATATTTTTGGTTCACACTTATGAGGAAGGTATTTAAATGTGTAATAATGTGAGAGCTGGGGCTAGAAGATACTTTGTGCTAGACTCACCTTCCCTTCTTTCTGTTCCTTTTGTTTCCCCTTTCTGACATCTCCCTAAGTCTCCTATCTGCTAGTAGTTAATATTGATGAAGTACTTGCTGTGTGCCGGGAAATGCGTTAAGTGCTGTTACTTATTTTCTTTCTGGATTGTTTTACTAAGTTGGTATCACCAAAGTTATTTTTTTTAATTAAAGATTCAGGAATATTTTTCCTATGGTGATTGCCTGATAGAATATTAGAATTTAAAGGGATCCCTTTGTTGTATCACATCAGTTTACAGATATGGGTCTGGGAGTTCAGAAAGGTTAAGTGTGGTTCTACTCAGGGACACCCGCTGAGAGCCGAGGAGTAGAACCCAGTCCCTTTGAGGACTCCTCTTACATTCTCTTCGTACCCCGGATTGCCCCCTCGTCCCCTTCCTTTCCATCTTGCACGTAGTGGGAGTGGGTAACCCTGCCTCTAAGGAACCTTCGTTTCTTGGTTTGTTTTTGTATTCCTCATCATTCAAGAATACTCGCCTTACCTTCAATGCCCCTTTATTTTTTCCCCTTTTCCAATTGTAACCCAATTTTTGTGTTTTAAGGAGCTCTCCATAATGAAAATCTTGATAGAATTAAGGTGGCGTTTGATATGGCATAATAGATGTAAACATGGGTGTCATCTTAGAATACACATCAGATATCCTGCTTGCTCATGTAGGCAGCAAGCTACTCTTCTGGCTTTATTTGAATTAATCTTCCCAACTGATTTTACTGAAATATCCTATTTTTGAATACCTGTGATCTAAATGATATTTAGTAATAGATGTTATCACATTGTCAACATTTTTCTCCCAGTTAAGCCTTATTTATAGTACAGATACCTTCAAATCTTTTTTTTTAAGCCAGCAGTCATATTTATCTCAATCACCACTAGGTGGCATAAACCAGAAGATCTTTTTTTCCAATTGAAATCTTTACGTGGGTGCCTAATGCATAAAACAAAAGTGGATGTTTTTAACATCTTTATTGGAATATAATTGCTTTACAATGTTGTGTTAGTTTCTGCTGTATAACAGAGTGAATCAGCTGTATGTATACAGGCATACCCATATCCCCTCCCTCCCAACCTTCCTATCCCACCCCTCTAGGTGGTCACAAAGCACTGAGCTGATCTTGTGCGATGCAGCTGCTTCCCACTAGCTATCTCTTTTACATTTGGTGGTGTATATATGTCAGTGCTACTCTCTCACTTCATCCCAACTTACCCTTCCCCCTTCCCGTGTCTTCAAGTCCGTTCTCTACATCTGCGTCTTTATTCCTGTCCTGGGTTTGTCAGAACCTTTTTTTTTTTTTAATTCCATATATATGTGTTAGCATACGGTATTTGTTTTTCTCTTTCTGACTTCACTCTGTATGACAGACTCTAGGTCCATCCACCTCACTACAAATAACTCAATTTAGTTTCTTTTTATGGCTGAGTAATATTCCATTGTATATATGTGCCACCTCTTCTTTATCCATTCATCTGTCAATGGACACTTAGGTTGCTTCCATGTCCTGGCTATTGTAAATAGTGCTGCAGTGAACATTGTGGTACATGACTCTAAAAGTGGATACGTTAATGGTATAAATGTGTTTTTATGAGTTCAGATTTCTAGCACTCATTAAGAAAAATGGGGTTGGTTTGATAAACAATGAAGTTGTTTTAACGAACTTAGAATTGGGATTCAGATTACGCACGGCAATCTTACAAGTCTTTGCACCTAGTTTATTTTTTATATTAGCTTTGTGGCATTTTTAAACATTCAATTTGCATAAGTAGTAGCAAATGGTAATGGTTTTTTCTTTTGTTTTATAACTTTTTATTTTGAAATAATATTAGATTTACAGAAAAATTGTAAGTCCTATACACCCTTCATCTGGCTTCCTCTAATGTTAATATTTTATATAACCATGATACATTTATCAAAACTAAGAGATTAACATTGATACAATACTACAAAACTACAGATTTTTTTTGAGCTGTTTGTGCATTTTATTTTTGTTCTTGCCTCTTTTTTTATTGAAGTATAGTTGATTTACAATATTAGTTTCAGGTATACAACATAGTGATTCAGTATTTTTATAGGTTATATGCCAATTAAAGTTATTATAATATATTGGCCATATTCCCTGTGCTGTACAGTATATCCTTGTAGCTTATTTATTTCATACATAGTAGTTTGTGCCTCTAAATCACCTACCCCTGACTTGCCCCTCCTCCCTACCCTCTCCCCACTGGTAACCACTAGTTGGTTCTCTATATCTGTGAGTCTCTTTCTGTTTTGTTATATTCGTTCTTTTTAAAAAAATTTTTTAGATTCCACGTATAAGTGATATCATATAGTATTTGTCTTTCGCTCTCTTATTTCACTTAGCATAATATCCTCCATGTCCATCTGTGTTGTTGCAAATGATGAAATTTCATTCTTTTTTATGGCTGAGTAGTATTCCATTGTGTATATATACTATATCTTCTTTATCTTTTCATCTGTTGAGGGACACTTAGGTTGCTTCCATATTTGGCTATTGTAAATAATGCTGCTATGAACATTGGAGTGCATGTATCTTTTTGAGTTATTTTCATTTTCTTTGGATATATACTCAGGAGTGGAATTGCTGAGTCATATTGTAGCTCTATTTTTAGTTTTTTGGGAAACCTCCATACTGTTTTGCACAGTGACTGCACTAGTTTACATACCAGCCAACAGTGTGAGAGAGTTCCCTTTCTCCACATCCCTGCCAACATTTGTTGTGTTTGTTTTTTTTGTTTTTTTTTGTGGTACACGGGCCTCACTGTTGTGGCCTCTCCCGTTGCAGAGCACAGCCTCCGGACGCGCAGGCTCAGCGGCCATGGCTCACGGGCCCAGCCACTTCGCGGCATGTGGGATCTTCCCAGACCGGGGCACGAACCCATGTACCCTGCATCGGCAGGCAGACTCTCAACCAGTGCGCCACCAGGGAAGCCCTGTTGTGTTCTTCTTGATGATAGCCATCCTGACAGGTGTGAGGTGATATCTCATTGTAGTTTTGGTTTACATTTCCCTGATGATTAGTGATATTGAACATCTTTTCATGTGCCTGTTGGCCATCTGCATTTCCTCTTTGGAAAAATGTCTTCTGTTCTTCTACCCATTTTTAAATTGGGTTGTTTGTTTTTTTGATGTTTAGTTGTATGGGCTATTGGTATATGTTGGATATTAACCCCTTATTAGTCATATCATTTGCAAATATTTTCTCCCATTTAGTAGGTTGTCTTTTCATTTTGTCAATGGTTTCCTTTGTGGTACAGCCATTTTAGAGAGGAATCTGGTAGTACCTGGTCACATTAAGTATGTCTCCTCAGATTCAATTATCTTGCTGAAGTGGCTAACAGAACTCAGGGAAACACAACATTTATCAGTTATTAAAGGACATGAAGGGTACAGATGAACAGCTAGATGAAGGGTGAGGTCTAGGAAGGTCCTGGGTCCAGAAGCTTCTGTTGCTGTGCAGTGCGGGGGCATCACCCTCTCAGAGTGGATGTGTTCGCCAAACTGAAAGCTCTCCAAACACCATACTATTGGGATTTTATAGAGGATTCCTCACATACGCATGATTGATGATTAACTCTGTTTCTAGCCCTTCTTCCCTCTCTGGAGGATGGGGAGGTGGGGCTGAAAATTCTAAGCTTCTAATCATGGCTTTGTCTTTCTGGTTATGAGCCCCGATTAAAAAGTCCACCTAGAATTACCTTGACAGAACAAAAGATGTTCTTTTTTTTTTTTTTTTTTAACTTTATTTTATTTTTTTAAATATATTTATTTTATTAGTTTTGGCTGCATTGGGTCTTCATTGCTGCATGAGGGCTTTCTCTAGTTGTGGCGAGCGGGGGCTACTCTTCGTTGCAGTGCACAGGCTTCTTTCTCGTCACGGTGGCTTCTCTTTGTTGGGGAGCATGGGCTCTAGGCACACGGGCTTCAGTAGTTGTGACAGACGGGCTCAGTAGTTGTGGCCTGCAGGCTCTAGAGCGCAGACTCAGTAGTTGTTGTGCACAGGCTTCGTTGCTCCACGGCATGTGGCATCTTCCCAGACCAGGGCTTGAACCCATGTCCCCTGCATTGGCAGGAGGATTCTTAACCACTGCACCACCAGGGAAGTCCAAAGATATTCTTAGTGCTCTTATCACTTAGGAATTTTTAAGGATCTTAGGAGCCCTGTATTAGGAACTGGAGACAAAGACCAACATATATCTTTATTATTATATTACAGGGAACCTATAGAATGTTCATTGCTGTGTTTTCTATGGTGACAGGAGTTGGAAGCAGTCTGGGGATTAATCATTGGTAGGGATACCAGGTACTTTACAGCAATTGGATACATAATAGATACACATGAAACAACATCTTAAACATATTGTAAGTTTTAAAAGTCAGTTATTTCCTTTGTAGTTTCCTCTGTTTTCCGTTTTTATTTGGTTATCCTATTTGACATCTCAAACATAACATGTCTTAACCAAAACTCCTGATTTTATATTCACTGCCAAACAGCAACTACCACAACTGAACTGCTAACAATAAAAACCCACTCACTTCTTCCAATTTTCCACATTTGACGTCACTACCAGCCCCCCCAGTTACTGAGCCAAAATTCCTGGAGTCATACTCTTTCTCTCTGTCCACCCTTCTCCCACTAATACATATCACATCTCTCAGCGGCAAGTCCTGTCCGTGACACATCCTGGTGCCTGGGGTTCTGTGTATTGAACCAGCAACTCACAAGATTTTAATGAAGGAGGTTGATTCATGGATCACACTTTGAGAAACTCTTGAGAAACACTCTCTTGCCCGTAGTTGAGGAGTAAACTTTTCCTTTTTGATAAATTTTGGGGCTTTTCTTAAGGAAAAATTAGAGGAAGATATTTGGGGGGAGCTTTTTAAAATAAAAATAATTTTTGTGATTCCATTGTTAATAGTGAATCAACTGGTCTCAGAAGGTAATACCTTTCCAGATTTGTCTCCCAGTACAGCTGATAGCATGAAGTTTATATTTAGGGAACAGGAAGTAGCTAAAAGCTGTCTCTAGAGCCAGTATTGAATTCCCAGTTCCCTTTAATTGTGGGACCTTGGTTCTGAACCTCCAGATACCTCACCTACAAAGAGAGGCTAACATATCCTAGCCATAGAATTGTTGGGAGGGTTGAAGATGATGATGCATGTAAAGCACTTAGCACAGTGCTTGACATTCATGCTGTAGCTAGTGTGATGACGATAATGATTACAATTGCTGCCACTCTAGAACTTCTGGTTTTGAGGTCAGAATTACCACATCCAGCAGAGGGCAGTGGAATAGCACAAGATTAAGCATTTAAGCATTCTGGATATGGCAGAGTTATCAAAAACTGCTTCTCCCACTTTCTCTTTGGGTTTTTTATCTTAATGGGGGGAAGGAGGTGGATGATATTGGTCAACATCCTTTATGTTTGAGATCCTCACCCCTTCATTTATTGAAGAACAATGAGATCCAGTTTACCCAGTGTTTGCTTGCAGTTATTTGCTGTTTCAATCACCTGACATTTTCCCTGAGATATGTCCTTCGTATCTACCTTTCTAAAATGAGAATGGATTAAATTTTTTTGTTTTATTGATGTGTAATTGATAGAATTATAATGTATTTAAAGTATACAATGTGATGGTTTGATATATGAGTAATTTGTAAAGGATTCTCACAACACACCCATCATCTCACATTTTTTTTTTTCCTTTTTTTTGGTGAGGATGCTTAAGATTGATTTTCTTGCCTAAATTTCAACTGTACAATGCACTGTTATCAACTGTAGTCACTGTGCTATCCTTAGATCCTCATACCTTATTCATTTAATAACAGAGTTTATATAACCTTTCACCAACCTCTCCCCTTTTCTCCCAGCCCCTGGAAACCACCATTCTACTCTTTATTTCTATGAGTTTGCTTTTTTTTTTTTTTTTTTAAAGATTCCACATATAAAGGATAACCTGAGGTATTTGTCTTCTATCTGGCTCATTTCTGGTGAAATGCCCTCCTGATTAATCCATGTTGTTGCAAATAGGGTTTCCTATTTTTTTAAAGACTGAATAATATTGCAGTGTATATATTAACAGTAGTTGAGGAGAGACCACGATGCAGGTGAGACAGCTGTGAAAAGAGAAAGAGAAGAAAGGAGACTTGGGGAGAAAGAGTCTCATCTTGCAGTGCAGCTCCAAGAAAGTGTCAGACAGATTAATGGGGATCCGGGAGCACAGATTGTCTATTAGAGAAGCACCCCATCTGCCAGGAATGTCCTGGTTCTGCTACTGTGTGCAGATCCCAAAGGTGTGGGTGGAAGCCATCAGCTTATTACACTCCTTGCAGGAGGCTCTCTCCAGAAGGGAGATTTGAGTGGCATGCCTCCATGACAACCACAGTGAACACATTTTGAAAATGCTAAAGAAAATTGTTGTTGTTATGATTATTATTATTCCCTTTGATAATTGCTGCTGCTACAACTACCACTACAGAGCCCAAATATGTTCATTCAATAAATAGAGGTCAAAAGCCTATGCTGGGTTAGATACCAGTGGACTCCAGAATTCCAGTCCCCATATACGACATCCCCTTCAAAGAACATTTGGGTTGTTTTGAAATCTTGGTTATTGTGAATAATGCTGCAACAAATATGAGAGTACATATATCTCCTTGATAATGATTTTATTTCCTTTGGATATATCCCAAAGACATGGGATTGCTGGATCATATGGTAGTTCTATTTAATTTATTGAGGAATCTCCATACTGTTTTTCCTAGTGGCTGTACCAGTTTACATTCCCTAACAATGTACAAGTGTTTCCTTTTCTCTGTATCTTCACCATCCTTTGTTATCTCTGTTTTTTTTGATAATAGCCATCCTAACAGATGTGAGTTGATACTTCATTGTGGTTTTGATTTGCATTTCCCTGATGATTAGTGATGTTGAGCATCTTTTCATGTACCTGTTAGCGATATGGATGTCTTCTTTGGAAAAATATCTATTCAAGTACTTTGCTTATTTTTCAATTGGGTTGTGTTTTTGTTTTTGTTGTTTTTTGCTGTTGAATTCTAACAGTGGTGATAATGGGCATCCTTGTCTTGTTCCTGATCTTAGCTTTTTGCCACTGAGTATGATGTTAGCTGTGGGCTTATCCATAAATGGGTTTTATTATGTTGAGATACCTTCTATCTGTACCTAATTTGTTGAGAGTTTTTATCATGAAAGGATGTTGAATTTCATCAAATGCTTTTTCTGCATATATTGTGATGATCATGTGATTTTTATCCTTCATTTTGTTAATGCGATGTAACCTTTATTGATTTGCATATGTTGAACCATCCTTGCATCCCAGGAATAAATCTCACTTGATTGTGGTGTATGATTCCTTTAATGTATTGTTGAAATTGGTTTGCTAATATTTTGAGGATTTTTGTATCTATGTTCATTGGGGATATTGCCCTATAATATTCTTTTCTTGCAGTGTTCTTGTCTGGTTTTGATGTCACGATATTGCTAACCTTATAAAGTAAGTTTGGAAGTGTTCCTTCCTCTTCAGATTTTTGGAAGACTTTGAGAAGGATTGGTATTAATTCTTCTTTAAATGTTTGGTAGAATTCACTAGTGAAACCAGACAGTCCTGGATTTTTCTTTGTTGGGAGGTTTTGATTATTGATTCAGTCTCCTTATGCATTATTGTTCTGTTCAGATTTTCTGTTTCTTCATGATTCAGTGTTGATAGTTTGTGTGTTTCTAGTAATTCATCCATTTCTTCTAGTTTATCTAATTTGTTGGCATATAATCATTCATAATAGTTTCCTATGATCCTTAGTACTTCTGTGTTATCAGTTGTAATGTCTCTTTTATTTCTGATTTTGTGTCTTCTCTCTTTTTTTCTTAGTCTAGCTAAAGTTTCTTTGATCTTTGCTATTGTCTTGCTAGTCTCTTTTTTTTTTTCTGCTCTGATCTTTGTTATTTCCTTCCTTTTGCTAAATTTGGGCTTAGTTCTTTTTCTAAAGAGGTGTTGAGGTGTAAATTTAGGTTGTTTATTTGTGCTCTACTTTTTAACGTAGCCATTTATCACTAAAAATCCCTTATTATTGCTTTTCCCGCATCCCATAGTTTTTGGCATGCTGTGTTTTCATTTTTGTCTGTCTGGTGGTACTTTTAAACTTCTCTTCTGATTTTGTCTTTGACCCAATCGTTGTTCAAGAGTGTGTTGTTTAATTTCCATGTATTTGTGAATTTTCCAGTTTCCTTGCCTGTTATTGATCTGGTTTTATTCCAAGTGGTTATAAAAAATACTTGGAATGGTTTCAGTTTTATTAAATTTGTTGACTTGTGATCTCTCCTGGGGAATGTGTTCCATGTGCACTTGAGAAGGATGTGTTTTCTTCTGCTGTTGTGTAGAAAGTCCTGTATATGAACTTCCATTGATCTGTAGTGTTCAAGTCAGCTGTTTCTTTATTGATTTTCTGGATGGCTGTTCTGTCCATTATTGTAAGCAGAATATTGAAGTTCCCTACTGTTATTACATTGCTGTCAGTTTCTGCCTTCAGATCTGTCAGCATTTACTTTTGATACTCTGATGTTGAGTGTGTTATGTATTTATAATTTTTATATCTTCCAGTTGAATTGATTCTTTTTTTTTTTTTTTTTTTGCGGTACACGGGCCTATCACTGTTGTGGCCTCTCCCGTTGCGGAGCACAGGCTCCGGATGCGCAGGCTCAGCGGGCATGGCTCACGGGCCCAGCCGCTCCACGGCATGAGGGATCTTCCCGGACTGGGGCATGAACCCGTGTCCCCTGCGTCGGCAGGCAGACTCTCAACCACTGCGCCACCAGGGAAGCCCTGAATTGATTCTTTTATCATTATATAATGACCTTTTTTGTCTCTTGAGACAGATTTAGACTTAAAGTATATTTTATCTGATATATCAGAGTATAGTGAATCTGCTTTCTTTGGTTACCATTTGTATGAAATATCTTTTACCATTTCTTCACTTTCAGTCTACGTGTATCTTTAATTTAAAAGCAAGTCTCTGCAGACAGTATATAGATAGATCTTGGTCTTTTAAATTCATTTGGCCACTTTGTGCCTTTTGATTGGTGAGTTTAATATTTTAAGTTAAATTATTGATAAGTGATGACAACATTGCCATTTTGTTGTTTTCTGTTTGTCTTTCAGTTGTTTTGTCCCTCTGTTCCTCTCATGATTTTTTGTAGTGATTTGCTTTGAGTTTTTTTGCATCTTTTATGTATCTGTTATATGTTTTCTTGTTGGTTAGCTCAAGACTTGCATAAAATGTCTTGTAGTTATAACCTTCTGTTTTAAATTGATAACAAAACTTCAGTTTCGTACAAAGCACTGTCCTTTTACTCTTCCCACCTCCAGCACTTTGTGTTCCTGTAGACATTTGGTTGCCTTTTATATTGTATACCCACAAACAAATGTTTAAGCTTTATATTAGGGTTAAAAATAATTTATACACCACCTTTACTGTGTTATAGACAGCTCTACATATGTCTATATATTTACCTTTGTGAGATTTGTGCTTTCACATGCTTTTGTGTTGCTGTTTACTGTGTTATTTCATTTGAGCAAGTCACAGCCAGGACACCTCTGGGTGTGGGTCCAGCATGCATGTGCATTTGCTGCAGCAGTAGTGCAGCAGAAGTCTCAGGCACAGGCTCATGTGTAGCAGTTGCAGAGATAGGGTCCAGGGCAAGTGCATGTTTGTGGAAGAGGGGTGTCCACTCTGCCACTGGGAACTGAGGGATCCAGCAGTGTACATATGGCTCTGGCCCTGGAGAGGGGGCAGCATTGCACAGAGGCAGCTCTGGCCCTTGAGGGGAGGATGCAGCTGCTGCTTGGGGCCCAGCAGGGAGTAGGGGACAGCGGGGGTGACTCTAGGCAGCTCCATCAGCTGGGTTCAGCATAGGTGTAGACAGTGGGAGTCTTGGGCAAAAGCTAGAGTGTCCTCAGCAGTGATTAGGGCTGCTGAGGTCCTCTGGTTCTCTTTTTTCCCCATAGGGGATGGTCACACTCATCCCTCTTGGCAATAAGCTGTGCCACACTGGGGGATGAGATGACACAGGTTTGCTTTCAACACTTTTCTATGTGCCATCCTTAGTTTTTGTGCTCCTCAGGATTTCTGAAGCTACTTTATTGTATTCTGGAGTTGTCCTAGAGTTATTTTCCTCAGTATGTAGTTGTTGGGGGGACGAGCATTGGATCCTTCTACTCTGCTATTCTAATGACATTACCTGTTTTTAACTTTTGGGTAAATTCCTAGGGGTAGAACTGTTGAATCATAAGGTAGATGTATATGTAGTTTCATTCAAGAACAAAAAATCCTGTCAAATCTTTTTCTAACATGAGATACTTTTTTTTTTTTAACCCACTAAGATCCAGGAAGGTTTTTTATTCAGCAATAAATAACCATAACATGAGCCCACTGAAGCTTTGGCTTTGAGAAGTGTACAAGTTCCCCCCTTTTTACAGATGAGAAAACTGAGGCTTAGTGAGGTGAAGCAACTTGTGTCCCACATCATGCAGATAATGAGCAACACAGCTAGGATTTGAGTCAAAGTGTGTCAACCTCAGAATCCACATTCTTTGTTGATGAGATGATCAGCGGGTCAGTCTAGAGGGTATAGAATGTTTGGGTTGGGAAAGAATGGGGGAAAAAAGTGAGAGAGATAACCCAAAGAATGAGCTTAGAGAGGGAGCAGGGGAAGCTAGAAGGTATAAGCAGATTTGCCATTGGAATTAAGATCATTCAAGGCTACTCTTTTCACCAGGGTCAGCTAGGGAAGCTCCCACCTATGCAAACACCAGAAGGGAATCTGGTACTTGGCACTCCATACCAGGTCAGAAGGCCTGGGAGGGCTCTCTTCATCTTCCTACCTCTTCAACAGGGAAGTGTTGGCAAGGATGTGGAGAAAAGGGTATCCGTTTGTGCTGGTGTTCGGAGTGTAAATTCATTCAGCCACCCTGGAGAACATTATGGAGGTTCCTTAAAACTGGAACTACCACATGATCCAGCAATCCCACCTCTTCAGTATATATATGAAGGAAAGGAAAACAGGATCTTGAGATATCTGCACCCTCATCTTCGTTGTAGCACTGCTCACAATAGCCAAAATATTTAAACAGCCCAAGTGTCAATGGATGAATCAATAAATGAGATGTGGTGCATATATACATGGCATATATATATATATATATATATATGTATACATATGTATGTATACATACATATGTATACACACACACACACACACACACACACACACACACACACACACAACCACACAGGAATATTATTTGCCAAAGAGAAAGAAGGACATCCTGCCGTTTGTGGCAACATGGATGGAATTTGAGGGCGTTATGCTAAGTGAAGTTAAGTCACACAGAGAAAGAAAACTACTGTACTATATCACGTTGTACATGGAATTTTACAAAGCTGACTCAGAGAAACAGAGACTAGGACTGTGGTTACCAGGGGTTGGGGAGTGGGAGAAAACCGAGATGTACAAACTTCCAGTTACAAGATGGATAAGTTTTGGGGATCTAATGTACAGCATAGTGACTATAATTATTAATACAGAATCATATACTTGAAAGAGTAGATCTTAAATGTTCTCACCACAAAAAAGATGAGATACTATTTTTACATTCCCATCATGAATGTGTGAGAGATCTAGTTGCTTCAAAACCTCACCAACATCGATGTTGTTAGTCTTTAATTTTAGCCATTCTGGTGGCTTTAGTTTTGATCTTAAGGTTTTAATTTGCATTTCCCTGATGACTAATACTGTTGAACATTTTTTTCTGCTTGCTTGCTGGCCATTTATATGTATTCTTTTGTGAAGTGTCCATTTAGATATTTTGCCCGTATTTATTGGGCTGTTAGTCTTTATTTTTCATTTGTAGTTCTTTATAAATCCTGCACTGGAACTTTGGCATATGTATGTTTTTCAGATATTTGCTTCTAGTCTATAGCTTGCCTATTCATTTTCTTAGTTTTGTCTTTTGAGGAATAGACTTTTTAGGTTTGATGAGGTCTAATTTTTCCATTTTTTTCATTGCTTTCTATATCCTTTTTAAAAAACCTTTCTACCGTTAAACATGAACCTATTTGCTGTTTTTCCTCTAAAGACTCTATCATTTTAGTTATTGTGTTTAACTTTAGGTCTATGTATATGGATGAGGTATGGGTCCATGTTCAGCTCCCATCCCCACCCTCCCCTTTTCCTTTCTCCGTCGGGTTGTTTTGGCATCTTTGTTGAATATCAAATGATCTTAAAAGTATGAGTCTATTGCTGGATTTTCTCTTCTGTACCTTTAATCTACTTGTCAACTCTTATGCCAATTCACCTGGTCCTGATTGATATAGCTTTATAGAAGACTTGAAATCAGGTAGTGTGTGTCCTCCAAATTTTTTCTTCTTTTTCCCAGATTGCTTTGGATATTCTAGGTCCTTTGAATTTTCATATAAAATTATAAATAAGCATGTCAGTTTCTACAAGAAAAATCCTGTTGGAATTTTTACTGGGGGTGTTGAATCTATAGATAAATTTGGAGGGAATTGACATCTTAACAAGATTGAATCTTCTACTCCATGAATATGGTAAAGCTCTTCATTTATTTAAATCTTCTTTTATTTATCTCAGCAGTATTTTGTAGTTTCCAATGTAGGTGTTTTGAACATCTGAAATTTATTAATGAATATTTTGGTTTTTACATAATTGTAAATGGTATTCTGCTATTTGATTCCTGCTAGTATGAATAAAAATACAATTGATTTTTTCATATTAATGATATTATTATGTAACTTTATCACTTAACTAAATTGACTTATTTCTAGTAGTCATTTTGTAGTTTTGTAGGATTTTCCATGTGAACAGTTATGTCATTTGCATATAGAAATAGTTTTGCTTTTGCTTTTTAAACTTTATGCTTTTATTTCTTTTTTCTGTTTTATTACAATGATTAGGACCTTCAGTACAATGTTGAATTGAAGTGATATGACTGTGCATCCTTTCCATGCTCCTGATCTTGTGGCAAAAGCATTTGATATTTATCATTAGTTATGTTAGCTATAGGATATATGTCACTTTTGAGGAGACAGTTCTCCATGAGTCTTCTGTTGCTACACATCTTGCAAGCAGATGTACTAAGCACTATTTTGTTCTGGACTACTTTTCAAGGATATTTGTATAGCAGAAAGCCTTGGAATATATAGTGTCTCCCTCCAGAGCAAAGGGTGGATCTGTTTACTGTCCAATATGATAATGTCTCCCTCCGGGGCAAATGTTAGGCAGGGTTGCTTGCAGCCCATTACAAGAGATTTGACTTCACTAAACTCAGTATTTCTCCTCTGTAATGTAAGCTACTGTGTGTGCAGGTGGCACCTAGGCCTCATTGTGTCATCCTGTGAAATTGGGGCTTGAGAAAGCACAAGAAAATGACAATACTCTAGCTACTGCTATTGTTATGAGAAATAAACTGTCCTTTCCAGCGGACCTAGGAGATTTGTGTCTTCTGCCAGCATCCATGACAGGCTGATTTGTTAACTTGTAAGTAGAGTAAAAACTGTTTACAGTTCTTGACAATGACCTCTGTCAAATTGTGGAAAGTCCCTTATATTCATAGCTTTATGAGTTTTTTTTTTTAAAGATCTGATTCTCAGGACTCTCTCTCTCAAATTGCAAATCATTTAATATAGTAAATTTAGAATTTTTGGTATACTTGGCTACCATGCCTGTTGCCTTGCTGAATGATGATTATCAGTGTTCCACCACTACATTAACTTTTGCAAATTCAAATAACTTACTCTTTGTGACATTGAAGGGACTCTGAAAATAAAAAATATGTGTACTCCAAGTAGGGTTTGCTTTTCCAATAAAAAAAATCTCAGACTTTTAAAATCGTGAATGAGTTGAATTTTGTTAAATGCTTTATTTTTATCTATTGAAACTATCATATACTTTTTCTCCCTTTTTTGTGAATTACATTGATTTTTGAATGTTAACCTAAACTTAATACACACTATTTGGTTATACAGTATTATCCATTTTATATATAGCTGAATTTGATTTGCTAATATTTTGTGGACATTTTACATCTATGTCCATGAGGTATATTGGTCTGTAATTTTTCCCTCTACCTCCCTCCTTCTTCCTTTCTCTCTCTCTCTGCCTCTTTCTGTGCCTCCTATCTATCTATCTATCTATCTTTATTTCTCCTTTTTCTATATTTTGTAATATTCTTGTCAGGTTTTGATATTTTGGACACACTGACCTCATAAAACTAGTTGGGAAAACTTCCTTTCTCTGCTATGAACCGATAAGATTTATGTAAGATTTTTTCCTTAAATATATGATAGAATACACTAGTGCAGTCATCTGGGTCTATAGTCTTCTTTCTGAGAAGATTTTGATGACAGATATAATTTCTTTAATATATATAGGCAGGCCTATTCAGACTTTCTATGTCATTTTGTGTCTGTGTGTGTTAGTGGTATTTTTCAAAGAATTTGTCCATTCATCTAAGATGTCAAATTTGTATAAACTTATTCATTATATTTCCTTTATTGTCTTTTTAATGTATGTGTGATGTGTGGGGATAACTTCTTTTTTATTTCTTATATTGCAAATTTGTGTTCTTTCTAGCTAGAACTTTATCGATTTTGTTGATCTTTTCAAAGAATTTACTTTTGTCTTTGCAAACTTTCCCTGTTGTTTGCTTATTTTATTCCAAGATATTTATCTTTTCTTTATTATTTTCTTCCTTCTACTACTTTAGGTTTATTTTGCTTTTCTTCTGTTAGTTTTTTGAGCTCTAAACTTAGTCCATTAATTTTGACCTTTCTTCTTTTCTAAAATAAGCATTTAAAACTATAAATTATCCTCTAAGCACTGCTTTAGCTACATTTACAAACTTTGATATATTTTCATTATCATTCTATTCAAAATAGTTTCTAATTCTTCTTATGATTTCTTCTTTGACCCATAGACTATTGAGAAGTCTGTTGTTTAATTTCCAAACTCGGGAGTTGTTCTAAATATCTTACTATTGATTTGTAATTCAGTTGTTGTCAGAGCACATACTCTGTACGTTTTCAGTAATTTTAAATTGATTGAAACTTGTTATATTCCAGCATTGGTCTACCTTAGAGAACACACCATATGCACTTGAAAAGAATATATATTCTACAGTTGCAAGATATACTATTGTATAAAAATCAGTTAGATCAAAGTGATTGATAATGTTATTCAGATCTGCCTTTACTAACAATTGCAAGTACATAACAAATATGTCATTCACTTAAGGCTATGTAGTATGTATGAAAAGGAGGGAAGAGAGGGGGAAAAGCACCTTTTATCTATGAGTTTGATATTTTAGAACTCTGACTTTATTATAATTTTACATTAAAGCTTTCTCTTTATAGTTACTAATTATTAGAGCTACTGGTTGTGATAATTATGGTTAATTACCCATACCTGCTAATAGAAACAACAAAAGGTCCATCTTAAAAATTACATAAAGGTAAGGGGCTGTTGGTGGACCGAGTGGGAGGAAAAATAGTTAAGAGCAGGAAGAATTAGATCAGAGCTATGGTAGTTTGAGACATGATGTGACGTGCTGTTCCATGAGTCTGTTGGGCTGTTGCAAGTTTCCTACACCATCCCTTTACCAGTGAAGGAAAAGAATCCACCATCACTGAGTTCCCACAATGTGCAAAACATTGTGCAATGAACTTTACACATGTACATTCATTTTATTAAGTAGATATAATTATCACCATTTTTCAAATGAGGTAACTAAGAAAGGTTAATTAAATTGTCAGGTTTATGTGGTTAGAGAGCATAGCAGAAGACAATGCTTTGTGTTCATGAACATTTAGTGTAATGTTTTTCCTTCCTAGACATGAAAAGTTTGCTTCCCATCTCCCTGGTAATTAAGTGGGGCTGAGTAATAGTTCTTATCAAAGAGATATGAGATGTAGCAGTGAAAAGTCCCTCAAATGTCTTCAGTCTCTCCCCTCCCCTTGTACTCAGATGATGAAACAATGTATGGAGAAAGCCTGTTGAGTCACCACTGAAGGAGTGGTGCCCTATAGTTGCACCAAGCAGATACTTGAAAAGTGAGAAGCAAACTTTTGTTAAACACTGAGATGTGGGAGTTGTTTGTTAGTATATTAAAAAATCTATTCTGATTAGAATAAAGGGAGCTGTAATTGGAACCCAGATTTATTAAACTGAAAGCCATTGTTATTGTACAACCTCTTCTGTTTCCCCAAAGGCATAGGAACCAGTGTGGATGCAGAAGGAGTGCATAGACATCTTTCATTAGCCAGAGGAGTTGAGCTGGATATGTATATTAAGAACCTAGTAAGCACTAGTTGACTACTTTTTAGACTACAGAAACTGGGCTTTTTATCTGCTCTGTGTTACTTCTAATTACTAACCACACATCAACTGTACACTGAAAAAAATTCATTCTTGCATAGGTCTTTGTTTTTAATACAGGTCACCTGACCTGAATAGATATTGCTGTTAATGGCTGTTACTGGACTCCCCAACACTGGTTTGCAAAATTTTGAGTGTAAGTATATATATGCGTTTTTAGAAGCCTAGACACTAAAGAGCTGTGGTGTACAATATGGTAGCCACTAGTTACATGTGACTATTTAAATTTAAATGAATTAAACAAATTAGAATTAAACTGAATTAGAAATTCAGTTCCTTAGTTGCACTAGCCACATTTCAAAAGCTTGATACTCATTTCTGGCTAAGTAGCTTCCATATTGGACAATGCAGATTATGGAACATTTTCATCATCTCAGAAAGTTCAGGTAGACAGTGCTACTGTAGAACTTACATCAGTTTTCAAAGGAGTCTATGACTGCAAAAGTTTAAAAACCATTTAATTAGTATAGGTGTTTGCCTCACGGTATATAAAAATAGCTTTGTCCCTAAGAGGTGGGCTATGCCTGTGTTGATGATCCTGTGGTATGAAATATAACGTCCCAAAGCATAATCCCCTGATCCCCTCAGGTTGTGGTAAAGGGAAGTTAGAGGCTTTCTATGTGGGGGAATCTCAGTCACTTTTTTCTGATGTTTGCTTGGGAGAAATCAAGGAAGGGCATTATATTAGTGTGCTTGCGCTGCTGCCATAACAAGATATCACAGACTGGGTGTCTTAAACAACAGAAATTTAGTTTCTCACAGTCCATGATCAAGATGCTGGCAAAGTCTGTTTCTGGTGAGGACTCTTCTTGGCTTGCAGATGGCCACCTTCTCACTGTGTCCACACAAGCCCTTTCCTCTGTAGTGTGCAGAGACAGTGGGAGAGAGAGAGGGAAATCTCTTCCTCTTCTTATAAGGACACCAGCCCTATCAGACTGATGCCTCATCCTTATGATTTCATTTAATCTTGATGGCCTCCTTATAGGTCCTGTCTCCAAATGTAGCCACACTGGGGGTGGGGCTTTAACATGAATTTGGAAGGCAGGGGAATGTGGGGGACACAATTCAGTCCAAACAGGTATTTTCTAGAGATGTGAATCACAGTTTCTATAGCGAATGGCAGGAAATGGGTAATTTCTTCACAGAGTAAGTGCTAAGGGGACACTGAATAAGGAAAAACTTAGTAGTGTCAGCCTGGGGGTGTGGAAGGCTTTTGAAGGAAATGAGTGTTTCTCCTTCGTTTATTTATTTGAGAAAGAGTTATTGAACCTCTACTGCATGCCTTGCATTATGTTTGGCATTTGGAGCATATAAGATGAACAGGATGTGATAAATGCCACTGACCATGTCAAGTCAGCTGGTGGATGTGGAAATGCGCACATTCAGATCTGGGCAAGGTGCTGGTAGCCTGGAATCTTGAGCTACTGAGCCATGGATCCTGTTGTGTAAGCTGGGATCTGTGGTTCAGGGTTAGTGTTTTTGTTTTAGATTTCCTGTGATTTCTATGTGCCGCAATTAGAGATAATTAGAGATTAGCTCAGAATAGTTTTGCAGAAAATCTGGCCCCCTGGAGGCTTGTTTTTCTCTGATTAGTCTTCCAGCTTCAACACACAGCATTGCACCTCGAAATACTAGAAAGGAGGGGGAAAAGTCTCCCAGAAGAAGAAAACCTTACTTGGGCAAGGAAGTGAGTATGGGCAGAATGATAAATTAGTCAGGCCCTTTCAGTGTCAATTAATGTTTAAGGACAGTATGTTCTAGACTTTAGGGCAAATTTAATTCCCTTACTTTACAAACAAGTGAATGTAAGCCCAGTGAAATTAAAAAGCTTACCTACACGGAGTGCTAATGACAGCGCCCGGAATAGTGTCCTGACTCAGTTCTTCTTAGTGCTACTCGGGTGTACTGGTGTTTATTTTATATTCACAGTGTTAGTACAGAAATTAAAAGTAAGCCCACAGAAAATTTTACAGCAATTTGACATTGCCACAACATCCAAGCACTTAATCATTTTTCTATTAATTAACTTTTATTAATTTTACAAAAGTATTGATGACAACAGATTGGAAAGAAGAAAACTGGTCTTTCACCACAGTTAGGTTGCGAAGCACTGCTCTAAACTGTGCCGATTCTCAAATAGAACCTGGCGGATTGGTTAGGTTGATTTAATCCATGTCTGGGGGGGCAGCCTAAACACTGGGAGACTCTGGCATACCCAGGAGAACAGTGCTGGGTCTCTGCCCTGCTCCATCCTGCTCTCCATCCATTCCTGCCCACACCAAACATCGGTCTCTCCCGAGGGCCTATCGTTGATTCCCTTCTTTTCTTTCTCTGCACTCCCTTGAGTTCTCATTTACTCTCCCAGAGTCGAATTTATAGACATGTCTCCCAAAACTCTATTTCCTGCCTCAGCCCCTCTCTCTGACTCCAGTCTCTCGTTTGCATTGTCCTGTTCCTCCTAGTAAACTCATTTCAAGTTTATAAGGCACAAAATTCTCTTCTCCCCAACCCAGTCACAGCTCTTTGCAATCAGTAAGCTCAGACCCTCAGTTTTCCTTACTCCCTTCCAGTTTCTCAATGCCCTATCTAATCATGCGTCATCATTCATCAAAAACCCATTTTGATTGTTCCTTCAGAATATTTGTGGCACCTCTCTCTCTTTTCACCTCCTCCGCGTCCATGGCAGTTCAGTTCTTTGATTGCCGTGGCCTCCTCACTGGTCTCTCTGCTTCCATATGCCCTTCCTTTTTTTTTTTGTTTTTTTTTGTTTTTTTGCGGGCCTCTCACTGCTGTGGCCTCTCCCGTTGCGGAGCACAGGCTCCGGACGCGCAGGCTCGGCGGCCATGGCTCACGGGCCCAGCCGCTCCGCGGCACGTGGGATCCTCCCGGCCCGGGGCACGAACCCGTGTCCCCTGCATCGGCAGGCGGACTCTCAACCACTGCGCCACCAGGGAAGCCCCATATGCCCTTCCTTTTAATTCATCCTTCAGGCATCCTAAAATGCTGTTTTAGTTGGTAGAAATTTCTCCCATTTAAAAACCTTCAATGATTGACCGTAAGATAAATTCCAAATCTTTAATAAAGGCGCCGTCCAATTTCCTGGTCCCAGTCCATCTTTCCAGCCTTGCCTCTCACTCCTCCATCATATACCTTCTCCTTCCAGACAAGTGGAATCTCTCATTGTGCTTTAAGACATTCTCTCCATTTTCTATATTGCATTTCTGTTCAAGCTATTTCTTCAGGCTAGCGTGTTATCCCTCTCATCTCTGCCCACTAAATGCCACTCTCCCTTTAAAGACCAATTCAGGTCTTACTCTTCTCTCTTTCTCTCAGCATCGTCAGAAGTGGTATTTCTGCCCACTTAACTATAGAATTTTGATTGTGCCTCCGTTGTGGCACTCATTTCATACTATTTTGCATTATAGTTATTTGTACACATGTAAAATCTTTCCTAGATTACCTGCTCCATGGGGACAGATTTCATATATTTATGTGTGTAACTGGTATGTTGAATAAACATGACACGTGGATTATAATCAAAACATAACTTTTTTGTAAAGCAATTATACTCCAATAAAGATGTTAAAAAAATCATAACTTTATGTTTCTCTTTCACCATTCCTTCAAACTTTATGAAGTAGCAGCAATCTTCCCCTTACTCTGGGTAAAGTTCCAGGCCCATGGCTCTTCTGATCTTTCTTGAGTAATAGATTGTCCTAGAATCATTTTTGCAAACAGAGTTATAATTCAGTAGTCACTATGTTCAATCTAACGTGCAAGACAAAACCCTTGAGTTGACATTAAGCTTTCTCTCTTGGCCTTGCTAGGATGGGCATGCTGTCTATTCTCTTCCTGCTTACTTCGTTCCTCACATTTGATTGATTTTAACAAATTGCAATTATCCATTTATATGCTTATTTGTCTCATCTTTGGCCAATAGGAGCCTCTTCAAGTTGGCTCTGAATCCTTTTATATAACCCTAGTAATCTTTCATAGCTTCCTTGCTCTTTTTCTGACAAGATGTTCCAAGTTTATTTTGTCCATTTCCTGCCCCAAGTCCTGAATCAACTGTTTCTCCAAGAGGCCCTAGTTTTGGGTTGCTGGTTTTGTTTGTTTTGTTTTGTTTTTAAATGGGAAATATTATGTCAAGACCACAATTCGGGTTCTAGAGATGCTCACTGCTACTGGGTTGGTCATTGTTTCTAGGCCTCTTCAGTGGGTAGAGCTTGGAAAGATATCCTTCCCTCCCTCTCTCTCTTTCTTCCTTCTTCCATCTTTCATCCCTTCCTCCATCCTTCCCCCCTCCCTCCCTCCCTCCCTCCCTTCCTACCTTCCTTCCTTCCTTCCCCCTTCTTTCCTTCCTCTCTCTCTTTCTTTTCTTTTTATTTCTCTCTTTCTTTCTTTCTTTTCTCTTTCTTCTTTTCTTTCTTTCTTTCTTCCTTTCTCCATCTATCTCCTAGCTCTGTGCTTATGTATATAAATATTTTAGGATAAAATACTTTATACCTCCAATTAAAATTTGGGACTGCTACAGTGTCTTGGACCTCGATATTACATCTGTATTTCCTTCCTGTCACAGAGACTTCTGTTCTCAGAGACATAGGGATTGGAACAATTAGATTATCCTATACTTACTTTATCCCATATTACACACATAGTAGGCTTAGGATAGCAATATTTTTTATTTCAGAAATTTTTTAAATTAGATTTTTTAGTTTTTCTCTTGCTTTGATTTTTCTTCACCAGAAGTTTACATTAATTGTATAGTCAAGGACTTTCCTGGTGGTCCAGTGGTTAAGAATCCACCTACCAATGCAGGGGACACGGGTTCGAGCCCTGGTCTGGGAAGATCCCACATGCCATGGGGCAACTAAGCCCGTGCGCCACAACTACTGAGCCCATGCTCTAGAGCCCGCAAGCCACAACTACTGAGCCTACGTGCCACAACTACTGAAGCCTGTGCACCTAGAGAGCCCATGCTTCACAACAAGAGAAGCCACTGCAACGAGAAGCCTGCGCACCGCAACAAAGAGGACCCCCCGCTTGCAGCAACTAGAGAAAGCCCATGCACAACGAAGACCCAGCACAGCCAAAAAACAAAAAAATAAAAGACTGTATAATTGATCTTTTTCTCCTACTTTCAATACTGCTACTTTCTCTCAAATTCTTTTTTACCTGTTCATTTCTTTTGAATTTAAAAACTTGTCCAATTTTTCACCTTCTATTTTATTAGGGCATTATCTGTTGTGCTCATTCACCCTTGTGTTCCTTCTTGTTTAGTCTTTGTTTCTAAAATAAATTTCTTTTAGTTCTAATTCTTTTCTGAATTGTCACCTCATTTTGAGTTTTTCTGATCTAAATTATGTTGTTCTTTCATGTCTTGTGTTATTTAATTTCTTTTAGCTCTTTTTAAATCTGTTCTGTAAACATGTCTTTCCAGCATGCTTTCTTTTATTTAAAAAATAAATTTATTTATTTATTTATATTTGGCTGTGTTGGATCTTCGTTGCTGTGCATGGGCTTTCTCTAGTTGTGACATGTGGGCACTACTCTTTGTTGCGGTGTGAAGGCTACTCACTGTGGTGGCTTCTCTTGCTGTGGAACATGGGCTCTAGGCTCACGGGCTTCAGTAGTTGTGGCACATGGGCTCAGTAGTTGTGTTGCACGGGCTTTGTTGCTCCACGGCATATGGGATCTTCCCGAACCAGGGCTCGAACCCGTGTCCCCTGCATTGGCAGGCAGATTCTTAACCACTGCGCCACCAGGGAAGTCTCCTGGCATGCTTTCATTGTTGGTAGGGAAGTTATTTTGTTCTTTATTCTCTTTTCTTATAATAACTTTGTATGGGATTTGACCTCAATACTTTCCTGTTTCTTAATTAATTTTTCCAAATTTTTAGAAGGAAGAAAGAAAGCCAAAGAATGCAGGTGGCCTCTCGAAGGTGAAAAGGCAAGGAAATGGATTCTCCCCAAGAGCTTCCAGATGCAGCCCTGCTATCACCTGGATTTTAGCCAGTTAGACACATTTTGGACTTTTGACCTCCAGAACTGTAAGATAATAAATTGTGTTATGTTTGTGTCAGTTGGTTACAGGAGCAATAGGAAACTCATAAAATGGTTAAATACGCCAGCTTCCTCAGTGCTTGAGTGGGGGTGACTCTGAGGCATATGTTTTGTGTTGGATCTCAGAGTTCCTGGAGGTGGGGATTAAGTGCCTTATCTACAGTGGTACTTTTCTAGAAAACAAACCACTTATTTGCTTCCTTCCCATTTCTCTCCATCTTCTTCACTCCCATATTGTGTTGGAAACACCTCCCAAAAAACCACTTACACTCAAGTCCTTGAATTGGGATTTGCTTCTGGGAAAATGCAAAATCTAAAACAGAGCTTGAGATGGTTTTGGTGAGAGACCAATGTAGGTACTTGTTTAGATTCCTCAAGTTTGGATTGAAGAAGAGAGTTCTGTATTTATCAGAAACTCTTATCATTTCCAAGGCGCAGGGATGGAAGGGCCTTGGGAAGTGGGTGGAAGTCTGAGACTCAGGTGGTAATAAAACATAGTCCCTGCCTTTTTTCCTCCTTGGATGTGTTCATTGTGTGATTTTTCAGTGCTTAGAGTAAGGCTCTGTGTTGTGAGTCTCCAGAAGTGACACCTAGGGCCTCCATGGTCACCAAGGACTGTGAATCTGAGGTGGAACTTTAAGGCAGATACTATAGATTGGCTCACTCTATACCAGGGTTTCTCAACCTTGGCACCATTGACATTTGGGGCTGGATAATTCTTTATTTGAGGTCTATCCTATGCATTGTAGGATGCTGAGCAGCATCCTTAAACTCCACCCACTAGATGTTATTATCACCCCCGCCTCAGTTGTGACAACCAAAAGCGTCTCCAGACATTGTCCAATATCCTGGAGGGACAAAATCACCCCTCAGTGAGAACCATTCCTCATGTAACTCCAGCTCCTTTTCATCCTGCCTTCTGGTACCCTGGAGGCAGCAAGTGAAGATCACATTCCCCAGACTCTCTCGTAGTCAGGATTCTGTGTGTGAGACTCGGAACATGGCAGTGAACATCACGAGGCAGCAGACAAGTGATTTTTATGACAAGCAGTGTCATTGAGGTATTTGTTTTGCTTTGTTTCTAGAACAGTAGTGGTGATGGCCTAGTCTCTGGCTTCACATGTGTTGAGTGCTGTGGCAGCAGTGTGATTTTGTTGTAACAAGCCTACTGGATAACTGGATATTTCTCTTTGCTGTATTCCTTCTCATTATGACCTCTAAGTTGGTTTGCTGGCACTTCAAGAAATTTGAAATGAAATGAATTCTTTTGATTAAACTAACTATAGATGATTCTGCTATCTGAAATGCAATCATTTTTACCAGGACTGTGTACAGAGAGCATCACAACCTAAACTGTGTCTTTGGCTTCATGAAGGAAGTAGGCATAAAGATACTAAGAATTTAGAGTTTGAATAGTAGAAAGCTTGCGAACCTAGTTATATGACATCAAACAATCCTTAGATGGCAGAACCCATGCTGCCCAAGCTCATTACATTAACCAATATGTTAGGGAAAATTCAAAATGTTAATGTGTGTGTGCTGATTCTTGCTGCTTTCAGTGAAGTCCTGCAAGACACAGATCAACTCAAACTATAGGTGGAAGGAACTAGCACTTGGCTAAGAGAGGCCATGGGCTTGTTGCCTGCAATCTAAATAGACTGAGCCTTTAGTAATTGGGAACCTTGCAGAGTTAAAAGATTCAACTCTGGTGTTTACCCAAATGAGTTGAAAACTTATGTCCACACAAAAACCTGCACATAGATGTTTAGAGCAGCTTTATTCATAATTGCCAAAACTTGGAAGTAGCCAAGATGTCCTTCAGTTGAATGGATAAATAAACTAGGGTACGTCCAGACAATGGAATATTATTCAGCATTATAAAGGAATGAGGGGCTTCCCTGGTGGCGCAGTGGTTGAGAATCTACCTGCCAATGCAGGGGACACGGGTTCGAGCCCTGATCTGGGAAGATCCCACATGCTGTGGAGCAACTGGGCCCGTGAGCCACAACTACTGAGCCTGCGCATCTGGAGCCTGTGCGTCTGGAGCCTGTGCTCCGCAACAAGAGAGGCCGTGATAGTGAGAGGCCCGCGCACCACGATGAAGAGCGGCCCCCGCTTGCCGCAACTGGAGAAAGCCCTCACACAGAAACAAAGACCCAACACAGCCAAGAATAAAATAACTAAGTTAATTAATTAGAAAAAGAAGTTAGTAGGCTTTCAAAATGACATTTTGTACTTTTGTGATAAAATAGCTTATCTACCAACCAAATAAAGAGAAAAAAAAAAAAAAGGAATGCGCTACCAAGCCATGAAAAAACATGGAGGTAACTTAAAAGTATATTATACTGAGTGAAAGAAGACAATCTGAAATGGCAGTATACTGTATGATTCCAACTATATAACATTCTGGAAAAAGCAAAAAGGTGACCACAGTGTTTGCCAAGGGTTAGAGGGGAGGGAGAGAGGTGAATAGGCAGAACACAGTGATTTTTAGGGCAGTGAAACTACTCTGTATGATACTGTAATGGGGGATAAATGTCATTATACATTTGTCAAAACCTATAGAAGGTACAACACCAAGAGTGAACCATAATATAAACTATGGACTTTGCGTGATAATGATCTGTCAATGTTTGTTCATCTGTTGTAACAAAGGTTCTACTCTGGTGCAGGGTGTTGATGGTGGGAGAGGCTGTGCTTGTGTGGGGGGAAGGGAGTATATAGGAACTCTCTACTTTCTGCTCAATTTTGCTGTGAACCCTAAAACTGCCCTAAAAAATAAAATCTATTTTAAAAAATCAACTGCTTTCTTACCCTAAGAGTAAAGGCTACTGTTTAGCCTTAGAAGGAGATAAGTTTCTGATCGCAAGTTTTTTCAAGCAAGTCCCATAAGAGTTGTTTGCCTGATAATGGGAGCTAGCTCATTGATAAAAATCAGATTAAAAATTAACTTCCCACTTAATCCTCTTTCAAATAGTCTCAGGATAGCTCTCATTAACTGAGAGCTGGAGGGTGGACAAAGGATAATGGCCAGTAAGTAAGTCTTCTGGCTTAAAAATTCACAACTATACCAGCTCCTTAACTGTGGTTATTTGTGCATGAAACTTATTGAAAAAATAATAGAAGAAAATCCTACTAGATTTTTGAGGGGACCCCAAGACTAGCTTATAATAGCCTGTGACTGATAAATATCAACACTGTACTTGGACCCCAGCTTGCACAAACAGGAAGTAGAATGATGAAGCTGTGCATTCCCCAAAGTCATCCTTTCCAATGCCCCCCTCAGCTGTGGTCCTAAAGGAAAAAGGACCAGTATAGTAGAGGCTATGATGTATGATCCAGATCTGCTTTAGGACTGAAGGACAATTCTTGAGCTGCTGAGAGTGTTCTCAGCTGTCAGTCTTGTCTGGGAAATTGCTGAAGAGAAATACTTCACCGAAGGACACACCACCTTTCCTGAAGACAGCCTACATCCAATGACTTGTTGACGCAGGTATGTAAAGTCCCAGTCTTCTCAGCCAAGCTCAAATCTACTCTAAGAGGCCAATCCAGTTTCAGACGTCCCCATGGTTGGCTGAAGCCTTTGCTGAGACCGTATCACAGCCTGGTGTATCCCTCTGCTTAATACTCCTCTCCTCTCTGTCCTTACAGTCAATGATCCCTAGAGCACTCTTTAATAAAATCCCTGTGTGCTCATCTCAGCCTCAGAGGCTGCTTCCCAAGGAACTTAATCTTCAAAAACTAGGAAGAGACTTTAGAGGGCAAAGGCTAGGGCAACTGGAAGCCCAAACATAGGAATTTGTCCACTGTTGCAGCAGCAGGATATCCTTACTCTTGTCAGTAGCTACCTGTATTTCCTTTATACCCTTTTCTGTATAGAATTGTGTATCTTTTTCCTAAAAGCTGAAAAGAAATCATATCGACATTTTTGCCTTTGGTTTGAAGTAGCCTTCTATATAATATGGAACACTGATACAACATGGTCTAGAAAAGGTATGCAGAAACTTATGTTATTTTTATCAAAATGGACAAAATGTTACCCGATTAGAACTTATTATTGTCATATAATAATTTAAACTATGGATACTATATTCCTTCTCTCCTTTGGGGAGACCAGTTGGTTTAAAAGAGGGCCTCCTTTATGTTATGTTTTATCATCGGAAATAACATTTCATTCAACAATCAAAAATGCTTATAAAATCTTTTTTAAACACTATCATATAAATGTTGGGAGCATATGAGTTACCTTTTAGTTCACAGGTCATAGAACCATGAGAAGCTATGTACAAATCTGATGTGGAGAATATGTGTCCTCCAAATACGTTGACTTTGGACGAGTTAGGAAGGTGAGATGTTGATATTGTCCCTTTTGGAGAGGGATGTGTGTTCTTCCAGGGATGTTTAAGTGCTCAGAGTGGTGGATGTGGTAGATGAAGCTTTGGCCCTTCTTAATAATGGAATCTAGAAATTTAGTTGTGTATTTTTTCCTGCCTAGATAGAAAATTTCATTCCCAAGTCTTCCTTGCAAGAAGGTGTGGTCGAATGATTAAGTCATGTTCAGTGTGTTGTAAGTGAAAGTTTGGTATTGGATTTCCAGAAAATCTCCTTAAAGAGTCTCAGTCATCCCCAAGGTCTGCTCCCTTTGTCCTCTGACTCTTTCTTCAAACCTATAACTCAGACATGATGACTGGAGCTGAGACCATCATCTTACATCTTGGACCCAGAAGATGGATGTCAGAGTTAAGATAGTGAAACAAACAAACAAACAAAACAGGATACAGGGTTGCTGATTAATGAGGAGCCATAATATCAACCCTGCCCTGCCTACCTCTGTACTTCTTTTGCGTGTAAAAGAAACAATGTTCTATTTTATTAAAGCCATCACTATTTTGGACTTTTCCACTATATACAGCTGCACTCAATCTAAATTGATATAGAACTCCAGTGGTGTAATCCTAAAATAGCCTTTTGACCTGTCATCACTCTTCCTAGGGAAGGTGAGGGGTGTGCTGCCTCGTGGCCTCCATAGTTACCAGGTACACTAAGCTTCACAGGAGATGAATTAGGCTCGAGAACTTCTAGCTTCTAATGGTATTATGGTCCATCCTCATCCACACTATTTCTAAAAGAAATTCCATGAAATTTTATAGCGAAGCAAGTTTCCTTTTATATTAGTAGAGAATATTTACTGGACAATAACATTTTGACATTTACTGGCAATTTGTGTGATGGAGAACAAAATTACATCATTCATTACTTTTCTATTGCCACTGTAATAAATTACCACAAACTAAGTGGCTTAAAACAACACAAATCTATTCTATTACAGTTCTAGAGACCCATGTATCCCAAATGAGTCTTACAAGACTAAAATCAAGATGTCAGCAGGGCTGGTTCCTTCTGGTGGCTCCAGAAGGGAGGATCTGTTCCTTGTCTCTTCCAGCTTCTAGAGGCAGCTGGCATTCCTTGGCTTGTGGCCACATCACTTCAACCTCTGCTTCTGTTGTCACATTTCCTTCTCCTCCAACTCTGACTCCTTCTGTGTCCCTCTCATAAGGATCATTGTGATTATATCAGGCCCACCTGGACAATCCAGGATAATCTCTTCATCTCAAGATCCTTAATTTAATCAAATCTGTGAATTAGCTTTTGCCATATAAGGTATCAGGGGTTCCACAGTTCCAAGGCTTAGGATGTAGACACATTTGGGAGGCTGACTCCACTTATATAGACATCTTGATTACAAATCATTCAGGAAAGGTGTTTTTCTAATTTAAAAGCAACAGAAATTGTTACATATGGTTACAGTTAGATATGGTTGCCTTTTAAAAGGGCAGCTTCCATAAATCAAAAACTACTATTAAAATGTTTAAAGGCAAAAACAAACTATTTGCTGAAAATATAGCAGGCAAGGTGACAAAAGTATAATATATTCTATATATGCACTATAAAATATTTTAAAATAATAAGAAAATCACTGATTCCAATATTTTCATAAACAGTTAATCGTGCAAGAACAATTCACAAATGATAAATCACCCCCCAAATCTGTTCATCCTCATTAAGCATAAAATTCTAAAATAAATGGAAAGTTTTACTTTTAGAAATATGATGATCATAACAAGACATTACTAATGGTAAGAGTGCAGTTAACCAAATCTGGATGCTTTCATAACTTGCCCCTAGAAATATATGTTGGTCTTCCTTGGAAGTTATGTAGCACTAAGTATCAAGAGTGCTAAAAATGTTCATATGTTCTACTCAGTAATACCACTTTTGGGAAATCATCCAAAATGCAGCAGAGCAAAAATGCTTATCTTTATGTGAAAAATTAGAAAAACCTAAACATCCTACAATAGGAAAATGACTAAATAAATAGTGCTGTAATTATAAGATAGAATATTATTCAGCTATTTAAATGTATGCTACTGGAAAGTATTTTTTCCTAATTCACTTGGAGAAACACCTATGGTAAGGGCAGGGAGAGCAATCTTACAAGGCAGCTGAGCCACAGCTAAAAATCTTCTCAGAAGTCAGGAGAACATGCCTCCCCTGGACCTGATCTGTCTGAGTTTCCTTTCAAACCATTATGTGTGAAAATTTAGGTATATAGTTTCTGAGTTTATTAACACTGACTCCAATTAGCATTAAAGGGATAAACAGGCCCGAAATTCAGTCAGTTACCATTGATATGGCTCTACCAGATGTTAGAATATGAAATGCTGCACTTCTGAACTGGTTGGTGAATGGCAACTAGTTGCTGCCCTGACCTGAGCCCTTGAGTACTCCCTGCATCCCTGGCCCCTTGGGATCCTTCCTTGGCACCTATCATTTTGGGATCTTACTGAGCAACTGAAATGACCAGCACAATTGGGCCTTCAGGAAGCTCCTGGAGATATATATGTATATATATTTCATTTCAGGAAAAACTTCTCCCAGATTCTTTCTTTGACCTTACTCCAAAATAAAAGTAAATCCACTTCCTTTGCTTTGAATTACTGTTTACTTCATTTGCATGTTCTTTTTCTCATAAAGCCATGTAAATAAGGAGAGGATTCTACTGCTAAGACAAATGCGAGTGGAGCATGCGCAGTGCAGCTCTGATAAAGCTTTATTTGGTCCAATTCCCACTGTGCTCTTAGCTACTTTCACTTTTGTAGTTAAAAGGATGTGAATTTTCCAAGTTTCTGCCTGCTTTCTATGCCTGTTTTTCACTATTGTTCCCATTGGTTTGGCTGATGGTCACAGTTTCTCCCAGATTGACTAATTTAATACTGCAATTTCTACTAACTCGCTTTCATGCCTTCCCACTTTCTGCAAAATAGATCCCCTCTGTGCAGAATATCATCTATTGAACAAGGGGTATGGGAAAGCAAAATAAAAAGTTGTATATTCAACATTGTCATAACTAGGCAAAATTAATGTATTAGACTGGGTGCTCCAAAAAGCAGACTCCAAAACAGGATAAAATATGCAAGGATTAGATTAGGGGAAACGCCTGTGAGAAAAAAAAAATGCCAGGAAGAACTATTAGACCACAAAGCAAGTGTGATCCTGAGTGACTGTAGGAAATAGGTTGGGTGGAAGAATCCTAGAGTGCTGTGTACCACAAGAAGGTTTGGCAAGGCTCTAGGGGAGTTCTTAAGTGAAAGTAGGTCATTAGAAGTATCCTGTGTCCCTCAGAAATGGACCTACCTTGGTATTTCTGTTGTGCTCAGTCATTGGCTGGGAAGCAGAGCCTCATGGCACAAATAAGGTGATAAATCTCAGCGTGCAGAACCTGGGGCTTTTGGTCAATTACACCCTTATATTTGGAAATCTACAAGGTATGCCACCTTTCTTTTCCATGTAAACCCTCTAGTCCCTCCTGGAAGAACAAGTTCACGGCTTCAGACCCTAACATTTTGCTGAGATCTAAAGCTGTAGGCACATCAAGACATGTGGACATCCACAAAAGTAAAAGAGAAAACAATTTGCAAAGCAATGGTGCATCCATAAGTTGGTTCATGACACAAGCAATGAGATAAACACACATATGGCACAAAAATATGAGCATATACAAATATAGTACACACAGCTTCCTGGGATATAAGAGAAGTCAACTCTCTCCCTGTCCATGCTTCAGAAATACAAATAAACAAGACATAGGCACTCTATACTTTTTGTCTGAGTGGGAGGAAAGAAAGGAAAATACATTTATCAGGATCCTGGTTTTGTGCCAGTCACTGTGGTAAGTGGTTTCACATTTGTTAAAATGTATGTTACTATTTTTGTCTCTTATTGAATACCCATAACAAGGTTCCAGGTAAGAGTGATTATTCCTGCTTTACAGAGGAAGTAATGGGTTTCAAGGAGGTAATAGATTCAAAGTTAAGTAACTTGTCTGAGGACACACATCTAGTAAATAACAGAACCACAATACATTTCAAGTCCACCAATACAGAAGTAAGGGGAGAAGGGTGTTTTCGGGTGTTGTCTATATATACATTTTTTATTGTAAGGAATTTTTTTTCCCTAAAGCAACTTCAGTCTTCGAATTTTTGCAGCTGAGGGTATTTTATACTGTTTTTTTTGGATCAATCCTATCCGCCTCACAGCATGGGATTGATTCTGTCACCAAACATACACTTTAAAGAGCCAAGGGGAAGAGCTCAGTATCAAGTCAGCATCCTTGCCCATCTCAGGTTCTCAGGTGTGGTGCCAATGACTATGAACCTTTTCTGTATCCCAGTTTCATTAAGTGGCCCTTGCCTTGTTTACCTGTCCAGCCCTCTAGTCTTGTTGTGACTACTTTGACCCCTTCCGGTCTTTTGGAGGGTTACAGCTCTTGCCCTGAGGGACAGGCCCAATGGCTGGACCCTTTTTTAGATCTCCTGTTCTCAGGAGATCTAAAAAATTCTTTCTGCCCTTTACTTCTGTGGCCTGTTTGTGAAGCTGATCCATCCTTGTGAATTTTCTGGAATTCAGACCTTTAATCTGTTACATTTCTCTGCTAATCAAAGCTTTGTTATGACACTTCTGAGTCTCGTTCTCTATGCAACAGTGACTACCATTAGCAAATACACATTTTCAAGTTGTTCCACAATCATTATTTTTTGGCTTATTAATACAAGGCTTCCTGGTATCCATCTTGTCCAAATGAAAACCCATCTTTGGTTCAGAAATAATTATAGAGATAATTTACTGATCACTTTATGTATGTTAGATCAGTTAACCATAAAAGATAGATATTATTACATCTGTGTCCTACAGAACAGGAAAAATTGAGATATGGAGCAGATTTGGTTCTCTGGAAGCAGACATCAAAATAGATTAGGGATCAACACCTGTGAAAGAAAGGGGGTATAAGGGAGATTGGGCAGAGAAAAAAGTCAAACTGTGATATAAGCCTGACATAACCTTGGCTGACTGAACTGGAAGCTCTGGGTCAAGTATTGCCCATCGACATCCCATGTGGAGTCAAAATGGCCAGCCCTTTGTACACTTTCCTTGCTCCATCACTGGATGCAGGCTGTCATGGGAAAGCATGGCCTTGGACAAGGGAAATCTCAGCTGAGCAGACCTTGAAGGAGCATACACCTGGATACAGTCTGCTGACTGCATTCCCCAACAGCTAAGAGCAAATATGTCCTTGAAAAAGGATCTGAGTGGTACGTCTGTGTCTACCACAGACTCTAAGAATGTAGGAAATATATGAAAGAGTCCACAGCTAGTAAGTGGCAAAGATTTGACACTAAGCCTTTTGTGGCTCAAAAGTCCATGATCCCCACTAATTTATAATTGGTTTCCAAATATTCACCCAAACTAGTTGTATCAGAATCACTTTTAAAATAGGAATTTCTTTAAAATATGAATATTTGGCCTCAATCCTGTGAGATTCTAATTCAGTAGATGTGGGTGAGATCCAAGAATTCTACCTAGTTAATAAAAAGTGCCCAGGTTGGTTCAAAGGTACAGTCATATATAGAAACTAGTGCTATCATTGATGAGGAGAGGATGCCAAGTAGAAGAATGGAAATGGTTTTAAACACTGTACTACATTTCTGATAGAAGTTACCCAATGAGTTTTGGAGTGTTAAAAAAATTCAGAATCAAGATTCATCCCCTGGGCTGATGTTATCTAAAGTCAGTGGCAAGACCACGCCAGGACCCTGCGTCTTATTTTGTGATTGCTGTTTCTCTGATCACCCTTGGGTAAATATATTGAAGAAAGCACAGCTGCTTCATGGTTCATGAAAGCAACTGCATCTGTAAGTGAACTGAAGAATTTGCCCTGTAAGTAGCTCCAAAGATGTTTGCAAAATGAATTTGAAGATTCCAAATTCTATTTTGCTTTTTGTCTTTCACTATAAAATCGGAGATAGGTTCATGTTTTTGAAATTGTTTCTAAAATACGATGCAAGTACTTTTTAAGATGTAGTAAATTCTTCAAATTTGCACATTTAAATAAAAGTATAATTTTCTGATCAAACAGTATATAATTATAATGGGACAAGGGTCAAGATAGAAGCTTAATTACTAGATGAGGTAAAAATTTAAAGCAAAATTGATTTGTTGCTGAGCTAACAAACTTTTGAGCCAGGCTTCTTTCAGTTCTTCTTTACCAGAATGAAGATAGGAGTCAGATTCTGACTGAGGATTCTGTCTACAGTGGGGCTCTAAGGACTCCAGCTCTGGAGGGACAAAGGACCAGTCATGCTGATAAAAGTCACAAAATAGATATCTTTTAAAAAATACATTAGATGTTACATAAGTTTTTTCCCCCAAATTTATCTAATTAGCACAGGCATTTTTATATGAAAAAATCTTTAGAACAGTGAATCATGAAGGTTTTATGCTGAGATAAACAACATTTATAGGACTTCTTTCTGGTTTGGGATAATATCCTGAGATCCTTGGCCTTGTGGTTTGTGGCTTTGACTTCTGAGACCATTTTAAAGGAACAATGAGCCTTAACTCGGCTGGTATAGGTCATTTGCATTCCACCTTGAGCATGGGAAAGAAAGTTGTGTAAATATTACATAAATACTGTAATATTTGCAGGATGTTTACTCCAGTAATGGAAGTTCTAAGAAGCTATGTTTAGTCGCTCTGTATTACAATGTGGTAGTTGAAATGCCTGAATATTTATGTCCCAACACTGAAGGCTGATATGAGGAAATTACAGTGCTGGTTGAGCCCTTTAAAATCAGGAAGAGTGACTTTTCATCTTTGTTCCTCCAACCATTGCACAGTGTTTATCTGAATCAGTGAATACATGATAACTGTTTTTTAACCTTATATACTTAAAACCATTGAAATTTGGCCTTGGAAGAAAATCACCAGCCTCTGAGAGAAAGACTTACAAAATCAACTTCTGTCAATGACCACATATGTCACAAATCTAGATTTTTCATTTGGAATCTCAAATGGGTGAATTTAATTAGCTTCTGTGATTAGAAGCTAAGCTAATTATTACAAGTGGCCTTGGAAAAAACAGTCCCACATTGATCCTGTCTGATCTTGAACTTTTCCATTTCTTCCTTTATTGTTTCTATTCTATTTAATCCAGATATTAACCATGTGAAGAATGTTGAAAATGGAAGTTTCCTTTAATTGATATTCAAGCTTGGAACTTTATTATTTAGAGAAAACATGTAGCCGGTACTAATGATGATCTCGTCCCATTGATATTTATCTACAGACTAAAGACAGTTGCCTTTCCTTCATCTGTTGAGGAAAGGCTTCCTGTCACTCACTTTCTCCATAACCTCAGAAGAATCTTCACTGGTTTAATAAGCATTCTCATCTTATAATGACATGATTTTGGGGAAGGTAAATCTAAAATCTCTTACATAAAAGAAGTTTCATAATCACAAGTTGGGGAAAATGTATACTTACCATAAGTACTTTTTACCATGAATTTCCTGACCTTGATTTGATTAAAATCTCAACCTAAAGATTTCAACAATATAAATTTCTTTAGAGGTTAATTGTTCATTCACTGAAGTTTGAATGAGAAAAACCTAAATGTGGGGCAAAAAGGGTGGTATGGATGGAGAAGTTAAGGACTGCGCTGCTTAATGGATCAGAGCATTTGAAAGTGAACAGCCAATTTGACGAGAAGCAAAACCCACACAACAGAGTACCGCCTAGTCTTTCTGTTCATTTTGTTTCACAGACTACTTGGGCTCTTCTTACTGTTCTCTCCCACCTCCTCTCTCTCCTCTATTTATTTTATAGATGTCACTGGAGTAGGTAACCTGCTCCAACTCTGAAGAATTCAGGGGAGGAAGGGAAGCTTTCTACTTGAGTATCCGTGATATAAACAGGAAATGAAGACATCACCTACCATGCTTGGAATCGGGAAATTGCTTTGGGTCCTCTTCCTAATTCCACTTGTAGGCATCTGGAGTATCAATGGTAAGGCACTGACTTCTTATATTTCTCAATGGGGTTTGGAGGCAATGCTTTCCCTTGCTGATTGTAGTAGGATGTAGTGTTTATGTCAAGTGGATAATGGTAGATGAAACCAAGTAGTTAGACTTGCTCACTGAAGACATTATAGGACATAAACCAAATTAGAAAACAGTATTTAAGTCGCAGTTTGGCTGGTTTTCTTAAAAACACAGATGGTAAAAAAAGAGCATTGGGCAAACATTATAAATAGTTCAGTAGAAATTTACCCCTCCTACTAGCAAAAATGTTCTGGATGTCATACAGATGGTGAATAAATAGCTTGTTCTTTCCAAACTGAAGCTAGAGGAGTGTTGAGGTACTCAGGTGGGTAGGTTAGGTGTTGGATAACTGGAGTTATATCTGATTCCATGGTTACTCCGGAATAATGTGGCTAAATAAAATCTCGCTACTTGCTTCAGTGGGGAACGTGCCTTGAGAATACTGAATGAGACAATGCTGAGAAATATGGGATCGGAGCATTCTGTCTCTGCTTCTAGCATGATGAAAAAGAATGTTCCTACTTGGGTGTCATGATATAGAAAACAGCTTGGATTCTGCATAGATGATGTTTGGCCACTTTTGCAAAGACTTTATGCAGGCAAAAAAGTGATGAGTTCACTTGCTCCCTTACATGGTCACAGATGCCCACATATTGTAAAGGGGGAAGGGCTATAAAAAGCTAGCAGAAGTTCCTAATTTCCTGGTTTCAAATACCGTGCCTTATTATCCCCACAAGCACACACACTCTTAAATTTTTCAAATCAGAAAATATGGTCACTGAAATCTTGTAAATGTCATCTTCAATTCTGAAGCTGTGTGGTTTGGAATGTCTTTGTGATGCCAAGATGGCACGCAACCAGGTGCAAAATAAAAATCCCCTTCATTTAAGCGTTTTTATGTTTCTAAGTATTTGGTATTATGTTGATGAGGTGTAGGATGGCTGACTAGATTTTTCACTTTAGCTAGAACTGAAGTCAAATATTATTAAACAGAAATCATGCCAGTTTGAAGAATATATAGCCTATTCTCTGTGAAATGAAGTAAAAGAACATGCACTGCTGCATCACACTGGGAGTATGGTACAACTCTGTTCCTCCTCTCAATGTGCTTACAAAAACAGACTTGGGTGTTAGAATTGGGTTCATTGACTGGCTCTGCCACTTACTGTGTGACCTTGGTTTAGTTTCTTATCCTCTCTTATCCTTAGTTTTCTCTTTTGTAAAATAGAAATAATAATAATTGTACCTAAATTATGGGGCTTCTGTGAAGACTACAAATACAGTAGATAAAGTGCCTGGCATAGTAAGTGCACATAATAAAAGCTTGAAAAACATTAATGGTATTTTTGCTAATATTCTTTACACCAAGCAACCCACACAATATTCAGTTAAATGGGAAGCAAGTTTTAACATTCTCATTTTAAATAGTTGAGGTTTTGAAGCTAAAATAAAATGAATAAATGAAATATATTGTACAATATATTTAGCCCAAAGTATAGTGACATGAATTATTTGAAAAATGAAACGGAATGCCTCAGATAAAGTACTGGCCAGATATCTTATCCAGCAGTTTTTGGATTGTAGCATTACTTGAATTAAATTAGGAATAGAGGTTGGTGAGATTTCCCGTGATTTGCTTACTGAATTCTTTACACTGGCACAAACTGTTTAAAAATAATTTTTGAAGATATTTTTCCTTTCCACTTCAAAGCAATGTGAAGTCTGTGTACCTCTTCCCAGGAATGAGGCTGCATCCATAATAAGGTTGTAAAAAAAGGTAAAGTTCTCTACAAACTTCCAGCTTAAGTTCTTTCTTTATAATGAAATTACGCTTGCTTGCCTTTTGTGTTTCTCAAAAAAAAATTAGGGGGAACTCTGTCCCTTTGTATCTAGCATATACTTTCTGTCTGGATGAAAGTAATAAAAGTTTCAGCACCTACACATGGAGAGATTCTTCTGGCAAGAACTAGGCTGCAGGTGGAGATGGCCCTTGTCAGTCACCTGCCTCATCCCCAATGAGCGGCTCCAGCTGAGAGGTCCTGGGACATTGTTCAGCTGAGCATCAACGATGGATCCCAGCTTCAAGCAGCCAGGAGCACTGCAGTTAATGTCTGGCTATAGCAGAGATTATATATGATCCTGAATAAAGGCAGGAGGAAATCTCTGATCACTGCTTATTGTAATAAAAAATCATCCTAATCTGGTCTAGTACCAGAGGCCACTGACAATTTGGTGCCTTTGAAAACACAGTGGTTGGGGCCACGTCTCCATGTGGGTCTTGCGTGTGTTCTCTTTCTCCGTTATGGTAGTAGTTCAGTGTGATCCATGGATCCATATTCCACATTATTCCCAGATTCTGTTTCTCCACCATGAACAGGCCATATCCTTGGGTCAGAGAAGAAACATTGGGGCAAAAGTGCTCTGAATCTGTCTCTCATTCCTTCATATTCTGGTTTTGTAACACAGTGTCTTTATCAGGCTTATTTCTCTGGCTCTACTCATTTGTTCTTATTGAAATATGCACATTGTATGCCAGAGATAGAGCTCTGCCTTCTGCCAAATGCCTGTGTATTGTTATTACAAAAATGCCAGTCATAAGATATGACTACCTTTTACGTAAATGTCTAGAAATACATTCTGCAGCTACAGGATTTCCTGGATTGAGGTATGAAAAGACCAATTCTTGTGTTGATCACAGCCTTGAATAGGCTTTCCTAACACTGAGGTCTTTAATTAATTATTGCTTCCTCTGTTCCACTATCAAAATTTCCTCTATTGTAATGTTTAAGTTAAACAGTTTATCTTGACTCATTGGGACTTTCCTACTTAATTTCCATCATTTGTGAGTTTCACCTTTACTTAGATTTCAGAATTTGTTGAAATAAAACTGTTCACAGGCATTTGTAATCAGGTCCAAAAATGAAATCAACATTTTTCTTTGTTCCTTGGAGGCACAGTGGTGGAGCAGATAAGATCAGGGACTCTAGATTACTCTCCCATCGCTTCCATTTACTGGTTCTGTGATTATAACCTCTCTGGTTCTCTTTCCTCATCTAAACAATGGGGACAATAATGATATTGAACTTACAGGGTTGTTGTGAGTATTGAGTGAATTAATTCTGTAAAACTCTTAGAACAGTGACTGAAGTTTATTAGCTAAATTTACATAGTAAGTGCTGTGTAAGTTTAGCTAATAATGTTTTAGGGTTTTTTTCCCTTTTAGTCCCAAACTTAATTAACTTGATAGTCCCCTTAAAGTAGTATTGGGAGATCATCTCTCATTTGGGGTTGACAAAAGTTGTCTATAAACAACTCTTGATATCATTATCTCCCATCATCCCCATCACCAAGAAATGAGAACAGAGTTTGGGAGTCATGAGGCTTGAGTTACTTTGTGTCAGTGAATTGTTGTATCATAAGCAATTTGCTTCACTTTTCCAATTTTCTTCACTCCCTTACCTAAAATAAGCTCAATATTTTCCACCTTTCCGGTGTCCTCTCATGGTTATGGACTCTGATCTCCATGCTTATCTCCATGGAAGAAATTACTTGTGTGCCTGTGTCTGTGTGTGCAAATGCAGGGAATCATGTTAGTATGCTCAGAATCTAAACATGTACAACGTGAGGTTCACTTTGAACACAGTCCAGGCGAGTGATAGAGGGGCCATCTAGGCAGTCATAGGGAAACATTAGGTTTAGCTGGTAGAGCTCTTTAACTCCTCCTTTTCTCCTTCCTGATAGCTACATTTATCTTATAAGCATAATCTGGAACTTGCATGTATCACAAACAGCCCATTGTCCAGAAGTGGCTATAAGGAAGGCTGGGACACTTAGGTTCTACCTGGGTGGTAATGGCCCCATTTCTTTTTCTTCTGGGGTATTAGGAGAATTAATATTGGGGGACAATTGGCAGTTTCTGCCCACATAGGTAATGTTAGGTATCTTCTAGGGCTCTGAAAATGCCAGTGAATCTCAGTGTGATCTCTGTAGTAGAATGTATTAGGAAGGTGAGGAAGGATCTGGAAAAGAAGTAGAGATGGACTTTCCTCGTGTCCTTCCAACAACACAAAACCCACGGTTACTCTGAGCATCACATGTAACCACTCAAACACTGAAGGCAACATTTAGAAATACTCATGTTGGTTTCTTATAAAAGCCAAAGGCTCTCTTGAATGCTACTGTCCACAGCTTCCAAGGTATGTTCTAGGCTTTTCTTGACCTGATTTTCTTCCTGAAGTCACTCTGAGGAAGGTGGAAGGCCTAGCATCTCTGAAGGACAGACCCACCTATACCAGACAGTCTTCCCTACCCCTACATTGTCAACATGAATCATTTTTCTTTAGGGTCCGTTGAACTGGGTAAAAACCTTTGCTATTCCAGAGAGATAATTACACATTGGCCAACGAACTCTCCACCGGAAACTCATCCTTATCACATAGGACAGGCAGAACTCTGAAGGATTGGAGTGAATCCTCTGGTCTGAGGAGACAAAGGCATGCCCAGTAGGGTAGAACTGCAGGGGGACATTTGTCATTGGGTGGAAATGTAATGAAGGAGTACTCAGAGAAAGCTTGAGAAAGTACCAAAAAGCAAAGGATTTTTACTTCCTAGTTTTGAGCAAGACTAGCCTTCTTCATTAGTATAATTCTCAAGAATTTCATGTCTCATATAAAAGGACCTTTTTCTATGGGATATAACACCTCTTCTATCTCTATTATATTCATTTGGCTGGTGAATATACCACATCACTGATCCATGATCACATCACTGCTGATCCCCAAAAGAAGTTGGAAGTAACTGTTCAGAGCAGAGGCACTTGGGGCAGACCTTCTGGGTTTCCATCTTGTCTCTGCCTCCCGTAGGCCTTGCACCCTTGGACAATTACTCAACTGCTGTTTTGCTTCCCTAAATCCACCCTATCCAAAAAATAGTAATGCCTGGCATTTGTTATTATTTATTGTGAATGAACCACTGTGCTGACAACTCTTCCTATGTGTTCCCATGCACTTTCACAACTATTCTACCAGAAAAGAACTTGTGGTTTGGAGTTAGCCAGACCTGGGTTCAAGTCCTGGTCCTGTCTCTTCCTCCAGCCAGCTGGTGATCTTGAGAAAGTGGCTTAGCTTCTCTAATATTTGGTTTCTCCCACTTAAGATAAAGATAATAATAGTAACTACCTCATAGAACTGCTGTGAAGATCAAAGGAAACAATATACGTATGGTACGTAGAAGTGCATAGCACATAATAAGAACTCAAAAAATATTAGTCATATCCCTATTTTTCTCCTGTCGGGAGCACCTAGGATGGGTTTACAGTATTTTGATAATGCGAAATATGCTGCAGTTGTGGGCAAGTGGCAATCAATATGAAGCAGTGATTCTGGAGGTTACCTTCCAAATGTGACTTAAACTATCTGACCTGATGATCACTAAAGCTCTCTGCTTGTACTATTCTTTAATATCTCAAGGAAAGGAAATGACACAGGTACTTTAGATGCTTTGCTAACTGTTAGACAAAGCTATGGCAAATACTAGAATGACTATATCAAGACAAAAAAATTTCAGAATTATCCCAAACTATATAAAAGCAAGAGATATATGGCTTAAAGTCTTAGATTGCTCAATACGACTGGATTAAAGAGATAGTCTTCAAAATATTCTCCAAAATAGTCATATCACATTATGAGAAATTCTAGCCCTAGAAGAAATTGTTTTAAAATGTGCTCTACAGGGACTTCCCTGGAGGTCCAGTGGCTCAGAATTTGCACTTCCACTGCGGGGGGCACGGGTTCGATCCCTGGTCATGGAACTAAGACCCCTCATGCCACGCGGTGCAGCCAAAAAAAAAAAATTTATTTAAAAAATGTGCTCTATAAATACCATATGAAAGCAAACTTAAAGAAAGGTTTCACATACCATTTTAAGATTTTAAAGAGAAAATAGTGATAAAAAATGAATGTGAAAATTCTCTCTATTCATCTCATGGTCTTTGTTTTTTTCTTTTTTTAAAAAATTTAAATTAATTAATTTTTTTATACAGCACGTTCTTATTAGTTATCTATTTTATACATATTAGTGTATATATGTCAATGCCAATCTCCCAATTCATCCCACCACCACCACTACCCTCCCCACTATCCCCCCTTGATGTTCACATGTTTGTTCTCCACACCTGTGTCTCTACCTCTGCCCTGCAAACCAGTTCATCTGCACAATTTTTCCAGACTCCACATACGTGCATTAATATATGATATTTATTTTTCCCTTTCTGACCCACCTCACTCTGTATGACAGTCTCTAGGTCTATCCACATCTCTACAAATGACCCGATTTTGTTCCTTTTAATAGCTGGGTAATATTCCATTGTATATATGTACCACATCTTCTTTATCCATTCGTCTGTCGATTGGCTTTTAGGTTTTTAGTAGTTAGTAAGTTTCACAAATTACTTACTCCCTTCAGCTCCTGATGTTATTTACATCAGCAGCTACACTTGTTAAGCTGGAAGGTACTGGACCATGCAGTTTTTTCTGGTCAGCCCACCTTTCTGATTGGCTGTTCTGGGTATCTGGATGACCAAGGAGTGTCACTTCTTAAATATTTTGAATATCACCCCTGAATGGACATAAATCAGGCCTTTACACATTGTATACTTGTAAGGTCTAGTTTTTCTTTAGTGGTTAAGTTATAACCACTAAAGGGTATGTTGAGATACATACATCCTTCACCTCCATGTCTTTAGTCCACACACCTAAGGACTCAGCTGCGTCTGCTCTGTGTCTTAGTGCACAGAGAGCATTAGAGTGTGAACAGGAGATCTTTCTCTTCATGAAGCTCTCTCTGTTTAGTCTCATGCTTTCTCACTTTCATACCTTTTCTAAGGCCATTTCCTTTTGCCATCCCATCAAGAAGGTCGTAGACAAGATCAGAAGAAAGATGCATAAACACATATTTACTCATAATAGAGTGAGGCATGTCACACAAAATAGCATGGGACATTTGGTAGGAGAAACATCACGTGGATGTGGGTTGCTGGAGTGTGTGTGGGAGGGACTGTCAAGTTTGCATAAAGAGGCAGGGGCAAAATGCCATTTGATGAAGGCTGGACATTTTCCTGCAGGCACTGAAGAATCTCTAAAGGATTTTACTCAAAAATGTCTTGCAGTTGGATTTTCGTCTTAAGAATGTAAACTGTGGGACTTCCCTGGTGGCACAGTGGTTGGGGATCTGCCTGTCAGTGCAGGGGACACGGATTTGAGCCCTGGTCCAGGAAGATCCCACATGCCACAGAGCAACTAAGCCCATGCGCCATACTATTGAGCCTGTGCTCTAGAGCCTGCAAGCCACAACTACTGAGCCCACGTGCCACAACTCCTGAAGCCCGCGTGCCTAGAGCCTGTGCTCCTCAACAAGAGAAGCCACCGCAATGAGAAGCCTGGGTGCCACAGTGAAAGAGTAGCCCCCACTTGCCGCAACTAGAGAAAGCCCAGGCACAGCAATGAAGACTCAAAGAAGCCAAAAATAAATAAAAATAAAAAATAATCTTTAAAAAAAGAAGAATGTAAACTGTGACAGTGATGTGGAGAATGCATTGGGGTGCGAGGAGGGGAACAAGGCCAAATTTGGAATGTAGAAAACTAGTTGGTAAGCTGTAACAATAATCCTCATGAAGTAGAATGAGACCCAAATTAAGGCAGTAGCATGAAAACAAATTTGAATGATATTTTGGATGCTGAATTAACTTAACTTGGTGGCTGATGGAGTGGGGTAAGAGACAAAGATGGCACCCAGGTCCTGATCCATGTGATTAGGTAGATAACGGTATTTTGTACTGTGATAATGGGAGGAGGACCAGATCTGCCCTGGAGTGGGGTTTGGGACAGGAGGAGATTCAGCCTCCTCCTTGAAGCATTTCCTGATAACCCAGACAGAAGGGCTCTCTCCCTCTTGGAGATTTGAAAACTCTGAGAGATTGTATCTTGTTCAATCTTTAAAAAAGAAAAAAATCTTATGGGAAAATTGAAGAGCCAAGTGAGCCTCTGTCTGCATCCCCTTTGCACTAGAATCTGTCCCATAACTAAATAGTCATGAACAGTGGGCTGTCCACCCGCCTCCCTGGGTGTGGGCAATAAGGGGGAATATTGTCTGTACAGAGTTTTAAAGCGAATAAAATTGGTCTACTTTTAATGATCACCATGTACCAGCAATTCTGAAAAATATCAGTGATAAAATGTTCCCCCACCCCCAAATGTTTTGGTCTAAGTTCTAAATAATTACCATGGTTACTCCTAAATTTTAATAATATGTATGTAAGTTTCAAATTAGCACATTTTCAGTACTTCCCCTTTAAGAAACATTGCATCTACCTGAAAGTTAGCTCAGAGAACTTCAAATTCAGCTATATGTGTTCACTTCAAGAGCAAATTCATAAATGTTCAGAATCACATGAGCTTGCTCTAGGCATAGTTTGTGTCTCCAACCCCTGTGGTACTACATATTTCTACATTTAAACAGTAGATTTTAAATAAACAATAATACCACAGTGATTAGAGAGATAAAGAAACAGAATGTGTGTTGTTTCATTTCTTTCAACCATTTTGAATATTTATTTGTTTAAAATTTAAAACAGTGTAACAGAATACAAACTGTGAGATACAATTGTTTTCTCATGCATGAACTAAAGTTTATATCTGAACTGTTTTATTGATTAATATCTTTATAATTTATAATCTTTAAAGTGTTGTTTTAAAATTAAAGAATGGATCAAGAAAATAAAACTTTACATTAGCGATACACTTTAGTAATGGTCTAAATTATGTCTTTTATAGAATTTCAGTTTTAATAAAATTTGCTTATTAATTACTGGAAAATTACTTACATAAACTACAATATCAGGCTGTAACTAAAGGATCCGAGTTCACACTGTTTAGATAGATATAAAATTATTAAATAAATAGCTGTGCATTTTTCCTTTTTTCTATTCTATTATTATTTTTCAAACATTTTTGTAACTTGCATCATTTTATTTTTTTCTTTTCTTATTTTATAAATTTATTTATTTTTGGCTGTGTTGGGTCTTCATTGCTGTGTGCAGGCTTTCTCTAGTTGCGGCGAGCAGGGGATACTCTTTGTTGTGGTGCACAGGCTTCTCATTGTGGTGGCTTCTCTTGTTGCGGCATACAGGCTCTAGGCGTGTGAGCTTCAGTAGTAGTGGCACGAGGGCTCAGTAGTTGTGGCTCATGGGCTCTAGAGCGCAGGCTCAGTAGTGTGGCACATGGGCTTCATTGCTCCATGATATGTGGGATCTTCCCGGACCAGGGCTCGAACCCATGTCCCCTGCATTGTCAGGCGAATTCTTAACGATTGCGCCACCAGGGAAGTCCAACTTGCACCATTTTATACATGAAGTTTAATGAAAAAAATATTCACTACGTTTCTTTCTTGGCCATTTTATTATTTGTTTCATTTCATGATTATTTCTGAATATTTTTCCATATAGAAAAAATGGTTGTTAAAAAGCATGCACTCTGGGCATCAACTATGCTAGGTACACCCTTGTGAAAATGACTACACTACCCAAAGCAATCTACAGATTCAATGCAATCCCTATCAAACTACCACTGGCATCTTTCACAGAACTAGAACAAAAAATTTCACAATTTGTATGGAAACACAAAAGACCCGTACAGCCAAGGCAATACTGAGAAGGAAAAACGGAGCTGGAGGAATCAGGCTCCCTGACTTCAGACTATACTACAAAGCTACAGTAATCAAGACAGTATGGTACTGGCACAGAAACAGAAATATAGATCAATGGAAGAGGATAGAAAGACCAGAGATAAACCCATGCACATATGGTCCCCTTATCTTTGATAAAGGATGCAAGAATATACAGTGGAGAAAAGACAGCCTCTTCAATAAGTGGTGCTGGAAAAAATGGACAGCTACATGTAAAAGAATGAAATGAGAACACTCCCTAATGCCATACACAAAAATAAACTCAAAATGGATTAAAGACCTAAATGTAAGGCCAGAGACCATCAAAGTCTTAGAGGAAAATATAGGCAGAACACTCTATGACATAAATCACAGCAAGATCCTTTTTGACCCACCTCCTAGAGAAATGGAAATAAAACCAAAAATAAACAAACGGAACCTAATGAAACTTAAAAGCTTTTGCACAGCAAAGGAAACCATAAACAAGATAAAAAGACAACCCTCAGAATGGGGGAAAATATTTGCAAAGAAGCAACTGGCAAAGGATTAATCTCAAATTTACAAGCAACTCATGCAGCTCAACATCAAAAAAACAAACAGCCCAATCCAAAATGGGCAGAAGACCTAAATAGACATTTCTCCAAAGAAGATATACAGATTGCCAACAGACACATGAAAGAATGCTCAACATCATTAATCATTAGAGAAATACAAATCAAAACTACAATGTGATATCATCTTGCACTGGTCAGAATGGCCATCATCAAAAAATCTAGAAACAATAAATGCTGGAGAGGGTGTGGAGAAAAGGGAAAACTCTTGCACTGCTGGTGGGAATGTAAATCGATACAGCCACTATGGAGAACAGTATGGACGTTCCTTAAGAAACTAAAAATATATCTACCATACAGCCCAGCAATCCCACTACTGGGCATATACCCTGAGAAAGCCATAATTCAAATAGAGTCATGTACCAAAATGTTCATTGCAGCTCTATTTACAATAGCCAGGACATGGAAGCAACTGAAGTGTCCATCAACAGATGAATGGATAAATAAGATGTGGCACATATATACAATGGACTGTTACTCAGCCATAAAAAGGAATTAAACTGAGTTATTTGTAGTGAGGTGGATGGACCTAGAGACTGTCAAACAGAGTGAAGTAAGTCAGAAAGAGAAAAACAAATACCGTATGCTAACACATATATATGGAATCTAAAAAAAAAAAAAAAAGGTCATGAAGAACCTAGGGGCAAATAGGAATAAAGATGCAGACCTATTAGAGAATGGACTTGAGGATATGGGGAGGGGGAAGGGTAAGCTGGGATAAAGTGAGAGAGTGTCATGGACATATATACACTAGGAAATATAAAATAGCTAGCTAGTGGGAAGCAGCCGCATAGCACAGGGAGATCAGCTTGGTGCTTTGTGACTACCTAGAGGGGTGGGATAGGGAAGGTGGGAGGGAGGGAGATGCAAGAGGGAAGAGATATGGGGACATATGTATATGTATAACTGATTCACTTTGTTATAAAGCAGAAAGTAACACACCATTGTAAAGAAATTACACTCCAGTAAAGATGTTAAAAAACAAATCATATATCTGATGAGGGACTAGTACCCAGAATATAAAGAATTCTTGCAGCTCAGAAACAAACAGACAAGCAACCCAATTAAAAAATGGGCAAATATTTGAATGGACATTTCTTCAAAAAAGATATATAAATGGTTAATAAACATAGGAAATAATGCTCAATGTAATTAGTTATTATGGGGATGCAAATTAAAACTGCAATGAAATATCACTTCACACCCACAGGGGAAACTAGAAATTTCTTTTTTCATGGAAAATAACAAGTATTGGCAAGAATATGGACTACTGAAATCCTTATACATTGCTGATGCGAATGCAAACTAATGCAGCTGCTTTGGAAAACAGTCTGACAGTTCTTCAAAAGGTTAAACATAGTTGCCATAAGCCCCAGTAATTCCATTGCTAGGAAAATACCCAAGTGAAATGAAAATACATATCCACAAAAAAACATGTACATAAATGTTTATAGCAGCACTGTCCACAACAGCCTAAAAGTAGAAACAACCCAAATGTCCTTTAACTGATAAATAGATAAAGGAAATGTGGTATATCCATACAATGGAATATTATTCATCCATGAAAAGGAATAAAATGCTAGTACAGGATATAACACAGATGAACGTCAAAAACAATATCCTAAGTAAAAGACCCCAGACAGAAAAGATTACATATTGTATGATTCTCTTTATATGAAATACCTAGAATAGAAACATCCATAGAGACAGAAAGTGTGATGGTTGCCAGGGGCTGAGAGAAAGGGAGAATGGGGAGTGACTACTTAATGGGTATTGTGTTTTCCTTTTGGGGTGATGAAAATATTCTGAAACTAGATAGTGGTGATGGTTGCACTTTTTAAATTGAGATATAGTTGATTTGCAATGTTATGTTCTTATAAAGTGTTCAACAGAGTGATTCAAAATTGTAATAGATTATACAGCATTTATAATTATCTTAAATATTGGTTATATTCTCTGTGCTCTACAATATATCCTTGTAGCTTATTTATTTTATACATAGCAGTTTGTACCTCTTAATTCCCTACCCTATTTTGCCCCTCCTTCCTTCACTCTTCCCATTGTTAACCACCAGTTTGTTATTATCTATGAGTCTGTTTCTGTTTTGTTACATTCATTTGTTTATTTTTAGATTACACATATAGGTGATAACATACAGTATTTGTCTTTCTCTGTATGACTTATTTCACTAAGCATAATATCCTCCAAGTCTAGCTATATTGTTGCAAATGGCAAAATTTCATTCTTTTTATAGCTGAGTAGTGTTCCATTGTATACCACATCTTCTTTATCCATTTATCTGGTGATGAACACTTAGGTTGTGTCTATATGTAGGCTACTGTAAATAATGCAACTATGAACTTTGGGATGTATGTATTTTTCAAATTAGTGTTTTTGTTTTCTTCAGGTATATACGTGGAGGTGGAATTACTAGGTCATATGGTAATTCTATTTTTAGATTTCTGAGGAACCTCCATACTGGTTTCCACAGTAGCTGCACAAATTTACATTCCCACCAACAGTGTACAAGGGTTCTCTTTTCTTCACATCCTCACCAACGTTTGTTATTTGTGGTCTCTTTGATGATAGCCATTCTGACAGGTGTGAGGTGATAACTCACTGTGGTTTTGATTTGCATTTCACTGATGATTAGTAATGTTGAGCATCTTTTCATGTGCCTGTTGGCCATCTCTATGACTTCTTTGGAAAAATGTCCATTCAGATCTTCTGCTCATTTTTAAATTGGGTTGTTTGTTTTTTTGATGTTGAACTGTATGAGCTGTTTATATATTTTGGATAGTAACCCCTTGTCTGTCATATCATTGCAAATATTTTCTCCCATTCATTAGGTTGTCTTTTTGTTTTGTCAATGGTTTTCTTTGCTGTGCAAAACTCTGAAGTTTAATTAGCTCCCATTTGTTTATTTTTGCTTTTGTTTCCTTTGACTTAGGAGACAAATCCAAGAAAAACTTGCTATAATTTACATCAAAGAGTGTTCTGCACATGTTTTCTTCTAGAGTTTTATGGGTTTTGGCCTCACATTTAGGTCTTTAATACATTTTGAGTTTATTTTTTGTATATGGTGTTACAGAATGTTCTAATTTCATTCTTTTACATGTAACTGTCCAGTTTTCCCAGCATCACTTATTGAAGAGGCTAACTTTTCCACACTGTACAGTTTTTTCCTCCTTTGTCATAGGTTAATTGACCATAAGTGAATGCATTTATTTCTATTCCATTGATCTATGTGTCTGTTTTTGTGCCACCACCATACTGTTTTGATTACTATAGCTTTGTGGTGTAGTCTGAAGTCAGGGAGCATGATTCCTCCAGCTGTGGTCTTCTCTCTCAAGATTGTTTTGGCTATTCAGGGTCTTTTGTGTTTCCATACAAATTTTAAAATTATTTGTTGTAGTTCTGTGAAAAATGCCATTGGTATTTTGATAGCGATTGCATTGAATAGTATGGTGTGTATGGTCATTTTAGCAATATTAATCCTTCCAATCCAAGATATGGTATATCTTTCCATCTGTTTATGTCATCTTCAAATTCTTTAATCAGTGTCTAATTTTCTGAGTATAGGTCTTTTACCACCTTAGGTAGGTTTATTCCTAGGTATTTTACTCTTTTTGATGAGATTGTAAATGTGATTTTCCCTTAATTTCTCTTTCTGTTAGTTTGTTGTTAGTGTATAGAAATGCAACAGATTTCTGTATATTAATTTTGTGTCCTGCAACTTTACCAAATTCATTGATAAGCTCTAGCAGTTCTTTTGCTATTGTCTTTAGGATTTTCTATGTATAGTATCATATCATCTGCAAGCAGCAACAGTTTTACTTCTTTCCAGTTTGATTTCTTTTATTTCTTTTTCTTGTCTGATTTCTGTGGCTAGGACTTCCAATACTATGTTGAATAAAAATGAAGAGAGTGGTTATCCTTGTCTTTTTCCTGACCTTAGAAGAAATGCTTTCAGCTTTTCACCATTGAATATGTTATTAGCTGTGGACTTCTTATATGTGGCCTTTATGATGCTGAGGTATGTTCCCTCCATACCTACTTTGTAGAGCATTTCTATTAGAAATGGATGTTGAATTTTTTCAAAAGTTTTTTCTGAATCTGTTCAGAGATGATCGCATAGTTTTTATTCTTCAATTTGTTAATGTGGTGTATCTTGCTGACTGATTTGCAGATATTGAACCATCCTTGCATCCATGGGAAAAATCCTACTTGACCATGGTGTATGATCCTTTTAATGTATTGTTGGGTTTGGTTTGCTAATATATTTGTGAAGATTTTTCCATCTATGTTTATCATTGATATTGGCCATAATTTTCCCTTTTTTTCTGATATCTTTGTCTGTTTTTGTAACAGGATCATACACCATGATTTTTCATCTATGTTCATTAGGAATATTGCCCTAAAATATTCTTTTCTTGTAGTATTCTTGTTTGGTTTTAATATCAGGATATTACTGGCCTTGTAAAATGAGTCCAGAAGCTTTCCTTCCTCTGCAATTTTTTGGAATAGTTTGGGAAGGATAAGTGTTAACTAAGTCAGAGATGAAATTGGGATCTACAATCTATTTCCCTTGGGGAGGAGGGGGCCTAACTTCAGAGGGAAGGGAGGCAGCATTCCCTCCTAAACCCAATGCCTCTAGGGAATGACTGGAACAAAGAGTGTGAAGGATGAAGTAGTGAGAGGGGAAGTCTAAGAGCAGGTGTAGAAGACATGAAGGGCCTTTTAAGTTCTCTCTGAAGATTTCTACTCTCCTAATTTTCTACTCTCCCACATTCTTATCACCCCCTTTCTTATCACATTGATGATTAATGCTTCTAAGCCTATTAGGAATTCATCAGGACTTTGCTTTGATCTTCTACTCTTGCCTGTCAACAGCCTTCCACTCTGTGATTGGTTCCCTCCTGGAGCTTCATGATCATCTCAGATGTTCACTATCTTCCTTCTAAAATTCCAGTTAGTTTTATGAACTCCTTGTCTTTAAAGTTTTCCCACTTTTGGCTCATTTCAGCCAAAAATCTTCCTAATATACTTAATTTGCCTAATAAACTTATTTCATAAAGCCACTCTTTTATTGAGTCCCGTGAAGAACATTCCCAGTGCTTACACTACTGGACTCACACCAATCTGCCTCCACCTATCAAGCCCAGCTCATTTCCTAATTCTTTATGAAGCCTTCTATGTTTACACTAGAGGAAGTGATTTCTATTTTCTAGTAATTTTATGCCATTTAAGGTTTTTGCCTCTCATTTATCACAGATTTCTTTGTATTGTAAAAATGTGGAGAAATGTCTTTTATTCCATGAAGGGTTATGATATACTGGCAAGGAGGAACTGTGCCATATTTCTTTGGATCATTCTTGCTTCCTTCACAAAAGTCAAATGAATTACTTAGAAATTGTCTTTGCATTGGGTGTGGATTTTCCTCTCGTGGAGTGATGAAAGCAAACATAATGGGAAAAGTGTCAAAGAAAAATTATTTTCTTTATGTACCAGGGAGTACTCAATGAACTGAGTATGAGGTGAGGAGAAAAATATACTCTGAGGACTTCCTTGGTGGCACAGTGGTTAAGAATCCACCTGCCAATGCAGGGGACATGGGTTCGAGCCCTGGACCGGGAAGATCCCACATGCCACAGAGCAAATAAGCCCGTGCACCACAACTACTGAGCCTGTGCTCTAGAGCCCGCAAGCCACAACTACTGAAGCCTGTGTGCCTAGAGCCTGTGCTCCACAACAAGAGAAGCCACCGCAATGAGAGGCCTGCGCACCGCAACGAAGAGTAGCCCCTGCCTGCCGCAAATAAAGAAAGCCCACGCACAGCCATGAAGACCCAATGCAACCAAAAATAAATAAATTTATTTATTTAAAAAAATATATACTCTGAAATTATATTTCAGGACCATGCTTTTAGTAAATAAAATTTGGAGGTATGATAGAAAATCTTTCATTTTTCCCCTTGAAATATCTTTCTTAGGAGGTATTGGGAATTTTCCTGTTTTTACATCTGACTCTGCTTTGCTTTTTATGTTCAAGTTAATAATTGGTCCATATGAAAACATGGTTGTGACAGAGTGGGGGTTTGGATGCTGTTGGGGAAGCAATTATCTCTCAGAAAGAAGAAAAGCACTTTGCAGAGCAAAGTCCCGGGGGGAAAGTCAATAACAGCCACTGAAACACACACTGGCCTGCAACTCTGTCCTCTCCAACCTGCCTTTGGTCAATCCCTGATTAGGAGCTTCACAAAGCCATCTTAGCAGGAAAGTTGGGGTTTATGAGTGAGGAGGGTGAGAAGCACAATCTTTATTTATTTTTTACTTAAAAAATTTTTTATTTTATTCATGTATAGTTGTGTTAGCTTCAGGTATACAGCAAGGTGATTCAGTTATACCTATGTATACATTTTTTTTCATATTTTTTTCCATTATGGTATATCACAAGATATTGAATATAGTTCCCTGTGCTATACAGTAAGACCTTGTTGTTTATCCATTCTTTTTTTTTTGAATTTTTAAATTTAATTTTATTTTTTTATACAGCAGGTTCTTATTAGTCATAATTTTATACACATCAGTGTATACATGTCAATCCAAATCACCCAATTCATCACACCCCCACCCCCACCCCCTGCTGCTTTCCCCCCTTGGTGTCCATATGTTTGTTCTCTACATCTGTGTCTCAATTTCTGCCCTGCAAACTGGTCCATCTGTACCATTTGTCTAGGTTCCACATATATGCATTAATATACGATATTTGTTTTTCTCTTTCTGACTTACTTCACTCTGTATGACAGTCTCTAGATCCATCCATGTCTCAACAAGTGACCCGATTTCATTCCTTTTTATGGCTGAGTAATATTCCACTGTATATATGTACCACATCTTCTTTATCCATTTGTCTGTCAATGGGCATTTAGGTTGCTTCCATGACCTGGCTACTGTAAGTAATGCTGCAATGAACATTGGGGTGCATGTGTCTTTTTGAATTATGGTTTTCTCTGGGTATATGCCCAGTAGTGGGATTGCTGGGTCATATGGTAGTTCTATTTTTAGTTTTATAAGGAACCTCCAAACTCTTCTCCATAGTGGCTGTCTCAACTTACATTCCCACCAACCGTGCAAGAGGGTTCCCTTTTCTCCACACACTCTCTAGCGTTTGTTGTTTGTAGATTTTCTGATGATACCCATTCTAACTGGTGTGAGGTGATACCTCATTGTAGTTTTGATTTGCCTCTCTCTAATAATTAGTGATGTTGAGCAGCTTTTCATGGAGAAGCACAATCTTTATTTCACAATTAGTTCCCACCATGTCATCAAAAGCTTTCTTTCCTCGTGGCCTTTTATACTCACTTGGGACACCTGCTGAATGTTCATCTTGTTATTCAAGTGCCAAAGGTTGTCATATAGGCTGAATTGTGTCCTTATACTTAAGGAGTGGGAAAGAGGGAGTCAAAGCAGAGAGAGGAAGATTGTGTTGTATTTATACAATCTTTGTTTGAGATCCAAAGTAAACCCAGGGATTTACTTTGTGTCCATGATCTTGAGGTGATGATCTACAAATTTTGCAAACTGCCTTTGAGCTGGATTATTGGATTATCTGTTAGTATGTAAACGCAGGAGTCTTCTCAGAGACTAGCTCTGATTTTGGACACACCTGAGTATAATCCTCATTGTTTTCACATTCAATTTCAATTCTTTCTTGTCTTTCTATTTCAAAATGGACTCAAAATACTTCAGAACACTCTTTTATAAGTAAGTATCAAACTTGCCAAATAAAATTAAGGAAAGTAGATTGTTAAGTGATTGGAAAGTAATACAAGTTTCATCTTCTTAATTGAGTGGATTTGTCTGTATTAGGTTATCTGTTGTGGGAATCTTAGTCCCTATTCTTATCCACTCCCCTCCCCCAGACAGCCGAGTTTGTCACTCTTGGTAATGATTTGTCTGCTTGCCCAACCTAAACAATAGCTGCCGCATGAACAATACAGCATTTGTTACCGCTCCATTACCAAACCATTTCATGCCCAGATCCAGTAGCCCGTGACCACATTTACCCCAAAAACAAGTATATGGGGAAGGAATATATAACTATGTTAATATATCTAGAAATAAAACTTTCCTACATAAAAAATATTAACACAATTACAAAATCGAAAGATATGCGATGAATTCTGATATTTTCCATTTTGTTATGTTTCATTTTTTGAAGGTATTTTTTATGTTACATTGTTCCACAACCCACTAGTAAGTTGCAACCTATCGTGAACAGAAAGGGCCTTAATGCACATTAACATTGATCAGTAACAATGGGAACCAGCTGTATGCCCAGAGAAACATATCTGGAGATACCAAAGGTATCTGAAGATAATAAAAGTATTTGGAGGTATTAGGGTTATGATACAACAAAAAGGCACTGTGTTAAATGAACTTCAATTTAGTTTCAGAAGCATGCTGGCTTGAGTCCCAACTGCCATTTACTAGCTATCAGACTTTGGGCAAGTGTTGGGACAATTGCTCTTCTCAAGGCAAGTGACTGGATAAAAAATATTCCTTACTTTTATTAAGTGGTGAATATGAAAATTAAATAAGACAATGTAATGAAAGGGTGTGGTAAAATGCTTTCTGAAAATTGTTATGGATATTGTTTTCCAGGGGATTAACCCTAGCAGAATAAAAAACTTTTCAAAAGATAAATTATAACCTAGAGTCATTCACATATGCTCAGCAATAAAGCAAGAGGTGGGTGACAGTACTGAGTCCTGGGGTTCTTGGGAGAAGGCTCTTGAAAGGGAAATAGAGGCATCAGCTGGAACTCCATTCAAGTTCTGACAATTCAGAGGGTGTTACCTAACGTATCTCATATTTCCTAGCCGTCTTTAGTACTGACTAACATTTCAGATACAAGGAATGCCTCAGGACCACCCTCCAAGGAAGAGATGGTGGACCAACAATGGACCCTTTATAGTTTGCTTCCTTTGGGAGCTTTATCTCTATTCATTACCTGTTTCTACCTATTCTGCTGCCTTAGACGGCACCAAGGTGAGTTCCATCTTCTCTCTGCTGCTCTGTGTCACACATTTGGGGTTCAGTTACAAGGGCTGATAGGTTTTTAGTTGGTTTCTGTTGGCTTTTTACACACTATTCTGCTATAAACTGTGGACAATGATTTCCTAGGGGACAACTCATCTTTCCACCAGAAAGCCAAATGGATTAATTCAGGTCTCCTCTAGTCATGATGAGGCATGCTAAGCACAGGACAGTGCTCCAGTCAGGGTTGTGGTGAGGAAGGCATATTGTTGGGACTTATTCATTTTACTTGTGTCAATCTTAGGAGGAACTCTTCTAAATTTTAAGGGTGTTGAAAGGGAGGTTGAAATAATTTCTCAGATCAACATGTCTGATTTGAGTTAGTCTGTCTCATCCTGTGTTTTACAGCCACATCACATCATGCCAGTCATCCACACCCCTGTCTAAATGAAGACCCAGTGTCCCCAGAGGCAATTCATATGTCTGTGCTTACTGTTGCCATCATAAGCACATGCTTGAACTGTATCCCCACCCAACAATAATGCATTTGAAAAATGTGGGTTTGGCTATGATGGGAGAGGTGTGATATTTTGAAAACAATTCTGTTTTTGTAAGAATTCGCTCAATGTCACTAGCAAACACCGAAAGACAGTAAGAGAGAGATGTATGGCGACTTCTGCTAGCTCAGGTCAAAACCAACTCAGTCCTCTCTCTCTTTCCTTTTTCCCCTCTGTCATCTTGTCTAATCCCTTTCCCCACAACAGCAGCAGCCACAGTGTAGCTATAGAGACTAAGCTGGACAGAGCAATCCTTATTTCTGCCATGAGAGAAAGCTTTGTCTGAGCAAAAGTGTTTCTGCTGTTTTGTGGTGAGGACTTCCAGAGCCCAGAACCTTCTCAGGATAATGAGGAACTCCTCTGTAACTCCAAGTCCACATCTGCAACTCCAAGGCTCTTTCCATGGTCCCCCTCCAGTTTTTGCCACCTTTAGTCTGGCAGCTGGAGCTTCAGAAAAAAAAGTCAGGGGTAAATCTTTTGATTTACTCCATCTGAAGTGAACTAGGAGATCCTGACTATGTAGGTGGCAGGACAGCAGCGTGTGTGGTATTAAGTATAGAATGTCCCCAGAACAAGGATTCCCAGGCTTTTTAAAGTGATGTGCTAGGTCCTGCCCCTTCCTCTTGGATATGCCTTTCTGGAGTGAGAAGTGAAGAACCAATGAACAAAATGGGCAGCATGAATTCTCACAAACAGATGTGTGTGTGCCCAAACTAATAATGATGCTGTCAATGGCATGCAAGTGGGTGAGCATGGGTAAGGGGGTATCCCACCTCTGCTCTAAGGACTGAATTTCAATCCTTATATTTCAATCCTCAGATTGCAGATAGTAATCTGATTCCAGAAACCCTATTCTTAAATGACTCTAACTTATAGGGAATTGAGGAAGAATTTTGTTTTGTATTGTTTTTTACTCCTTTTGATTTCTTATTTCTCCTTTTGAATTCCAGGGGAACAAAGGAAGCTTTCTGATATAACAGGAAGGGAAAGTAACCTGGTATGTTTGATGTATCTGTTAAAACAAATGCAGTCTATGTTATACCATGCTAATATTTATATTTATATATTTTTAAAAATTTAATGAGTCTATGTAACACTTACCATGTGCCAGGCACTGTTCTAAATGCTACATATACTGACTTACTTTTAAAATGTGTTTATTTTAATACATTTACTTTCATCTGCAGCAAAGATGCTTCAGGATTAACAAATCTCGTAATAAGTGGTCCTTTGGAAGAGCATGTAAGGCAGTGTAGAACCTAAGCAGAAAAGTCAGAGGCTGAACTGTACAACCTTGACTCTGTTCTCTGCCTGGTATGTGACTTCAGGCTATTCATTTGTTCTCACAAAAATGCCTTAAAGAATTTCCAGAAGGGAGTTGGGAGTTAATAAAAGAATGAATCATAAATAACCTCATAAAATCAGGTATGATTTCTTCATAAATAATACCAGCAGTTAAAGAAGCATGATCACAGGTCTGATTACTATGCAAAAGTCCCTCATAATGTTTGTGGTCTCATTAAGGAAGAGACTTCACAGATAAAGCAAAGGGTGTTTTGGAGGTAGTGCAAAGTTTTCCCACAAGTTCTTGGAATACACACTTAGGTGTTTCTTTTGGGTTCAGTGTTCTGTAAATACTGGAACTGAAAACAGAATGCAAGATGAGGAAACATATTTCTGAAAAAAAATTTTATGAAGCTCTGACTAAAAACAAATAGTCATAAATGAAATACTACAAAAAGAACTTATGTGGGTGTGTGTGTTTCCATTAAGAAGAGTAGAAATAAAGATATAGTAAACTTCTTGAAATTTCCAGAAATGCCAGAGGCAGATATAGCCCATAGTTCTACATATAATATTAAATGGCCCTCAGCATTCTCCACCAGGTTGCCTGATTTTAAATAAAACTAAATAAATTCAACTTGATAAATTTGTATTAAAATTTTAGTAAGATTCATTGTGTTGGGTGCTAAGGTTTTGTTTCCTCAAGTACAGAAATTTTCTTAAATGTGATTTCCTTTCTTCCTATAGTGAACAACAACAACAACAAACTACATTCTGTTATGATCAGGCCTAAGAACTATGACACCATTTAAAACAGTAATCTAAGGAGATCTTCAAGATGGCAGAGGCATAAGACATGGAGATCACCTTCCTCCCCACGAATACATCAGAAATGCATCTACATGTGGAACAGCTCCTACAGAACACCTACTGAACGCTGGCAGAATACCTCAGACTTCCCAAAAGGCAAGAAGCTCTCCACGTACCTGCGTAGGGCAAAAGGAAAAAGAAAAAACAGAGACAAAAGAATAGGGACAGGACCTGCACCTCTGGGAGGGAGCTGTGAAGGAGGAAAAGTTTCTGCACACTAGGAAGCCCCTTCACTGGTAGGAACAGGGGGTGACCGGGGGGTAAGCTTCGGAGCCACAGAGGAGAGCACAACAACAGTGGTGCATGGGGCAAAGCAGAGAGATTCCCGCACAGAGGATCGGTGCCGACCGGCACTCACCAGCCCAAGAAGCTTGTCTGCTCCCCACCTGGGGCAGGTGGGGGCTGGGAGCTGAGGCTCTGGCTTCGGAGGTCAGATCCCAGGGAGAGGACTGGGGTTGGCTGCGTGAACACAGCCTGAAGGGGGCTACTGTGCCACAGCTAGTCGGGAGAAAATCTGAGGAAAAGTCTGGAACTGCCTAAGAGGCAAGAGACCATTGTTTCGGGGTGCACGAGGAGAGGGGATTCAGAGCACCACCTAAACGAGTTACAGAGATGGGCGCGAGCTGCGGCTAACAGCATGGACGCCAGAGATGGGCATGAAATGCTAAGGCTGTGTGCAAGAACAAGAAGACTGTGTGCAAGCACAGGTCACTATCCACACCTCCCCTCCTGGGAGCCTGTGCAGCTCACCACTGCCAGGGTCCAGTGATTCAGGGACAACTTCCTCAGGAGAACACACGGCGGGCCTCAGGCTGGTGCAACGTCATGCCGGCCTCTGCCGCAGCAGGCTCACCCCTCATTCCGTACCCCTCCCTTCCCCCCGGCCTGAGTGAGCCAGAGCCCCTGAATCAGCTGCTACTTTAACTCTGTCCTATCTGAGCAAAGAACAGACACCCCTGAGCAACCTACACGTAGAAGCGGGGCTGAATCCAAAGCTGAACCTCACGAGCTGTGTGAACAAAGAAGAGAAAGGGGAATTTCTCTCAGCAGCCTCAGGAGCAGCGGATTAAGTCCCCACAGTCAACTTGATGTACCCTGAATCTCTGGAATACCTGAATAGACAACAAATCATCCGAAAATTGAGGCAGTGGACTTTGGGAGCAACTGTAGACTTGGGGTTTGCTTTCTGCATCTAATTTGTTTCTGGTTTTATGTTTATCTTAGTTTAATATTTAGAGTTTCTTTTTATTGGTAAATTTGTTTATTGATTTGGTGGCTCTCTTCCTTTTTTCCTTATATATAGATATATATTTTTTTTTTTCCTTTTTCTCTTTTTGTGAGTGTGTATGTGTATGCTTTGTGTGATTTTGTCTGTATAGCTTTGCTTTTACCATTTGTCCTAGGGTTCTGTCTGTCCTTTTTTTATTTTTGTATAGTTTTTAGAGCTTGTTATCATTGGTGGATTTGTTTTTCATTTGGTTGCTCTCTGCTTTCTCTCTTTCTTTTTTTCATTACTTTTAAATTTTTTATTTTTAATAATTAAAAAAATTTATTTTAATAACTTTATTTCATTTAATTTAATTAATTAACTAATTTATTTTCTTTCTTTTTTTCTCTTTTTTCTTCTGAGCTGTGTGGCTGACAGGGTCTTGGTGCTCTGGCCAGGTGTCAGGCCTGTGCCTCTGAGGTGGGAGAGCCAAGTTCAGGACACTGGTTCACCAGAGACCTCTTGGCTTCACATAATATCAAATGATGAAAGCTCTCCCAGAGATCTCCATTTCAAAGCTTAGACCCAGCTCCACTCAAGGACCAGCTAGCAACAGTGCTAGATGTCCTATGCTAAAAAATTAGCAAGACAGGAACAAAACCCCATCCATTAGCACAGAGGCTGCCTAAAATCATAATAAGGTCACACACACCCCAAAACACACCACCAGATGTGGTTCTGCCCACCAGAAAGACAAGATCCATCCTCATCCACCAGATCACAGGCACCAGTCCCCTCCACCAGGAAGCTTACACAACCCACTGAACCAACCTTAACCACTGGGGCAGACACCAAAACCAACGGGAACTATGAACGTGCAGCCTGCTAAAAGGAGACCCAAACACAGTAAGTTAAGCAAAATGAGAAGACAGAGAAACACAGAGCAGATGAAGGAGCAAGGTAAAAACACACCAGACCAAACAAATGAAGAAGAAATAGGCAGTCTACCTGAAAAAGAATTCAGAGTATTGATAGTAAACATGATCCAAAATCTTGGAAATAGAATGGAGAAAATGCAAGAAAGGTTTAACAAGGACCTAGGAGAACTAAAGAGCAAACAAACAATGATGAACAACACAATAAGGAATCAATAGCAGAATAACTGAGGTGGAAGAATGGATAAGTGACCTGGAAGATAAGATAGTGGAAATAACTACTGCAGAGAAGAATAAAGAAAAAAGAATGAAAAGAACTGAGGACAGTCTCAGAGACCTCTGGGACAACATTAAACTCACCAACATGTGAATTATAGGGGTCTTAGAAGAAGAAGAGAAAAAGAAATGGACTGAGAAAATACTTGAAGAGATTATAGTTGAAAACTTCCCTAATATGAGAAATAGTCAGTAAAGTCCAGTGAGCACAGAGTCCCATACAGGAAAAATCCAAGGAGAAATATGCCACGACACATATTAATCAAACTATCAAAAATCAAATACAAAGAAAAAATATTAAAAGCAGCAAAGGAAAAGCAGCAAAGGAAAAGCAACAAATAACATACAAGGGGATCCCCATAAGGTTTACAGCTGATCTTTCAGCAGAAACTCTGCAAGCCAGAAGGGAGTGGTAGGACATATTTAAATTGATGGAAGGGAAAAACCTACAACCAAGATTACTCTACACAGCAAGGATCTCATTCAAATTTGACAGATAAATTAAAATCTTTACAGACAACAAAAGCTAAGAGAATTCAGCACCACCAAACCAGCTTTACAACAAATGTTAAAGGACCTTCTCTAGTCAGGAAACACAACAGAAGGAAAACAGCTGCAGTAACAAACCCAAAACAATTAAGAAAATGGTAATAGGAGCATACATATCGATAACAACCTTAAATGTAAATGGATTAAATGCTCCAACCAAAAGACGTAGACTAGCTGAATGGATACAAAAACAAGACCCGTATATATGCTGTCCACAAGAGACACACTTCAGACCTAGGGACACATACAGACTGAAAGTGAGGGGATGGAAAAAGATATTCCATGCAAATGGAAATCAAAAGAAAGCTGGAGTAACAATTCTCATATCAGACAAAATAGACTTTAAAATAAAGACTATCAGAAGAGACAAAGAAGGACACTACATAATGATCAAGATTCAATCCAAGAAGAAGATATAACAATTGTAAATGTTTATGCTCCCAACATAAGAGCATCTCAATACATAAGGCAAACGCTAACAGCCATAAAAGGGGAAATCGACAGTTACACCATCATAGTAGGGGACTTTAATACCTCACCTTCACCAATGGATAGATCATCCAAAATGAAAGTAAATAAGGAAACACAAGCTCTAAATGATACATTAAACAAGATGGACTTAATTGATATTTATAGGACATTACATCCAAAAACAACAGAATACAGTTTCTTCTCAAATGCTCATGGAACATTCTCCAGGACAGATCATATCTTGGGCCACAAATCAAGCCTTGGAAAATTTAAGAAAATTGAAATTATATCAAGTATCTTTTCTGACCACAACGCTATGAGATACATACCAATTACAGGAAAAAAATCTGTAAAAATATACAAACATATGGAGGCTAAACAACACACTACTAAATAACGAAGAGATCACTGAAGAAATCAAAGAGGAAATCAAAAAATACCTAGAAACAAATGACAATGAAAAAACAACGACCCAAAACCTATGGGATGCAGCAAAAGCAGTTCTAAGAGGGAAGTTTATAGCAATACAACTTACCTCAAGAAACAAGAAACATCTCAAATAAACAACCTAAGCTTACACCTAAAGCAATAAGAAGAAGAACAAAAACCCCCAAAGTTAGCAGAAGGAAAGAAATCATTAAGATCAGATCAGGAATACATGAAAAAGAAATGAAGGAAACAATAGCAAAGATCAATAAAACTAAAAGGTGGTTCTTTGAGAAGCTAAACAAAATTGATAAACCATTAGCCAGACTCATCAAGTAGAAAAGCGAGAAGACTCAAATCAATAGAATTAGAAATGAAAAAGGAGAGGTAACAACTGACAGTGCAGAAATACAAAGGATCATGAGAGATTACTGCAAGCAACTATATGCCAATAAAATGGACAACCTGGAAGACATGGACAAATTCTTAGAAAACCACAACCTTCCAAGACTGAAGCAGAAAGAAATAGAAAATATAAACAGACCAATCATAAGCACTGAAATTGAGACTGCAATTAAAAATCTTCCAACAAACAAAAGCCCAGGACCAGATGGCTTCACAGGCGAATTCTATCAAACATTTAGAGAAGGGCTAACACCTATCCTTCTCAAACTCTTCCAAAATATAGAAGAGGGAGTAACACTCGCAAACTCATTCTACGAGGCCACCATCACCCTGACACCAAAACCAGACAAAGATGTCACAAAGAAAGAAAACTACAGGCCAATACCACTGATGAACATAGGTGCAAAAATCCTCAACAAAATACTAGCAAACAGAATCCAACAGCACATTAAAAGGATCACACACCATCATAAAGTGGGGCTTATCTCAGGAATGCAAGGAATCTTCAATATACACTAATCAATCAAGATGATAAACCATATAAACAAATTGAAGGAGAAAAGCGATATGATCATCTCAACAGATGCAAAAAAAGCTTTTGACAAAATTCAACACCCATTCATGAAAAAAACCCTGCAGAAAGTAGGCATAGGGGGAACTTACCTCAACATAATAAAGGCCTTATATTACAAACCTGCTGCCAACATCGTTCTCAATGGTGAAAAACTGAAACCATTTCCTCTAAGATCAGGAACAACACAAGGTTGTCCACTCTCACCACTATTATTCAGCATAGTTTTGGAAGTTTTAGCCACAGTAATCAGAGAAAAAGAAATAAAAGGAATCCTAATCAGAAAAGAAGAAATAAAGCAGTCACTGTTTGCAGATGACATGATACTATACACAGAGAATCCTAAAGATGCCACCAGAAAACTACTAGAGCTAATCAATGAATTTGGTAAAGTAGCAGGATACAAAATTAATGCACAGAAATCTCTGGCATTCCTATACATTAATGAGGAAAAATCTGAAAATGAAATTAAGGAAACATTCCCATTTACCATTGCAACACAAAGAATAAAATACCTAGGAATAAACCTACCAAAGGAGACAAAAGACGTGTATGCAGAAAACTGTATGACACTAATGAAAGAAATTAAAGATGACACAAACAGATGGAGAGATATACCATGTTCTTGGATTGGAAGAATCAACACTGTGAAAATGACTATACTACCCAAAGCAATCTACAGATTCAATGCAATCCCTATCAAACTACCACTGGCATTTTTCACAGAACTAGAACAAAAAATTTCACCATTTGTATGGAAACACAAAAGACCCCAAATAGCCAAAGCAATCTTGAGAAAGAAAAATGGAGCTGGAGGAATCAGGCTCCCTGACTTCAGACTATACTACAAAGCTACAGTAATCAAGACAGTATGGTACTGGCACAAAAACAGAAATATAGATCAATGGAGCAGAACAGAAAGCCAAGAGATAAACTCACACACATATGGTCACCTTATTTTTGAGAGAGGAGGCAAGAATATACAATGGAGAAAAGACAGCCTCTTCAATAAGTGGTGCTGGGAAAACTGGACAGCTACATGTAAAAGAATGAAATTAGAACACTCCCTAACACCATACACAAAAATAAACTTAAAATGGATTAAAGACCTAAATGTAAGATAAGACACTATAAACTATTAGAGGAAAACATAGGCAGAACACTCTATGACATAAATCACAGCAAGATCCTTTTTGACCCACATCCAGAGAAATGGAATTTTAAAAAATAAATAAACAAATGAGACCTAATGAAACTTAAAAGCTTTTGCACAGCAAAGGAAACAATAAACAAGATGAAAAGACAACACTCAGAATGGCAGAAAATATTTTCAAATGAAGCATCTGACAAAAGATTAATCTCCAAAATTTACAAGCAGCTCATGCAACTCAATATCAATAAAACAAACAACCTGATCCCAAATGGGCAGAAGACCTAAATAGACAGTTTTCCTAAGAAGATATACAGATCGCCAACAAACACATGAAAGAAGGTTCAACATCACTAATCATTAGAGAAATTCATATCAAAACTACAATGAGGGCTTCCCTGGTGGTGCAGGGGTTGAGAGTCCGCCTGCCGATGCAGGGGACACGGGTTCGTGCCCCGGTCCGGGAAGGTCCCACATTCCGCGGAGCGGCTCGGCCCGTGAGCCATAGCTGCTGAGCCTGTGCGTCTGGAGCCTGTGTTCCGCAGCGGGAGAGGCCACAACAGTGAGATGCCCGCGTACCACAAAAAAAAAGAAAAGAAAAGAAAAAAAACTACAATGAGGTATCACCTCACACCAGTCAGAATGGCTATCATTAAATAATCTACAAACAGTAAATGCTGGAGAGGGTGTGGAGAAAAGGGAACCCTCTTGTACTGTTGGTGGGAATGTAAATTGATACAGCCACTATGGAGACTAGTATGGAGGTTCCTCAAAAAACTAAAAATAGCACTACCATACGACCCAGCAATCCCACTACTGAGCATATACCCTGAAAAGATCATGATTTAAAAAGAGTCACGTACCACAATGTTCACTGTAGCTCTATTTACAGTAGCTAGGACATAGAGCAATCTAAGTGTCCATCAACAGATGAATGGATAAAGAAGATGTGGCACACATATACAATGGAATATTACTCAGCCATAAAAAGAAACGAAATTGAGCTTTCCAAGATGGCGGAGGAGTAAGACGCAGAGATCGCCTTCCTCCCCACAGATACACCAGAAATACATCTACACGTGGAGCAACTCCTACAGAACACCTACTGAACGCTGGCAGGAGACCTCAGACCTCCCAAAAGGCAAGAAACTCCCCACGTACCTGGGTAGGGCAAGAGAAAAAAGAATAAACAGAGACAAAGGGATAAGGACGGTGCCTGCACCAGTGGGAGGGAGCCGTGAAGGAGGAAAGCTCTCCACACACTAGGAGCCCCTTCGCGGGCAGAGATTGCGGGAGGCGGAGCGGGGAGCTTCGGAGCCGCGGAGGACAGCACAGCAACAGGGGCGCGGAGGGCAAAGCGGAGAGATTCCCGCACAGAGGATCGGCGCCGACCGGCGCTCACCAGCCCGAGAGGCTCGTGTGCTCACCCGCCGGGGGCGGGCGGGGCTGCGAGCTGAGGCTCGGTTTCGGTTTCGGTCGGAGCTCAGGGAGAGGACTGGGGTTGGCGGCTTGAACATAGCCCGAAGGGGTTAGTGCGCCACGGCTAGCCGGGAGGGAGTCCGGGGAAAAGTCTGGACCTACCCAAGAGGCAAGAGACCTTTTCTTGCCTCTGTGTTTCCTGGTGCGCGAGGAGAGGGGTTTTAAGAGCGCTGCCTAAAGGAGCTCCAGAGACGGCCGCGGGCTGCGGCTAAAAGCTCGGAAACCAGAGACGGGCGGGAGACGCTAAGGCTGCTGCTGCCGCCACCAAGGGGCCTGTGTGCGAGCACAGGTCACGGCCCCCACCCCTCTTCCGGGGAGCCTGTGCAGCCCGCCACTGCCAGGTTCCCGGGACCCAAGGACAATTTCTCAGGGAGAACACACGGCGGGCCTCAGGCTGCTGCAACGTCACGCCGACTTCTGCTGCCGCAGGCCCGCCCCGCACTCCGTGCCCCTCCCCGCCCCCCGGCCTGAGAGCGCCAGAGCCCCCGAGTCAGCGGCTCCTTTAACCCCGTCCTGTCTGAGCAAAAAACAGACGCCCTCCAGCGACCTACACGCAGAGGCAGGGCCAAGTCGAAAGCTGAGCCCCTGTGAGCTGTGAGAACAAAGAAGAAAAAGGGAAATCTCTCCCAGCAGCCTCAGAAACAGCGGATTAAAGCTACACAATCAATTTGATGTACCCTGCCTCTGTGGAATACATGAATAGACAGCGAATCATCCCAAATTGAGGAGGCGGACTTCTAGAGCAAGATCTATGATTTTTTCCCCTTTTCCTCTTTTTGTGAATGTGTATGTGTATGCTTCTGTGTGAGATCTTGTCTGTATAGGTTTGCTTCCACCATTTGTCCCAGCGTTCTATCCGACCATTTTTTTTAAAAAATTTTTTCTTAATAATTAATTTTAATTTAAAGAACTCTATTATACTTTACCTTCTTTCTATCTTTCCTTCCTTCCTTCCCTCCCTTTTTGAGACAACGAATCGTCCCAAATTGAGGAGGTGGACTTGGAGAGCAAGTTTTATGATTTTTTCCACTTTACCTCTTTTTGTGAGGGTATATGTGTATGCTTCTATGTAAGATTTTGTCTCTATAACTTTGCTTCCACCATTTGTCCTAAGGTTCTATCCTTCCCTTTTTTTTTTCCTCTAAATAATTATTTTTTTAATTCAATAACTTTATTATACTTTATTTTATTTTACTGTATCTTCTTTCTTTCTGTATTTTTTCCTTCCTTCCCTCATTCCTTCCTTCCTTCCCTCCTCCCTCCCTCCCTCCTTTCTTTCCTTCTTGCCTTCTTCCTTTCTTTTCTTCTTTCTTTCTTTCTTCCTTCCCTCCTTCCTTCCTTCCCTCCTCTCTTTCTTTCTTTCTTTCTTTCTTTCCTATTTCCTCCTACTTATACTAATTCTCTCTACTTTCTCTCCCTTTTATTCTGAGCCGAGTGGATGAAAGGCTCTTGCTGCTCCAGCCAGGAGTCAGGACTCTGCCTCTGAGGTGGGAGAGCCAACTTCAGAACACTCGTCAAGAAGAGACCTCCCAGCCCCACATAATATCAAACGGCGAAAATCTCCCAGAGATCTCCATCTCAACACCAGCACCCAGCTTCGCTCAACGACCAGCAAGCTACAGTGCTGGACAACCTATGCCAACCATATAGCAAAACAGGAACACAACCCCACCCACTAGCAGAGAGGCTGCCTAAAATCATAATAAGTCCACAGACACCCCAAAACACACCACCAGACGTGGACCTGCCCACTAGAGAGACAAGATCTAGGCTCATTCATACACCACAACACAGGCACTAGTCCCC
>NW_006785848.1:733397-749729 GCF_000442215.2 Lipotes vexillifer
CTGCCGATGCAGCGGACACGGGTTTGTGCCCCGGTCCGGGAAGATCCCACATGCCACGGAGCGGCTGGGCCCGTGAGCCAGCGGCTGAGCCTGCCCGTCCGGAGCCTGTGCTCCGCAACGGGAGAGGCCACAGCAGCGAGAGGCCCGCATACCACAAAAAAAAAAAAAGAAACGAAATTGAGTTATTTGTAGTGAGGTGGATGGACCTAGAGCCTGTCATACAGAGTGAAGTAAGTCATATAGATAAAAACAAATGCTGTACGCTAACCCATATATATGGAATTTAAAAAGAAAAAAAAATAGTTCTGAAGAACCTAGGGGCAGGAGAGGAATAAAGACAGTGGTAGAGAAGGGACTTGAGGACACAGGGAGGGGGAAGGGTAAGCTGGTGCAAAGTGAGAGAGTGGCATGAACATAAATACACTACCAAATGTAAAATAGATAGCTAGTGGGAAGCAGCCGCATAGCACAGGGAGATCAGCTCTGTGCTTGTGACCACCTACAGGGGTCGGATAGGGAGGGTGGGAGGGAGGGAGACGCAAGAGGGAAGAGATATGGGGACATATGTATATGTGTAGCTGATTCAATTTGTTATAAAGCAGAAACTAACACACCATTGTAAAGCAATTATGCTCCAATAAAGATGTTAAAAAAAAAAACAGAAAAAGACTCAACAGACATATAAAATAAACTTATGGTTACCAAAGGGGATAGCAGGATGGCGGGGTGGGGTGGGGAAGATATAATTTAGGATGTTGGGATTGACATATACACACTACTATACATAAAACAGATCAACAACAAAGACCTACTGTATAACACAGGGAACTATATTAATATCTTGTAATAATTTATAATGGAAAAGAATCTGAAATTTTATATATATATATATATATATATATATATATATATATATAAAACTGAATCACTTTGCTGTACACCTGAAACTAACAGAACATTGTAAGTTAACTACAATAAGAAAAGAGACCCCAGAGAACTCCCTTACCCCTTTCACCACATAAAAACATATGAAGACCCAACAAGAAGACAGCTGTGTATGAAACAGGAAGCCAGACACCAAATCCGAAGGTGCGTTGAACTTGGACTCCAGCCTTCAGAACTGTGAGAAATAAATGTTGTTTAAGCTACCCAGACTATAGTATTTTTGTTACAGCATCATGAAAGAACTTAGACACATGTATTATTCAGTATTATGGTCTATTAATTAGTCTTAAAACACAAAAGTAGATTTTAAGAGGGGTTTACGTCAAATAAAGTTATCTATAATTACACTATTGTGTTGTAATATCAACTAACGCTCTATGATATGCACCTGTTTGCCGACTTTATGGCCAGATTATATTTTGACACTTCTACCATCTCTTGAATTTTTCCAAAAGTATTTTAAGTACTAAACAAATGACTGATAAAAACATTTCTTATCTCAGTGCTTGATCACTATTTATTTTTTCCAATCTATGTGACCAAAATTTATTTTCTGCCTCTCATCTGTTCAAGCTCATCAATTTACATCTGAAAACAGGTAGATGGATTTTTGCCAAGATTAAAAGGTGTGTTTAACACAGTGAATTGATTCATCAGTAAGTGAATTTATAAGCCCACATAACTGAAAAGTCTAGAATAGTTCATCTTCGGAGAAGCTTGATGAGAAGGTTATATTAAAACTATCAGAATCTGGATATTTTAGTCCATCTTTTGGTTCTGCTCACCTCTATTTTGGATCAACCCTCAGTCAGGCTCTGTCTGCAGCGGCTCTAGAATTCCAAGTGCAGCAGGGAAGAGAAAGTCCTGGTCTCAGGAAGCTCAGAGAGAAGCCTCAGAACGGTATCTCAGTGATTGGTTGTCCAGACTTAGACCCTATGCACATTCGTGAATCAAACTGTGACCAGACCAAACTGTGGTGCACAAATGTATTGTCTGAATTAAGATTTGGCCACAAGGGCATCCCCAGAGCCAGGTGTAAGGTCAACTTCACTGAACACATATGGACAGAAGCTTGGGAAGGTGACTCCCCAAAACCAAATCAGGATCCTGTGCCCACAGGATGGGAGTCTTGACTTTGGTAGCAAGACCAACAAATGCCCATTATAGATGTTCTGATATACAATATAGTCTCTGTAGTACATACAAAAGTTATTTTGGGGGCTTCCCAGAAAGAAGCAGTCATTCTTCAGGAAACACCAAATTGATTTTGGAAAGATGCCCATAAACTGCTGATCTGGAAAGACCATTCATGTTAAAAGACCATTAACAAATAAAGAAAACACTGGCTTCCAGTATGAGCTGAAAATAAAAATCATAAAAGCAGGTGCTTCAGCTTTCCAGTATTAATCCATCACTGTGCTGCGTCTTAAGAGAACTATCTCCTGACTAAGCAGCAACAGAATTTATTTAATTTGACAATTGTTAACATTCTGAATAGCAACCCCTGGGGAGTCAGCTAGTGATCAGATAAAATTATGCATCTTGAGCTTGTTCACTCTGAACTCTAAGGGTCCACATATGCTGGCTATATTCCACTCTACCAAGATTCTGACAGGAAAGAAGGGGCCCTCTTTGGTCATTAGTCTGAGGAGGTTGATAGAATATAAATGACCTTCTGAAGCTCTTTCCTCTCATGGTACAAGGGAGTGCTGTCCAAATGTAGGAGGAAACATACTTTCTTTGCCATCAGTTAATAAACTATTTATTGAACACTCAAAATGTTGTTAGCCCTACCAGAGTGAACTTGGTTAACAGAGTGACACCTGCCTAAATTCATACTCCCTGTTTATCCCATTCATAGCTACTTTGGGCTTTTCATAAAATTCACATACATACATAATATACGGTAAAAAAAAAAAAATCAGTATTCTGAAAGCCTGCTATGTTGTACCAAACATTGTGTTAGATGTTAGGAATCCAAGAAAGACATTTTCCCTTTCTTCATTGACTTTCCAGGATAGTAATTAAGATATTAAGCAAATAACCACACAAACATTAATTACGTTTTAAGCATTATAAAACAAAAAAGAAAATGAGAGCTAATTAATATGAGGATCTAACTTAGTCTGGAGATTAAGGGAAGTTTGCTGGAGAAAATGAGATCAGGAATATGAGCGGCCATAGGAAAAAGGGGTGCATCGTCTTGAGTCCCATCAGGTGACAGTAATTTAAACAGGGGAAGTTTAATATAAAAATTATCAAGCTAAGATAGGAGATGCCCTTTTACTTGTCCCCCCTCTCTGCTTTCTGCAGATGTCTTACAGTGTTAATGTAACTATGGTTCCATTTTTTGCATATGATAGCTGCCAGTTTTCCTAGAGGTTCTGTGTTTCTTTATTCACATCAGGAAAAGATGAAAAAACAAAAAAGAAATCTCACCCAATTCTCTCTTGGAAGAGTAGAATGCTGCTTTTCCCTAAGAATCCAATAAACACCTCCTGCAGTCTCTTTTTCTCAAGTTGCTATGTGTTTCCTGAACGAGACAAATGCTACGTGCTGATTGGATGAAACCAACAAAGGCCCACCCTTTAAGAAAACTTAGATTATGGGTGGGATCACCTTCCTCAAAAACACATAAAAATTGGAGTTATGTTTCAGAGACGTAGAGGGAATGGAGTCTGACTGACCAGCAAACTGACTAGCAAAAATGTACACCGCATGTGAGGATTCTATTCTAACAATAATGTAAAGCCTGAAATGGGTTTCAGAAAATCACTAGCTCATGTATGGGTAATTAACTCGGGGGGAAAAGAAGGGGTGGAGGGAGACAAATCTTAAGCCTCTGGAAGTCATCTAGGTGAGCAAGAACGTTGCCAGCAGAAAATGGAGAGGTGGAGGTGGATTCCAGAAATATTTAACAAGTAGAAATTTTGAGACTTGGTAGCAAGTTGGGTTTGGAGACTGAGTGACAAGGAGGCATCAGTGATAATACCCAGGGTTTGAATGCCTAGGAAGGAATGGAGATTCCTTTTACTGTGGATTCTGATGGAGAGGAAGTGCTTGGAGGTCAAGTATCACTTCAGTTTCAGACGTGTTGAATAAGTGAGCACAGTACTGGAGAAAAATTACAATGCCGGTATTTAGGGATTTGTTTCACTATTTCCACATCCAGGAGTTTTATTTTAAAATGAGATCAGAACTCACACAATTTTAAAAAAACCCACAAAGCTAAATATATAATACATTTCAAATGCAAAAATTTATGTATGTATTACAAAATATCAAATAAAATGTAAACTTATAAGTGAAGGTAAGTTACCATTCTTGCTAGCTCTGCTGCTTCCTTCAACATCAATTCCTTTAGCCCCAGGGCATCTTCTGAGCTTTGTCTCTGATGTAGCTGCTCTCTATGAGCATCAGTATTGGCATCCTATACTTAGCTCCCAGAGCTCTCCTCTGCCCTGGCCCTCTTCTGCAGGAATTTTACTTGTCTTTCTTATAGCCTTGTACTGCCCATATTCTAAAACCTCCCCTTCTTTAGAGAAGAGATTCTCCCACTTCAGATGGCATCTTAGGCCTTTCTCAGTCATTTTGTTTTTTTGTTTTTTTTAGTGGAGATGGGGTAGGGAGAGCAAAAGGAAGATGGAGAAGGAGACTAGGGAACTGCAGAATTTGTCTGAAGAAAATCTACCCTCTTCTCTCCTTCAGCCCTCTATTAGTCTTCACTATTTGACACTTCTGGAATTCATTTTGTGTCTTTGAATCACATTTTCTAATCACATTTGAATCACATTTTCATGTTTCAATGGAAATTTGAATTCAGTGTTAATGGACTTCTTTCAGTAAATGAACAAAAATATGTTTTGAGAAATTTCCCTTAATAAGAATTCTGAGTCAGTATGAAAGTTAAACTTTAACAGGAAGAAATTGCATCAATAGCATCATTATTCATTGGATTTTTCATAAGTCTCTTCTAATATTTTTTCCCGAGAAAAGTGACTCAATGAATTAAATGAAGGAAATACACAATCATAATGAAGTTACAAAGATTACATAATACTTCTTGTATGCAAAAATAAATTTTTAATGGAGAATCCAAAGGAAAATTTAAAAAATACTGTTCAAACACAGGGAGAGTGCAGTTCAGTGAGAGAGACAAAGTGAGAAATAGAAGAGAGAGAAAGAGAAAGGATGTGATTTTGCATGAATCACATGTGTTTTCTAGACAAGCTACTTGGTATCAGGAGATAACCCCTGCCATAAGAATGGACTGTGTTCCAATGTCCATTTGTAGTCTTTTGTTTAGGTCTTGGAACAATGTTAGTTAGGACAGTAGTGTCCTAAAACGTCAGTAACAACCTATTTAACCTTCGATATGTCTGAAATTCTGCAACAGCAGTGACTTACCAGCCAATAAGGTTGTGACACAATAAAAATGCATTCAAATTCACAGCGTTGGATTCTGGGAACATATCTCTGCATTCAGGAAAGGGATCAAGTTCCCCATATTCTATACACCAGTAATAGGGACAATCTCCTGGAGAAAGGTGAGGATACCAAATGAACAGAGCATGGCTAAAGAAGGACTCCAGGAGATTGAAGTTGGAGCAGGTGTGGGGCTTTTGGCCTCTTGCTGGATAACACCACAAAGACAGTTTTAGTCTTTGATTGCTTTAAAAAAAATTATATTGTAGTATATTTGGTTAACAATGTGTTAGTTTCAGGTGTACAGCAAAGTGACTCAGTTATACATATACGTGTATCTATTCTTTTTCAAATTCTTTTCCCATTTAGGTTATTACAGAATATTGAGCAGAGTTCCCTGTGCTATACAGTAGGTCCTTTTTTTTGGTTCCTTTGGTTCCTTTGGTTTGTTATCCTTTGGATAATAAGGAACTCTTCATACCAAAATTTCAATAGTGCTGAGGTTGAGAAACTGTGGTATAGAACATCATCTTGGAATTGGTTAGAAATACAAATTATCGAGCCCCACCCAGAAACAGAGGGCAGGGCCCAGCATTTGTGATTTAAGAAGTCTTCCAAGTGACTTTGATTTTCAAGTCTGAGAACTACTGGCAGAAATATTACCTTTACTGGACTATAGTTTGTTTTTGTTTTTGTTTTGCCATACGTGGGCCTCTCACTGCTGTGGCCTCTCCCGTTGCGGAGCACAGGCTCCAGACCCGCAGGCTCAGCGGCCATGGCTCACGGGCCCAGCTTCTCCGCGGCATGTGGGATCCTCCCAGACCGGGGCACGAACCCGTGTCCCCGGCATCGGCCGACGGATTCTCAACCACTGCGCCACCAGGGAAGCCCCTGGACTATAGTTTTTAAATAATGTAAATCTTTTGCCAATTTCACTACTTTATGATATTCAATTTCACCATAAAATTGCTTTCAAAACATTTCACAACCTAGAGAGACCATAATTGAAAATGGTTGCTTAACCTTAATTTTCAGAGAGGTGTGACCCAGCTCATAGCCTCAGGTAACAGCAATAAACTGAAAAAAAAAAAAAAAGGAATTTCTTTAAAGAGAATTTTTTTGATGGCGGGATAACCTGTTAAAGAAACTATGATCAGTCATTTTCAGGTGGGATGTCAGTGATTTCCTAATGTGGTTAATTTGACATTCTCAATGATGAAAATTGTCATAATAATAAGATTGACGAATCAGAATATCTCACATCAATAGTCTGACTTGGTGACCTAAGTATACTGGTGATACAGCAAGGATGAAAGATCAATCCAAAATTTCACCTAAGGCACATCGCAGACCTTTATATTTGACATCGAGTATATATTTATAGTGAAATGGTAAGGTTTTAGTGAAGATGAAGGAAAATATGGGAATCCCCCCAAAACTAAACAAAACACACACTATTTATAGGGTAATCTATGGATCAGCAGTGTTGGCAGCATGTGGGAGCTGTTAGCCATGCAGAATCTCAGGCCCCACTGTAGACTCATTCAATCAAATCTATAAGGGCTATATTTTCATAAGTTCTCCAGGTGGCTCGTGTGCACATAAGAGTTTGAGAGGCACTAGAATAACCCAAGAACAATGTTGTCTAAGAAGCTGATAATTTTCTTGCTGTTGATATACGATAAAAATGTCTTTATGAGTTCCATTACTAATAACACTTGAATGCACAAGGAAACTAAATTCAGTGAATTTTATCCTCTGATTTCCTTGGATATGAAGCATCCTATTTAGAAAATTTCCTAATCAGCTTTCTACTGTTGCCAAAGTTGTGTAATTTTTCATTGTCACCATCCAGGCAGATAGAAGAAGGAAGGTCATGTCTGTAATATACAGTTCTTTCCTCTTTTCTTTCATTAGTCCTTCTCAGCCTCCCATTACCACTGGACAGTTTGTACTTTCATTCATTCAACAAATAGTTTTTAAGCATCAAGTGTGTGCCAGGCTCTGTTCTAAGTATTGGCGGTTTGGGGAATGAAAAACATAGCTCATGACTATGTTTAAGGGCATAATTTCTAATAAACTATATACAAATAAGATAAATGACAGACTCTCAATTATTTGTTTTCAAGTGTCAAGTGAATTTGACACAAGTTTAAAACTTTAAATGGGTGAAGTGACAGGTTTATAATCTAATGTTATTTGATGATACTTGGCACATGTTTTACAAATAGTTCCCTTTATGAACTTTCTATTGTAATAGTTTCTTTCCGTTTCTTAATCTTTGGAATGGATGACAAATAAATGAGCAAGGATAAAGCAGTAGAAAGAGGTCTGGAATGAAGGACATCTCTGTTTGGGCTCCCAGGTCAGTCTGTTTGCCTTGAATTAGTCACTTTCTATTCTATCAATTCAGCCAATGAGTCAGGATGTCCCCTCCCATACTAAAGGGAAAGAAAATGTAATTTAATTTTTTCATGTATCTGATACTCTTTCAGGCAAGGTACATTGGAAAGGGCACTGTCCTTGGTGTTGGGAGAAGGGGATTTGAGTCCTGGCTTTGCCATGAGCTAACTATGAGACTGAGTCCAACCCGTCACATTTCTGAACCTCAGTTTCCTAATATGTAAAATGACAATAAATGTAGTAAAATTTATGAAAGTGCTTTGATATAAGGATATCATTAATCATGTAAGAAAGAATTATTATGTTTTGGGTCTTGCATTATTTCAGAAATACTGCACGCTCAGGGTTGTTATCATGAAAAGAGGAAGTAAGCTGCAGTAGATGGAATTCTAAATAAGAGTGGTTACTGTAAAACACATTTGCTGGATTTGCTTACAATAGCCTCCTGAAGACCCAGACTTACTTTTGTCTAATCCTATCTAGAATTTCCAACAACCAATCTCCTGAATATACTTATTCACCTAACTTTACCATCAAATGACTCTAGCAAGTGTCTGTCACTTGTAAGTCCAGGTTGAGGTATAGCTAAAGAGAAGAGGTTAGCTATATTCAGTCTCTGCTGCTTTCTTTTGCAATAATTTTCTATTAACATACCAGGTAGATGTGAGTGACTAGTCAAAGGAGCAACATTTAAGGCAGATATTCTCTCCTGGGTAAGCAAAATAAGTCTTTATTTTTTTAACTGATAATTGATAATTATTGATTAGAACTGTTTCACTGTGCCTATATAATTAAGTAAAACCAGTTATAATCTATAATTTTATCATCTCATAAAAGGGGAAAAGTACACATAAAATGAGATATTCTTTCACTTTTATCACTAAACTCACATTTTTGGGTTTTTTTTTTTCTCCCTGTGTGTGTTCTCTCAAACTTATGCTAAGATTTGATTGATTGGCCCTTTAGGAGAGATTTTTCTGAGAATTTATTTGCAGTCTTTGTCCAATTTTATTTTATTTTTTGATCACAAAAGTATTATTATACATGACGTTGCAGTTTCTTTGTCCTCAGCTTCCTCTTTTTTCATGTCCAACCAGTCAGAACTTCCCTGTTATTGCTCCTCGTCAATGCAAAAAGAAAGAAAACTAACATTATGCTCTGCTCTGCTTTCTCACTTAATCCCATTGAAAACAATGCCAAGAATTAGTCACTGATGAGGACATGTGGGCATGAAATTGTCAAATTTATTATTACATAGTTAGTACATTGCAGACCTTGGATTTGCACTGAGGTTTGACTCCAAACCCCATCATACTATTACACTACTTATTTCTATCCTGCTGGGGGTCTCTTTTTGTACTCACACTGTTTTGGACTGAAAATCCAAATTTCCTTTCAAATCTGTATCATTTAAATCACAAATACATAGTATGAATACCATAAGTACTAAAATATTGTCACAATGCAACTTCAAATTAATGAGGTACTTTAGTATTTGATAGTTCTTTTATACACATTACCTCTTGTGCAATAGTACAAGATCAATCTTTTTTTTTTTTAATGGGGAAGTCAAGGTTTAGAGGGGTAACTGACTTGTGGGAGATGGAACAATGACGTTTGTGACAGAATGTGAACCTTGGTTTTCTGGCTCCAAGTCTAGAATAGCTGCACTGTTCTACTATGTTCAAAGTGTTCTGTTGAGGAAACATCTGTAGCTTTTCTTCCTGGGGAGCAGACCTTCAGAGGAAGGACAACAAAAATCTCAGTGATCTTTGACAGTGGTTTCCTTCCACTAAGGATTTCAACAGTTGTCCTCCCCCATTTCCTTTCTATTTTCCAGTGAAGGTGTGTGGCTGCAGAAACCTTGTTGCTAACTGGAGAGCAGCTGAGCCTAACTATTGCAAAAACCAATCCCACTGGCTGCTATCATTGCCAAAGTGGGGAAGGCTCTTTCTCCACTCATTCACCTTTATCGGAGCTCTTGCTGTTCTTGGGTAACTTTTTCTCTCAATTTCCTTAGTTTTCTTGTGACATTATCCATGTCTAAGTTCCTTTCCTTAGTATGTAGGGACCTGAGGGCTTTGCTCTTGGCTGGGTTTCTGAAGGCTGGCACTGAGTCTGATAAGAACATGCGGCTTCACAAAGGAAAAGATTGTCAAGCAAAGGGGAAACAAAACAGAATCTTGCAGAAAGTGAAGTTGTGAGTTGAGTAGTCCAAATAAAGAATTCTTTAAATAGGGTGAGAGTGTGTTTCATGGGAGAAAATCAGATGCAAGGCCAAGAGGCCAGGACAATGGTGAGGAGAAAGGCAAGGGCTAGCTTAAAAGTGCCTACAGGGCTTCCCTGGTGGCTCAGTGGTTGAGAATCTGCCTGCCAATGCAGGGGACACGGGTTCGAGCCCTGGTCTGGGAGGATCCCACGTGCCACGGAGCAACTAGGCCCGTGAGCCACAACTACTGAGCCTGCGCGTCTGGAGCTTGTGCTCCGCAACAAGAGAGGCCGCGACAGTGAGAGGCCTGCGCACTGCGATGAAGAGTGGCCCCCACTCGCCGCAACTGGAGAAAGCCCTCGCACGGAAACGAAGACCCAACACAGCCAAAACTAATAAATAAAATTTTAAAAAAAGTGCCTACAAAGACAGAGCGTGAGGAATTTTATTGAGGCATCCAAGATAGAGATAAGAATCTTTAAAAATATTCCAGGGGGCACAACATTCATTATAATCCCCTTACTCTTCACTTGAGAATAGCAATTCCAAGTGAGATGGAGAGGATGGAGCTTCAAGTCAGGTTGGATACTCCATTGAGAAATTTGGGAAAAATTACCCTGGGCTCAGTCAAAGGACATTTTGGGACATTTGAACAATACGGCCAGGACTTACACTTAAAAACATTAATTTTCAATCCACCACAAACAATTATCCCAGTGCCACAGGAGCAGTTCTCCACCTTCCTAGCCATTCTATTTCCCACTACCTAGTAGTTGAGTTCAAGTCTGACACATACCCTGCAACTCCCTGTTCTTCTTAAACTATTTTCATTTATCTCTGCTGACTCCTGTAGGCATCTGAGATTATGCTCCCACTCTAGAGGCATAAACAAACTTTGCTCCCACACCTTTCCTTTTCACTTAGGAATCTCAATTCCAGTGCCCCAACACTTCAATTAACCCCCAAATAATTCCTCTCCTTCTTCCAAGATTCATGGGGTATCTTCTTGGAACGCTTATCATGTTTTTAAACCAATAAACTATTAGACAACTCTACAGACATTAAGTAACATGATATATATCATCACATGAGTCAGTACATGATTAATTTCCAAATGTGCGCCAAAAACTGTAAGTTAGGAGAGTGAAGTTAGAAATGACTGACATTTTAAAAAGGGAAAATATACAGAACTTTTTTCTTTTCCTTTTATAACTGGCCAATCTAAAATCATGTTGTTCGGAGGCATGAAAGTCTATTATGCAACACCTGAGTTGTTTATTTAAACAATTCAGTTTGTTATACTTAAAATATATACTTGTCTTATTGAAAAACTCTGGAGGAAAGGAGTCCCCTTGCCCTCATACTCTTGTTTCACTTTTGAAGAAGTTGGGAAGCAAAAGAACAAAAGCCTAGAGAAAACAACTTGAATTTTTCTCTTTTTATCCAAAGACTTTACATGTCTAGTCAAGGAACATAGAGACTGGTCCTGGGGAAATTTCCTGGGGGAATTGCCTTTGAGGGATGGGGAAAATTTACAAAGGGGAGTAGAAGTGGAGGGACAGTTTGCCTTGTCAGAGAAAAGTGTGCATATGAACACAGACACAGCAATGTGAAATGTTGTAACAGAGGTTTTTGAGTCAGAGATGGGCAAACATAGAAGCTTTAGGTGATAAGGATCTTATTTTCCCTTTAAAAATACTCCAATCTCGGGACTTTCCTGGTGGCGCAGTGGTTGAGAGTCCGCCTGTTGATGCAGGGGACACGGGTTCGTGCCCTGGTCCGGGAAGATCCCACATGCCGCAGAGCGGCTAGGCCGGGAGAGCCATGGCCACTGAGCCTGCGTGTAAAAAAACTCCAATCTAGATGAAAAGTAAGTGCAATATATAATTTTTTCCTTCTGATAAATTCTGTCTCCAATTAAAACATATTTATCTATCTACTCAACAAATATTTACGGAAAAGTTTCCCTATATGACGAATATACAGGGTATGTTCTCAACAAAGACAAGTGCAAAGGAACCATTTACATATACATTTATGAGCCAAAAATTAAGACAAAAATTTGAATACAGAACTGCTCTTGAAAATCCAGAGCAGACAGCTGTAAGTATAATGTAAGTATAATATGTAGGTTTAGGCAAAAATGAGAAGGATCCATTTACCTCAGAGAACAGAGTTGCATCAAGCTTCCCTCAGAGATGGTATTGAAAGAAACATAAGACTAACAATATGGCCCAAGGAATAAGCTATAGGAATCATCTCACTTAAAATTAAAAAACACCGTCACTGGATGCCAAGTAAAACACAAACACTTCTCATATAATAGAAGCTCAATAAACATTTATTGAATGGATGAATAAATGAATCAGAGTCATTATGACACGTATAACAATTGTCCTTGTTGGCAGTAAATATAACATTTGATGGCACATAAAATGGACATCTGGTTCCGATATCAAATTTCATTATTTCCAAAAGGTATGAAGAAAAAACAAAACTCTAACAATCTAGAAAAAGAAATAAATACGAAGATTGCAGAACTCTAACAATCTAGAAAATGAAATAAATACTAAGATTGCCCTCCTAAGTCTTTAAACAACATTGGTAGTTGACAATGATCTATTCCTTAAATTTCATGTCAGTGGATTTCATATTTATTATATTACTCTTTATTCCTTATAAAGCCTTTCTTAATAAATTAGTTTTAAATAAATAAAAACAAATTTTATGAAGTAACAAAACAAACCTCATTATTTTGTCCCCTGCCAAAGTGTAGGGTCTGTAGTGTCAGGGAGGAATTGAAGCTGAAGCTGGAGCTGGCAAGGAGTGAGCAGACAATTCTCTAAAAACCCTCCTATGAGGAAGGTCTAGGAGTGTCATGGAGTCCATTCTTCTGGCATTTGGGAGGATTTTACTAACCAGCTCATTTCTCTGTTTTTCTATCCATAATGAAGTTTTGTAAAACAGTCTGAACATATGATAAAATACTTTTTTTTGAATGCCCCTTAGGACCCAAGACACTAATATGACTCTACGGAAGTTATTATGGAGCCACTTTAACCCAACTTATATCTGCCATTGAATTCAGTACTGGGAAGCACATAGTCTACAGTAAGGAAATGATCCTTTCTCAACCTTTAAACCAGCTATTAGTGAACTAGATCTGAATTCCATGTGAAAATATCCTATAGTTTGATCAGAGTTTGACTGAGTCAGCTATAGGCCATTAATCTGCTGGCACCTTCTCTAGAAGGAATGATGAGGAAGCTCAGCATTGTCTTCCAAGGAATAAACAACTACTCCAGACCTAAAATGTTCCTAATCAATGACAAATTTAAAAGAATTTCAGGGATGCAGAAGTGGCCTTCATTCCAAGACTGCCCAGAAGTCACCCTGGAAGAAAAATATAGTGCCTTAATTGCTCACACTTACTGAAAATTAGGCATGCAAACATACTTGAATGTTGTTTCTTATTTAAATTTATAATAGCTTAAATATATTCTTAAAAACAGAATTCAGCTAACATGATACTTAATGGTGAGAAACTAGAAGTTTTCCTGCTAAGATCAGGAACAAAGCAAGAATGTCCCCGCTCACCACTCTTTTTCAAGATTTTACTGGAAGTCCTAGCTAATGCAGAAAGACTATATATATATATATATATATATATATATATAGAGAGAGAGAGAGAGAGAGAGAGAGAGAGAGAGACAGAGACAGAGAGAGAGACAGAGAGAGAGAGACAGAGAGAAGAAATAAAACTGTTTTTGTTAGCAGATGACATATGTGGACAATTCAACAGAATTGGCAAAAATATTCCTGGGTCTAAGAAGTGATTATAACAAGGCTGCAGGTAAAGATTAATATACAAAAGTCAATCACTTTCCTATATACCAGCAATGAACAACCGGAATTTGAAATGAATAACACAATGCCATTTCCATTATTACTTCCCAAAATGAAATACTTACATATAAATCTAACAAAATATGTACAAGATCTATATGGGGAAAACTACAAAACTCTGATGAAAGAAATCTAAGAAATAAATAAATGGAGAGATACTCCATGTGCATGGATAGACTTATTATTGTCAAGATGTTTGTGCTTCTCAACTTAATCTATAGATTCAACATAATCCTAATTAAAATCCCAGCAAGTTATTTTGTGGGCAAATGGTTTCTAAAGTTTATTGGCAAAAGACCCAGAATAGTCCAGACAATATTGAAGGAGAAGAACAAAGTCAGAAGACCAACATTATCCAACTTCAAGACTTAACTATAAAGCTACAGGAATCAATACAGTGTGGTATTGGTGAAAGAATAGACAAATAGAACAATGGAACAGAATAGAGATGCCCAAAATAGGCCCCATAAATATAGTCAACTCATCTTTGACAAAGGGGCAAAGGCAACACAATGGGGCAAAGAATAGAGACACAGATCTTATACCCTTCACAGAAATGAACTCAAAATGGATATTAAATTTAAATGTAAAATGCAAAACTATGAAAAGCCCAAGAAAATAACATAAGAGAAAAATTTAGGTGATCTTGAGCATGGTGATGACTTTTTAGATACAACATCAAAAGCATGATACACTAAAGAAAGAATTGATAAGCTGGTCTTCATTAAAATAAAAAGTCTCTGCTCTTCATAGGACACAGTCAAGAGAATGAGAAGACAAGTCACAGACTGGGAGAAAATATTTGCAAAATGAACGTCTGATAAAGGACTGTTACCCAAAATGTAAAATGAACTCTTAAAACTCAACAATCAGGCCACAACCCAGTTTTTTAAAAGGCCAAAGACCTGAACAGGCAACTCACCAAAGAAGATACACAGGTGGCAAATAAGCACATGTGTAAACAATGAGCTACCACTGTACACTTATTAGAATGGCCAGAATCCAAACACTAACAATACTATTCCTGGCATGGACACAGAGCAACAGGAACTCTCATTCATTTCTGGTGGGAATGTAAAATGCTACAGCCACTTTGGAAGACAGTTTTGCAGTTCCTTACAAAACTGAACACTCTGTTAATGATATGATCCACATTTGCACTCCTTTGTATTTACCCAAAAGAACTGAAAACTTATGTCTGCACAAAAAACTTGCACAGGGATGCTGATAGCAGCTTTATTTATAATTGACAAAACTTGGAAGTAGCCATGATGTCCTTGGTGAATAAAAAAACAAACCGTGTAGCAATTATACTCCAATAAAGATGTAAAAAAAAAAAAAAAAAAAAAAAACCATCCAGACGGAATATCATGCAATGCTAGAAAGAAAGAAATGAGCTATCAAGCCACAAAAAGACAGATGAAATTAAATGTATGTTGCCAAGTAAAAGAAGTCAATATGAAAAGGTAACACATTGTATGATTTAAACTATATGACATTCTGGAAAGGCAAATCTTTGAAGAGAATAAAGAACTAGTGATTGCCAGGGGTTGGGGGGAAAGAAGGGATGAACTGGCAAAGTACATAGGATTTTTAGGGCATGAAACTATTCTATATGATACTATAATAGTGGATACACATCATTGTACATTTGTTGAAACCATAGAAGGTACAGCACCAAGAGTGAACCCTAATGTGTAGTATGGGCTTTGGGTAATAATGTAGGTTCTTTGATTGTAACAAATGTACCACTCTGGTGCAGGATGTTGATACTCGGGGAGGCTGTATCTGGGGAGTGTGCAAAGGAGTATTGGGAAACTTTATTTTTACTCTGCTTAATTTTACTGTGAACCTAAAACTGAAGTCTATTTTTTTAAAAACAGTAAAACATAAAGTCTATTAAAAAATAGAATTAAACATTTGCCGAACCTGAAGCACCTCGAAGAAACCTCCAGTCATCTGAAACACACCAAGTGAGATTTTCCTTGATTTGATAAATAATAATATCATCAATAACCATACTATAGTTAACATAGATTGAGCACACACCTCTAGAGAAAATTAACTAAATCTTTGCAAACATTATCTTCTTTGTTCCTCATTGCAAACTTATGGGCCAAGTATTATCTTTAACTCCTTTTACTTAAAAGTAAAAAGATGTATAAAGATCAGTGAGTTGCTTGAGGTCACAGAGCTAGTAAATAGAAGAGACAGAGCCAATCCAAGGCTCTTGCATACCAACCTGGCACTCTCTTCTGTGGGATCGAGCAGGACCTAGTACACCAGTATGAAAAAAAAGGACTGAGTACAGAGTCCATCTGTGCCTTTATTTTATTTATTTATTTATTTTTATATTTATTTTGGCTGTGTCAGGTCTTAGTTGCGGCACACGGGATCTTTAGTTGTGGCATGCGGTATCTTTTTTTTTTTTTTTTTTTTTTGCA
>NW_006785848.1:749951-756463 GCF_000442215.2 Lipotes vexillifer
TTTTTTTTTTTTTTTTAGTTGCAGCATGCTGACTTCCTAGCTGTGACATGTGGACTCTTAGTTGCGGCATGCATGCAGGATCTATTTCCCTGACCAGGAATCGAACCCAGGTCCCCTGTGTTGGGAGCACAGAGTCTTACCCACTGGACCACCAGGGAAGTCCTCATCTGTGCCTTTAAAAAGCTTTGCTTTATGACTTTTCCAGAAAGCTGCCTGTTCCTCTCTTTTGAGCCCCTAAGGACAATGGCAAAAGGCCTCTTTGTTGTGCAGAATGTGGAAAGCAAAACCTGAAGGGTCTTCTCTGCCCCTTGGGTGAACTAAAGCAGAAAATGCTGAAGAAGCCATTGAAAGAGCACTCTCGCATTTCCTGTTCTCCACCCAGGCATCCACACATGTTCTCCGAGTGGCTGTTATGTGAAGATACGGTTCTGGACACTGGAGGTATAGGAGTGGACAAGAGAGAGAAGGTTCATATTTGAGGTAGAGGAAACAACAAATACGGATAAAACCCCTGAGCTGAAACCCAGCAGATGCCTGCCAGCAGCCAAGCTCCATGTGGTTCAACCCTGGTGAAGCTGTGTGAAGTCACCGTAGGAGAAGGCTCTGGCAGGAGGAGGAGTTTGGGGCAGCCTGGGAGGGTTAGCAGCAGGGCAGACGTCTACCGGGTTTACATTTTATTGCATCCAAACATGTTTCTCCTGATCTGCTTTCCTGTCGGTTTCTGCCCATTCACGCCCACGTGTTGACCTCAGTGCAGATGGAGATCCTGCACCTACAAGTGGAGGAGGTCTGGCTTGGTAGCACTGCCTGCCAGGAAAGTTTATTATGTTCAAAAGTGAGGCAAGGGCAGGGAGGGACAATTGAGCTCTGTTTCCTGAGTCACAGAACAGGCACCAGACTCTGCTGAAAAGGCACAAATCACAGCATTGTTTTCCAACCAGGCACTGCCCACCAAAACTTCATCAGGGCAAAGAGTTCTGGAAGGAACCAGTCAGCTTCATTTTTACCATATCAAGTATGTGTGTGTGTTTCGGAAGAAGGAGCCATTTGGAGAGGGTTTTTTTAGCTGCCCCTTGCATAGTTTGCCAGTTAAGGGGTTTTGGCATCTACCTTGCTAGGGACCCCTAATACATTCTCTCTGCTCCACTGAGAATGAAATTCTATGGTCCTCTGAACACTGTTGTTTCTCTCTCCTGCTCAGGCTCTTTCTGTTCTGGCTCTCTTTCAAATTCCTTATTTTCAGCGTCAGAGTCACTTTTTTTTTTTTTTTTGCGATATGTGGGCCTCTCACTGTCGTGGCCTTTCCCGTTGCCGGATGCGCAAGCTCAGCGCCCATGGCTCACGGGCCCAGCCGCTCCGCGGCATGTGGGATCCTCCCGGACCGGGGCACGAACCCGTATCCCCTGCATCGGCAGGCGGACTCTCAACCACTGCGCCACCAGGGAGGCCCCAGAGTCACTTTTATCAAAAAGATTTTTGGATCCATCCCAGAGTGACATTAGTTGGCATTTTTTTTAAATCTCATAGAAGCCTTTGTGTGTAGGAAACAATACTTACAGTAGGTCTGTGTTATCAGCGATGTTGCATCTTCCTCAGTTATAAATTGAAAACCCTGCTCTTCTTAAACTGTTAAACATAATTGCAAAAAACATTTCATATAATGGATTTCCTCAGGAATTGCAAGCCACTAAGAAAGCAGACATGCAAACCCCATAAACAAAACCTTCCTAAACACATAAACAACTATAATAAAGCTAATAATAGCAAAAAGTTATACAGATGATCCTTGAACAACACGGGTTTGAACTGCATGAGTCCACTTATATGTGGATTCTTTTTCCAGTAAATACATGCTACAGTACTACATGGCTGGTTGAACCCATGGATACAGAACTGTGGATGAAGAGAGGTAGGGGAGGCAGGCAGCTCCCCTTATCCTTTGTTGTTCAGTGGTCAACTGTACATTTATATGATTCTCATAAGCATTTCAACATCTTAAAGCCTAAACTCATAAATTTAGTAAATCAGATTATCTTAAGTATTGAAAATTGACTACAAACATAAATGGATAAAATCTCGCAAGTGTTTCAGTAAAAATCATTTGTCTACTATGTTAGTTTCTCCTAAGTATCTTTAATATAAAGCATATACAAAGCAGTAAAATGATTTTTTTAAACTTGATATATTTGCATTAAAATAAATTTTTGCAGAAAACATCATATTTAGTTTTTCACCATCTATGTATTTATTTTTTGTAGTCTTAGGTCTGCATAGTCATTTACTTAACTAAGTAGAACAGAATCATGATTTCAGGCCCACCATAGTAGTTGAAATTATCTACTCCGAGTCCTCGGTCAGAGATTTGATACCAATGCTATGGATTGGGGGTTATTGGTCATTGGTCAAGGAATTAAAACTTGGAAGACGTAAACCAGCACAAAACACATCCTAAGAAGATTCAGCTCAGGTTTACAGGGTAAGTCTCTTCAAGGATTCTGCTATGTCAGTGGAGAACCCACTAGTATATCAATTTAGTGCATCATGTAAGTCCTGGTCCTCTTTTCAGTATCACCCTTACCCAAACTTTATCATATTTACTTACAACATTTTATTACATGATTTAGATGAGTACTGTAACACATACCCAGATTTCAATCTCTTTGCTTTCTGATGGGAATAAATACAGTTGTGCAATACTGTATATTTTATTGCTTTAACAACCACCATTATTTAAGTTGGGCAAAGCAAGATATGAGGACATAAATGGAGTAAAGTTCAACGAAACTATGCATATTAGCTTCCTACAACTACTGTAATAAAGTATCACAAACTGAATTGCTTATTTTCTCACAATTCTGGAGGTTAGAAGTCCAAAATCAAGGTGTCAACAAGGCCATGCTCTCTCTGACACCTGTAGGGAAGAATTCTTTTTTGACCCTTCTCTTCCTAGCTTCTGATGACTTGCTAGTAATCTTTGGCATTCCATGACTTACAGATGCATCACATCTAGTCCTTTGTCTTCATGTGGAGTTCTCCCTGTGTCTCTGTTTCTTCACATGGTATTCTTTTTATAAGGATGTTAATCATATTAAATTAGAGGCCCACACTACTTCAGCATGACCCCATCTTAACTAGTTGTATCTTCAATGACTCTATTTCTGTGTAAATTCACATTCTGAAGAACCAGGGGTTAGGACTTCAATATACCTTTTTTTTTTTGGAAGACACAATTCAATCTATAACACCATGTAGGATCAATGGATTGTAGATCCTGGTCATGTGAAGCAGAGTTTCTCAATCTTGGCACTATTGACAGTTGGGACTGGATAATCCTTTGCTGTGGAGGGCTGTCATGTGCATTGTCTGATGTTTAGCATCAGAAGACCTCTACCTGGTGGATTCCAGAAGCACCCTCTTAGTTGTGACAACCATAAATGTTTCCAGACATTTCCGATGTCTCCTGGGGGTTGGAGGTTAGAGGTCAAAATTTCCCACATTTGAGAACCACAGATAAAGGATAAAGGAAACCACAGATAAAGGATAGCTGGAGTTGGAGTACTTGAGGATAAAAACAGGAAAAATAGGAGGTTGTCTTATGGCAGTGGGAAGTGTGAAATGTGAAAAGGAGGTCATGAAGGGTAGCAGTTTTGTAATAACAGGGATTAGGATATGACCATAGGAGTGCACATGCCTGAAGAAGGGTGAGAGCTAGATTAGTGTAGGGGAAGAAGCCAGGGAAAGAATCATCTACATACATATTGATATAATCAAGAATTATGACAGAAGTAGTTTTGGAGCCAGTGACAGACAGGAATTAAAATCTTCGAGGAATGAGTGGTAGTGACCTGGGAAAGGTAATAACTGGAAGAAGAAGGAGAGCTTAGTAAATTTTCTGCTGATTTGAGACCTAACAAAGGGGCTTTGCATGGAATCAGAAAGGAAAATGACCTAGGAGTGGCAACAAGGAGCAAGAAAGATACCTCCCCACACCATAGCCCAGTCCAGTTGTACAAGGAAAGCAAAACCAAGGCAGAGGACTTCAGGGGAACACTGTTCTCAAAAGGGCACCAGGTTCAGTTAGTGCAGGAGATACAAAGGAAACCTTTAGGAAAAGGTTGAAGATGTAGGGGAGTTTGCTGATGACTGGTCATATATTCCAGGGAACAGAGTTGAAGAATTTTAGGAGTTGGGGATTGGTAGGAGGCATGGTCAGGAAAGGGAATTCACAGCACCTTATAAAGATTTGTGTTTGAAGGAATGAGCACTTTTCTAGGAATTAATCCTGGGCTTCTAAGTCTCTCTCATGGCTTAGATACCAGAAAAATAACTTTCAGTATCTTAGAAAGAAATAGAGGTTTTAGAATGGCATGAAGCCTTTGAGTAAATATAGAATGGGACACTCAACCCCCCCTCAAAAAATGCCTGTTATATTTTGCATTATCTTCTATAATTTGATTCTATAACCTCTTTATGGCGATGGCAACTCCAAAGGAATTACCAGAATAGTTCTGTCAAAATGGCTCAAAAAGGGACCAGGAGGGGAGCAAAAACACGAAGTAGACGAAGTTTGCATTTTGTGACCAACCCTTGACTCCCAAAGCCTCAAAAAGACCCTAGATATTCTTATGCTATATGTTGGATCTGGGCCATCATAGGAGTACTCAACTCAGACCCTAATTTCTCCAAGCCCTCAGGCTTTCATGCCCCAAATATATCTGCCCAGAGTCTGTGTCACATCACCTTCAGGTAGGGGCTCTTAACTTTTTAGAGGATCACAAACCCATTTGGGATTCTAATGAAAGCTATGGAACTTTTTCTCAGATGTCAGCATTCAATCACATGTTTGAAAGGTATTTACAGAAAACTCAATCTGTGAAAAGCGCTATGTTCAGGGCTAGAGACACAATATTACACAGTACAGATACCCTTTCTTGCACTCACAGAGCTTACGTTCTAGAAGGGTGGTCAGACATTAAATAGCAGCTTATACAATTAATTATTTACTTTGGTTGAAATACTGGTTCAAGGAGAGGATATATGGGGCACAGTGAAGAGGTGTGAATATCTGAACTAGTTTGGAGGGGACAGTTCTGGAAGGTTTTTTTAAAGGAAATTTTATCAGCTGATAGCTGAAGATTCAGTAGAATTTAGCCAGTCAATTGGAGTGATGATGTTAAGGTGGGGAAAACTCATTGAAGAGCAGATTGAAGAGCATGTCTCAAGGCCCTAAGACAAAAGGAAAAAAATGAAAGATGAAAGAGTGTAATGATGATCCTGAGTCTTCTCTTCACCCTTTATCTTCTCCTTTGCTCAATCGGTTTGAAGTTCCTTTTACTAAAAAATAGATTGGGAATACCTGGCAGCCTGTGCAACCATTTCCTTGAAGTTGATTTCATCTGATGCTTTCTACACTTGGAGAGGCACAGACTTTCTTACAGGCAAACATGCCATCTTTATATTATTATGACCTCCTTCTTTGGGTTGCTAACCTGCCTGAAGACACAAAATTCACATAACTGCACTTAGGCTTAAAGTCAACTAAATAATTTTCTCTGTGACCAACCCTTCTATTTTCACACTCCTTGAATCTGCTTCAATCAATAGAATGTGGTGGAAATGGCATGTGCCAGTTCCAAGCCTAGGCCTGTGCACTTCCGTTTGCTTTTTCTTGTACCTTCTCTAATTGCTACAGGAACATGCCCAAGATAGCCTGCTGGAAGATGAGAGACATATGGAGTAGAACCAAGATTTCCTGGGTTACTGCCAACTCACTCTCAGACATGTGAGCAAGCCTAGCCAAGAACTGTAAAGCTGTCCAGCCAACCATGATGGATCCATGAGCAATACAAAATGGTCATACACCCTGATATCTGATGGTGGTTTGCAACATAATCATGGCATTAGATATCTGGCACAGTCATTTTGGCCAAAGAGAGTCGGGGGAAATGGTACAATAAGTGCTGATCCTATTATAGATCTTAGGTTATATTCTAAGAGCCATAGAAAGCCATTGGAATATGTAAATCAGAGGGATGCCATAATCAGAATCTAGAAAGACTCCTTGGGTACATTTGTAGGGAATGGATTGGCAATATTTCAGACAAGTGATGATAATGTCTAGAATAAAGGTAGTAGTGGTGGAGATGCAGAGATGTATATTTTATTTTTAGGATGTAACAGTAATAGAACTTTGAATAATTGGATATGGGGACAGATGAAGAGAGAAGTGTCAAGCATGCCTGCCAGATTCTGGTTAATATGCCTGGATGGATGATACTATCTATTGTGATAGGGAAAACTGGAGGAGGATGAGGTAGGTCTGGGAAAGACCAGAGTTCAGTTGTGGACCTGTTCAATTTGAGTCTCCTGTAAGGTAGAGATGTTGGTAAGCAGTTGCATACATTCATCTGAAGCTCAGAGGAGAGGTCTGGGTTAAAAGTAGTAATTGTGGTGCTGTTAGTGTATTGATCATAGTTGAAGCCATGAACATGGATGAGGTCATAGAGGGAAAG
>NW_006785848.1:756473-757305 GCF_000442215.2 Lipotes vexillifer
GAAAATGACAGGTTCTATATCCAAGCTTTCAAGAACTGCAAAATTAAAAGGTTAGGTACAGGAGGATGGGCTGGAAAGATAAAGAGGAAAATCAAGAGCACATAATATCACAGATGATAATGGAAGAGAGAGTTTAAAGAAAGAGAGTCTAACGTGAGATACTGTGAGAAGAGGTAAGAAATATTCCTTGAATGTAGTGATATGGAGGTCACCAGAATCCCTCCAAAAAGCAAAACTTTGCTAACAATTTCAAGAGGATGGTAGCAGTATCCCATCACATACCCTTGAAACCCAGGTTAAAAACGCCTACCTGTGTCTTCCTAAAAGCCATCTAATCAGATAACCTAATTGGATTCAAAGTATTAATTCTTTACTATCTCAAAGACAGGGGAAAAGTTTTAGTTGACTTTAAGGCCAACTGCAATTATGTGAGTTTTGTGTCTTCAGGTAGGCTAGTGACCCAAAGAAAGAGGTCATAATAATATAAAGATGGCATATTTGCCTGTAAGAAAGTCTGTGCCTCTCCAAGTGTAGAAAGCATCAGATGAATCAACTTCAGGGAGATGGTTGCACAGATATGATGCTCTGCCAGGTATTCCCAATCTATTTTTCAAGCATGGTCAACATTGGCTTCCTCCTGCCCTGGAAACAAATCTTCCTGTTTGGACTTAACTGCATTGTTCTTAACCCAAACAGAGATAATGGACAATGATCTGAATAAAACCTGGGTATTCCTGAGAAGTGATTCCAGAAAACTATAGTCAGAAATATGTAAATCTGACTCCCAATTCCATGCAATGGACTCTCTCCCTCCTGACCCTTCAACTGCTGA
>NW_006785848.1:757315-820559 GCF_000442215.2 Lipotes vexillifer
GCTGAACCATTACTCCAGTTGCCAGAGGCCGGGAATTTTATAATTCTGTCCCTCACACTCTTGAGCAATTCTAATAATTAGAAAGTTCATCCTTTCACTTTCTCCCAGTTGGTTCTATTTCTGTTCTCTGGATCTTTGTATTATTTTCCTGGGGCTGTTATAACAAATTACCATAAATTTTGTAGCTTAAAACCACATAATTGATTCTCTCACAGTTCTGGAGGTTAGAAGTCCAAAATCAAGTTTGCCCACAGGGCTACACTTACTCCAAAGGCTTTGTGGGCAGTCTGTTTGCCTATTCTAGCTTTTGGCGGCTCCAGGCATTCCTTGGCTTATTGCCACATTACTCTGATCTCTGCTTCCATGGTCACACTGCCTTCTCCTCTCCTCTATATGTGTCTTATGAAGACACTTTTCATTAGATTTAGGGCATGCTGAGATAATCCAGGATGATCTCATCTCAAGGTCCTTATCTTAAATTATGCCTGTGCAGACGTATTTTCAAATAATATCACATTCTTAGGTTCTAGGGACTAAGATGTGGACCTCATTATCTTACAGAAGAGTGAAGTGGACTGTTTCATAGCACCAAAGGCTGGATTTTAAGTATTAATTCCTGGAGAAATTCTCCAAGTTTTGATCAAAACCACTTCAAAAATTTATATCACATTTTTTTCATCTAATTATGTCGTTTTGCCAGTTTATAACTGGAAAAATTACTTAGCCTTCCCAAGCCTCCAGGATTTTTGTTGTAGCTGTAATTGTTTTTGTTGTTGTTGTTATCAAATAGGTTAACGATACCCTTTCATAGGGTTGTTGTGAATATTAAATGACATAATATATGAAGAGCAATCAGCACTATGCCTGCCAAAATATCACACTGCTCAATAAATGTTCATTGTTATTATTATTCTTTTATAGTACTTTGAAGTTTTTAATGTGTAACCAGTGATTCATCTAATTTAATACTTATAATCCCACAGTTGAGTAGGTATTATGTCAGGGGACCTAGACTCGGCAAGATATTACCCCAATATTAGTTTAAAGATAATTTTTATTTGCCCCTTCTCTTCCCCAAAGTGACTTGAAGCAGTTTCAAAATATATATGTGTATATATATAAATATATACCTAAAAAGCAGTAAATTTGGAAAATCAACCAAGTGAAAGGTAAGTATTCATATCAACCATAATGGTAGATTCAATTCCATCAATTGAGTGTCATATTTGTCTCTTACAAGAATGTTAGCAGTGGCTCTGGCTCTTTTGGTTGGTGGAATAATGGGTTAATTTTTTTATGTCTCTCCTTCCCCTGTTTTTACTCTTCCGTACTTTATAATTTTTCTATAATGAACATGTATTTATTATTTTCGTACTCAGAAAGAAGTTTCTTAACTGAACGTTGCCTTCTTGATAGTCAAGGGAAGAGAGGAAAAAGTCAGTCACTTAGGGGCTTCCCTGGTGGCGCAGTGGTTGAGAGTCCGCCTGCCGATGCAGGGGACGTGGGATCGTGCCCCGGTCCGGAAAGATCCCACGTGCCGCAGAGCGGCTGGGCCTGCTGAGCCTGCGCCTCTGGAGCCTGTGCTCCATAACGGGAGAGGCCACAACAGTGAAAGGTCCATGTACCGCAAAAAAAAAAAAAAAGTCAGTCACTTATATAATAAAATCAGGAAGGAGGGAATGTGTCAATTCCTTCAGGAAAATAAGTTTTTCTAGTATTGTTTTTTACTTTGACTACTAATCAGTATAATGTACTTTGAACTCAGCATAATTTCTCAGCAAATACATTGACAGTGCCCCCAGATGCTTCTTGTAGCATTGATCATAAAAAGCAGAAGGTGTATGTGATTCTGTAATGGACTAAGATTATGTGGTCCTTAGACAATTACTCCTAAAGATCACTGTGAAGTGAGCCCAAGAGTGAGTAGAAAAGCATCACTCCTGCATCTGGTTCATCAGCACTGAGTCTGAAAATGTGCCCAGAGCTGGCTATAACAGCTTGGAGTATCTGGGGATGATAAATATGTGTTTAAAGTTTTGCAATACTATTGTGTATAGTATAACTCCAGAAATGATGAAATACCTGGTCTAGATGGGTGGCCCTTAGCCTGTAGCCACTTTAAACTAGAGCAGAAACACTCTAGTCATTGAGGAAGACAGTGACACTACCAGAAGGTGTGAAGTAAATATCACTCCAACTGTATCATCTGCAACAGTGCACCCTTTGATAAAACACTGGAGGTCAAGAGAGTCATCTCGACTGGTCAAAGAAACTACTGCAAAGCTCTCTGCCACGTATCCTGATCATGCTGATTTTCTTCTGAATCCAAAAGTAAATCCTGCCTGATTACCCAGATTGTCAGTGCCTGATCCTCCTGTCAACTCTTTCCTATTATGGCCTTTGTCAAGAGAGTGATTGTAAAATCATTTTAGCACCTGAGCTTTGATGGAAGATTGAGCACAGAGAATTTGGGATTATATTTCCATTGATAAAGATCTAGAGTAATGGAATTCAAGGTTGTTGACTGAGGGAAGATTTTATGTGGAAGCCAGATGAAAATGCGGCAGAGATGAACAGACTGTGAAAATGGAGGTGATAATCGTATTCTTGCTCAGAGGAAAGTCTTCGCTCGAGTAGGCCATTAGTAGCAAAGTTGGAACACAGTTCTTTTTTTTAAATTAGATTTATGAGATTTTCAAACATATACAAAAGTAGAGAGTAGAGTATAAAGAACCTCAGTTTCAACAGTGATCAACATATGGCCAATCTTATTCTCTATCATCCATATCCAAGATATCATATCATTACACATGTAATGATGTGGAATCAAAGTATAAATTGAATTATAATAAATACATTTGTAACTTTTATTTCCCATTCATGACAGTACTTCACGTAATTTCACAAGCTGTTTTTAAATACATGCAGGTAGGTTTATTTTGTCTGTCCTTAAGTTTTAAATTTCTCCAGGAAAAGAATTTTTTTCCATGCCTCCCTCTGCGGCTATCTCTCAGGACCCAGGACAGCTGAGTGGTTGAAACAGTGTTTCATAAATGCTATCCACTGCAAGATACATGCTGCTGTTCTGATCACCGTAAACACAGCTAACAGAATATTGATAAAATAGCAAAGATAAATGCAGTGTTGCTCTCTAACAGCTATGTGGTTAGAAATTATTATATATTTAATTGTTATAAAAGCCAATTATCACAAACTTCATCTAATGACATCATCACCTCTATTCCATCTTTTTATTCAAGAAACCAAGTCAAACACAAACCCCAAATCTGTGAAATCACTTTTTTTCTTTCTCTTCATCTTTTCACCATTTTTGTAATGTTCCCTTTAATATGTTTTGCTTTTGAAACCTGATGAGTGGAAATTCATTCAAGTCTGACTTTATAAGTGTTAGCTTTATAAGTGATTCTTGGGGTTTTTTAAATATTTGTTTTTAATCTGATATATCTGGAAACTTTCTCCTCCCTAACCAAGAATGTGCTTGCTCTCACTCTCGCTCTCTCTCTCTCTTGCATCACGATCCACCCACCCCCCCTCAAAACTGCCTTTGCTGAAAACAATCAAAACTATTCCAGTCAAGGGAAAGAATTTTCCAGAATTTAAGCATCAAGTCAAAACTACATATTATCTATCAAACCAGATGTTTACCTGTTCACTGCCAAAGAAGCTGGAGGTACATCAAAAACCAGTGACGGGAACAGCTTTGAACCTCATGCAGAAGGAGGCAGTTCAGGAAAGTTTGGGGTTCCTGTAAGCCCTGTGGGCCTGCAGATATATTTAAACTTAGGAAATGGTTTTTCTTGGCTAACCAGCTTACGGCAGGCCACGTAAGAGTCTTTTTTCTGTAACTACATTGGGAGTTTCTGCTGCCTGGTTTTTTCCTGTGTCCTGATAAAGTCTTATGTGATTTTAGTGAGTCACTTGGCATTCTGAGGCCTGTTTTCTTGTCTCTGAAATCTCTTCATTCTGACTTTCTATGACTCTAACTCAGTCTCTTTCACTGCCTCTTGGCATGCAACAGGAAGTATCAGCTTACCCAGGGGCATAAGTGTCAGTCAGTTCCTGAAGTGTCAGGAATTGTTGATGATCTTTATTTACATAAGATGGTGGCTTCTGATGACACTTTGAGGGTAGGACCCAGTCAAATCAAATACAACTTGGTAGGCCTAGAGTTCCCTCAAAGAATACATTCTCTCTTTCCAAGCGATCTGTAAATTAAAGTTAGCTCTAAGGCAAAGTGGAGAAAAGCATCTCCTTTCCCCAAGTGGTTCCAAGCAGGCACGGGCAGCTGCAGAACTAGCTTGGTCTCCCAGAAACTCACTGGGACAACTGAAAAAGGGAATAAAATTCTAAGCTATCTTTGAGCTATATTTCACAAACACTGGTCTAGGCCAGGGCTACCCACCCCTGATGGTATCAGTGTGCTTCCATCCAACTGGTCACTGTTGCTGAAATTTTAGTGCTTCCTCATGTTTCCTAACTAAGAACCACCGGGTTTACTAATCAATACATTACATAAGAGCATTTAATTAAAGACATCATCTGACTTATTTTTATATGAGATATTTACAATATTGTCTTTGATTTATAAGAAGGGAAACCAACGTGTGTACAAGTTAAGGGAATTATATACAAAGCTAAACAGCAATGACAGATCCAGAATCATGTGGTATTTGAAATGCATCATCTAAGCAGCTGGTCTTCAGTGCCTTTTGCTGTTGGACTAGAAAGTGAAAGCTACTTCCAGAAAAACACAACTCTCCTTTTGAGTTCCTTTGAGTTGAGTGCTCCACTCTCTAGGCTAATATGATTTAGGTGAAAAGTACCTAAGTATCTGTTGAATTCTCTGGAACCTTTCAAATTCTGGTAAGGTCCTTCTATCATGACATATTATCAAATCTGGTAAAGCAACATAATTCTAGGGAGAACTTTCAGCGGTATCAATTTTTGCATCCTCTTTAAGTGTTTGGAGAGCTCTCTGCCATCTCTTATGGCAGGTGGTGGCTGTTAATACTCTGGGGCATGGTGGCAAAACTGTATTCAGAAGCTGATGCTCAATAGAAAGGACTTTAACTTTTGTGGGATTTTTTTGGTTTGGGTTTTGTTTTTATAGGGTGCCGGCATGGTCGGGTTCTGGGAGGGCTCTCTTCCTGGTTTGCAGACAGCACCTTCTTGCTAACTTTTGTGTGTTTTATTCCTTTGGTCCTATCCTCAGCACAAGGAAAGGCCAAATCATCCTGGATGATGTATTAGGGTCCCTAATACAAAGACCAGTAGGTTTTCTCTCTGTTCAGCCAGAAGGAAGCTCCCACTACCAACACTCCTATCTCCACCTCAACCCCACATCCACTTCTCGACAAGGGTGGGGCTGACTGTGAGAAGGAACTGGGGAGGACATGAGGCCTTTGTTGTTTCAGCGGGGGTTTTGAGGTCACAGGGCAGACACACCTCAGCACATAAACTTGCGCATGTTGGGAGCTATACCCCTTCATACTTGAACCTTTACAGAAGACAGACTTGGTGCACACCCAATTTAAAATGGAGGACATGTAAATTCAGAGAGATTAAGTGACTGGTCCAAGATCAACACATTACTAAATATCAGGGATGGAACTTAAACCCCTTTCTTTTGGTTCTAAATCCATTATGCTTGTCTCTATGCCTTATGACCAACAATTTCTAAAAGTTCTTTTCTACTCTCTAGTTCAATCATACTCTCCCACAGGGCAGGAGAGATGCTCCAGTACAAAGCTGTTTGAACTACTCCTTCCTCCCATAACGTATTGGCATAAAATTGATTTGTTCAAGAAATATTGCTTGACTGCTTATACTAGGTGCTAGGGAAAAGCAAGCAAGCAAGCCAACAGATTAAAAAACCTCTGCCCTTATGAAGCTTACAATCTATTGGAAAGAGACAGATAATAAAATAAACAAGTAAAGCATGGAGCATGCTAGATTTTGATGGATGCAAGGGAGAAAAATGAAGCAGGAGAGGGAGACAGAAAGGGTTTGTTGGGGAAAATGCATATGTGGCCACCTTTGGGAAGAACATTCCAGGCAGAGAGAAAAGTAAGTGCCAAGGTCCTATGGTGGAAACCTGTCTGAATGTTAGTGAAACAGCAAGGAGGCTAGTGTGGCTGGCAGAGCATGAACAGGAGAAAGAGCAGCAGGAAGTGATTTCAGAGAGTATCAGGGAGCCCAATCATGTAGAGCCATACAGCCCATGTAAAGACCTTGGCTTCTCCTCTAAATAAGATAGGAAGCACTTGGAGATTTTTTGCAGAAGAATGACACGATTTGTCTTGACCTATATTTTAAAACAGATGTGAGAAGAGACTAAAAAGGGGAGAAAGCAGAAGCAGGGAGATTAATTAGAAAACTATGTCAACAATCCGGGAGAAAGATAATGATGGTTTGGGCCAGGTGGTAAGATTGGGGGTAAGAGTTGGATTCTAAATATATTGATAGAGCAAATAGGATATACTGACAAGTAGGATTTGGGATGAATGACAGTAAGAGTAGAGGGAACAGAGAGAGCACTGGGCAGGAAGTCTGGGATTCTGAGTTGGAGTTTTAGTCCCATGTCATGTTTTCAGCGTTACCCAAAGAAAGTCACTGAAAAGCTTAAGGCTTCATTTTTCACACCTATAAAGATGGGCTTAAAAACCTTCCCGACCTCACAAGGCTCAAATGAATATGATGTCTATGCAAAGGTTGGCTTGCTTACAATTGAATCACAGCTCTCTGTGACCCTGTCCAAGTTTCTTAGCCTAAGTGACTGTGGTAGGGAGACTGAAGTCCTATCTGGAACATTTTGAGAGCAAATATAAAAAACAAAAACATTACAGTTGTGAAGAATTACTTTAGGAAGCTTTATTTTTAGAAAGTTAAATCTCTTTCTTGACGAGCTAAATAACCATAGAAGAAAGTTGGTCCAAGAGAACTATTTTAACCAAAGCCTCATAATCCCTAGTCATACTATGGGATTTTGTACTCTTTGAACTTGTATTTATGAAATGTTACCTAGTTGGTGGTTAATAAATTCCAACCGCTCCCCCCCAAATCTTCACCTTCAGTTTTAGTTCTATTTAAGCACAAAAAACTTCTTTTGGTTTCCCTTGTCTCTGAGCTCATTTACCACCACCCTGGAAAGTTTCTAAATTTTTACTGCCAAGAAAACTTTGTGATTGAGTTATTCAAAGTGACTTGAATGTTTACAACTTTCCCAACCTTGCTGAAGCATACAAAGCCCAAACTGTCTCTTTCCAATTCATAGATTCGGAAGAAACTCCCCTAATTGAAAGGTTCAGAATGAGTAAGGGGCAGTTGGTGAGCCCCTCCCAGGGGTGAGAGGGCAGAAGTCACAGGGCAAGACTGGTGCTACAAAGGGATCTGCCTTGTCAGACAGAGCCATGTGCTCTGAGTCCCACCTCCCACCTCCTCTCTTTGCTCTCTATGACCCTCCCAAGTCTTTCCCATCAAAACCTACCTATTCTAAGTCCAAGTCTCTCAATACCCTGCAAGGTAACTGATAAGCCATTTAATAAGCCAATTTAAGTTGAATTGCTAGTGAGGAAGAAGGAGTAGACCTAGGCCTCTCTGCACTTTAAGGGGAACTCCCAGAAAGATAATGGCCTAACTAAAATTATGGTGGAATGGTGGAATGCTTAGGCACTGTGAAGATAGCTGTTTCATAAAGGAGAGCCTTTGGGAGAGACTCATGAAATCTCATAAGATGGTCTCCTTCTTTGCCTATACGTTAAGTGAGCAGTCCTCAAAATTGTCCTTGAGACCATTTCCAGGGTTCCACAAAGTCAAAACTACTGTCATAATCACATCAATTCCTTATTTTCATTGTCTCACAAGTGTGCTGTGGAGCTTTCCAGAAGCTACCTGATGTGTGATGTTGCTATCACTCTGATGACTAATGAAATGCATGCTTGTAGATTTTTGCTTTTAAAGTTTATCAGTTTTAATCTCAAATATGGTAAATATCAACAGACATAATTCGCTTTACAAGAAAGCTCTTTGGGGTCCTCAATAATGTTTTTACGTGTGTAAAGGGGTCCTGAGACCTTTAAATGTTTGAGAACTGCTGCTTTAATTTACCCTGTCTGATCTGGCAGCTGAGATACCAGAAAAAACAGCAAAACCAGAAGCAGGATGATAATTCCTACTAAATTCAAAACTGTGTGAGCTAATCCATTTGCGAAGGTTGATATCTAAAAGCAAAATCAGATTGACGTCTATATACTAATATGTATAAAACAGATAACTAATAAGAGCCTGCTGTATAAAAATAAATAAATTAAATTAAATTTTAAAAAAATCCCCCCAAAAAACAAAAAAGCAAAATCAAAACAGCACATATAAGGAAGTACTCCAAAATTGACCAGGTCATATCAAAAGGACACAGGCACCAACATGAAGCAGCTTTCACTGGTCAGATCAAGAACATCTGATCTGTTACGTTGTGACAAATCATAAATGCCAACAGCATCTTTTAGGGGGTAAGAGATAGAGGGGAGGATTTCACACACAGAGGAAAAATATACAGATTATCATTAATGTCCACATTTTCTACATTCCCTACAAGAATATCATGAACCAAATATTTAGAGTTGACACTTTTAATTATTCAGTATATTAATAGAAATATACGAAATAATACAGAATTAAATAACATACAAAAACCTTACTAAATATATAAATATTCAATTCAACAGTGAAAACAACTTAAGTTTTAGTTTTTAGTTCCTAGGTCACTGGGTAGAGACAAGAAAGCAAAAGATACTGAAAAAGTCACCAACTTGGTCCTATGATTATTTAAGAGTTCAAAATTGTTCCACTAGTTAGAACCATATGTTTACAACAAAGGGATTTGTACACCCATACATGCTTCCTCTGCTATTGTGAGAAGTTAACTCATGAGAAAAGAAGCTGGGAGAGACAAAGCATTTGAATTAGCTGACTGCTATTCAGGAAACTTTCTAAATGCCATATTTTCTAAATATGTCTTCATTATACTAGGCTGAATTTAGAATGACTGAAATAGGGCTGGGTCATATTATGAAACAAATGGATGAGAAATGCATGCCTTTTTAAAAATGCGAGCTGCTGAGACTAATAATATTTAGTCTGCTATAAAAACAGATAAGTAAAGTTAAGGTTGCCAATGTTACTTCACAATAAATTCAGTTCCACTTCCACTGTGGTAAATATCACAGAAGTACATGAAGAATAGCAGTGAAACTGAGGGTTCTAGAAAGACCAGTTATTAGCAAAACAGTAAGTAGGTGGTGGACTAGATACCAAGTGATGAGGAAATAGACTTAACGGACCAAAGAAGAAGAGAAGAAGAGGTGGAATAGCCACAGAAAGGCAAAAGGTAGTCTCAGAAAAGTTCTTTGGTCCCTACCTTCCTGTATTCTTCTCTCTCTTTTTCATTTCTTTTCTCTTTGTTTATTCCTTTTTTTTCCCTGGAATTACAACCATTTTTGGAGCAGAATGGCAAATTATTTGGTCCAAGTCCTTAATTTTCTGTATGCAAACGTGGAAGCTCATTGAGATAGTGATTAACATAGAGTTGCCACCAGTCGGAGTCAAAGTCAGCCTCTGAGCGGTGGCTCCTGATTCTAAGTCCAGTACCCTTTCAACAGCACAACACGGCATTGTGTTACAAAATCAAGTCCTACAACAGACCTGAGAGGTAAAATGACTTCTTCTTGGAACTCACAGAAGCATTGGGTAGCCTAGATGGCAGTAGAAAGTCTTGAAATTCTTACGTCTTTGACTCCAATTTCTTTTGCTCTTTTAGGTTCCTTGAAGAATGACCCTCTTTCTCCTGCTTGCCTCCTGAGTCATATTCAAGTAGACCAGGGAATAACTTTCAGGGTTCTGTGTGACTCCTCTATGGCTCTGGGTAAAAGAAAGATCAAGATATTAACTTTGAACATTTATCATTTCTATTCTAATAGATTTTAAGAAGATAAATAACAGAAGGGTCTATAAACACAGAATTCTCCTGTGCATATTTCATCAGCCAAGAGAAGGAAGTAGACATTCCTGACCCAACATGATGTGAGGCAGCTGTGACTCTCTTTAAAAGGACATGAGTAATTCTAGGAAATAATAGTTTGCTATTCCTAAGACTGTACTTGCTCAGTAATACACTTAAGACTACAAGTAAAAGAACACGTTCAAGAATTCCAAATGATCTACATGTATTTTATTTATAAGACCTTGGGCTTTGTTTCCTGTGGATACTCACTTACTGGAGATCGGGTTGGGAATGGTCACAAAGTAGACAGATAGAGGTCCTTTCAAGGTTATTAGCTTTCTAGCACTTAAACTTGGAACATGTGGGCCTCTCTACAAGGCATGTAAACAGTGAAGTAAAAGACCTCGGATATCACATCTCACTCTCCGTGTAATCTGAAGTAATTCTTTACCAGAAATTGCAAAGTTCTGCATGTTTTAACTGTGCCAACATTTCCAGTATCAGTGATCTGTTCAGCCATGAAAGACAGAACAGCTCAGGCAAGAATGCCCAGGCTTACGGGTCTGTTAGCCACCTACTTTGTGATTGGATTTTGTTATGACATTTTGATATGATGGGTGGCATTTGCACCCATTCAAGGGTGAAATTTTGTAGACAAGTAGCCTTGGAATGCAAGATTCCTCCAAGCAATTCTAACCTAGTCGGTTCAATAAAGATTGCTTCACACTTTTCTCATATAAAGCACCCTTTCTTCTGCTTGGAACTAGGAGGACACTGGGATAGAGGTGAGGGTTACCACTCACCCAGCCTTCATCTGGGAAGTGTAAGTACAATTATTTAGCAAAGCAAGGATTCTCATTTTTTTTGGAAACATACATCTTTTGTATTATCCTTCCAACTAATCACCAATTTCCGCAACACAAATTATTTACTGAGCACCTCTGTTATTTGACGTAGTACTAAGCTTAAAATAGGAGAAAGTCTATCCACTGCACTACAAATAACTCAATTTCATTTCTTTTTATGGCTGAGTAATATTCCATTGTATATATGTGCCACATCTTGTTTATCCATTCATCTGTCGATGGACACTTAGGTTGCTTCCATATCCTGGCTATTGTAAATAGAGCTACAATGAACATTGTGGTACATGACTCTTTTTGAATTATGGTTTTTTCAGAGTATATGCTTAGTAGTGGGATTGCTGGGTCATATGGTAGTTCTCTTTTCAGTTTTTTAAGGAACCTCCATACTGTTCTCCATAGTGGCTGTATCAATTTACATTCCCACCAACAGTGCAAGAGGCTTCCCTTTTCTCCACACCCTCTCCAGCATTTATTGTTTGTAGATTTTTTGATGATGGCCATTCTGACTGGTGTGAGGTGATACCTCATTGTAGTTTTGATTTGCATTTCTCTAATGATTAGTGATGTTGAGCATCCTGTGTTTGTTGGCAATCTGTGTGTGAAGTAAATCAGAAAGAGAAAAACAAATACTGTATGCTAACACATATATATGGAATCTTAAAAAAAAAAAAAAGGTTCTGAAGAACCTAGAGGCAGGACAGGAATAAAGACGCAGACATAGAGAATGGACTCGAGGACACGGGGAGGGGGAAGGGTAAGCTGGGACGAAGTGAGAGAGTGGCATGGACATATATACACTACCAAATGTAAAACAGATAGCTAGTGGGAAGCAGCCGCATAGCACAGGGAGATCAGCTTGGTGCTTTGTGACCACCTAGAGGGGTGGGATAGCGAGGGTGGGAGGGAGACGCAAGAGGGAGTAGATATGGGGATATATGTATATGTATGGCTGATTCACTTTGTTATACAGTGGAAAATAACACACCATTGTAAAGCAATTATACTCCAATAAAGATGTTAAAAAAAATTAATAGGAGAAAGTGACATGATTCCACCCAAGATATAGTGTTTACCAACATTACCATTATTAGCATTACAAAGAACCTATTTATAAGGTTATTGTGAAGCGAACTGAAAAAAATCAAGGCAATTATATAGATAATGTGGGCTTAAAAAAACCCCACTTTTACCTGAAATAGTTAGATACTTGAAGAAAAGTGAGGTTTGGAATATGCATTTCATATGATTGTCTAAATATTCTATTGGTTTCCAATTCAGCCTTGACCCAATCAAACACAAGAAGACTGCTACTCAAAATAAAGATTTCTAAAAATTAAGTGATTATCTATGATGATCTGCCCCAAAGTGAAGTTGTTTCCGAGAAGCTTGTGATCATTGGTGGGTTGGCTAATGAGAAATAAAAGATTATCCTCAACCTCAAATTTTACTTCACTGTAGTATGTGTGGAAGGGGCAACAACTGGCTTTAACAGAAAGAACTATCATGAAATGATGGAAAATTTCCCTAGGAAATTTTAATTTCTTCCCACTTTCTATTTAGTAATAAAGTACTGATTCATAAAAGAAAAAAAGAACGTTCTTTGAAAACCTATTAACCTATTATTGTATTGCTGTAGTCTCATGGGAAGTAATTGTGATGATTCCATTAGGAATGGTGCAAAGAGAAGTCACCTCTAGCTCATCACTAGTACAGCTTTACAGTTGAAAAACCCAACATCACACTCTCTGGCATTATACAGAACCACAGGAAAACTGCAGGGAGCCTGACTTCTCTATGAAAATAACAACTGTCATTAGAGATTACCCCTCTGTCCACAAACTATAAATTTGCTTATGTTTTTGTGAGCAACAAATTAGTGATTTTAATCTAAAATAAACTTTTTGTGGTCATTTATCTAACAAAGAGTTGAACTTTACTTAACAGACTTTTCTTACTTAGCAGATTTGTCTTACTATTGGGCAGCTCCAAGGAGATGACTCTTTGTCTACTCATATTCAATAAGCTCAAGAACTAATTCATCTCTACTCTTTCTCTCCCCACAAACTCTGAACACACACACACACACACACACACTCACACTCAGTTCCCCCTCTCCACTTCTATTTCTGTTCATATCACCATTTTTTTTTTTTTTTTTTTTTTTGCGGTACGCGGGCCTCTCACTGTTGTGGCCTCTCCCGCTGCGGAGCACAGGCTCCGGACGCGCAGGCCCAGCGGCCATGGCTCCCTGGGCCCAGCCGCTCCGCGGCATGTGGGATCTTCCCGGACCGGGGCACGAACCCGTGTCCCCTGCATTGGCAGGGGGACTCTCAACCACTGCGCCACCAGGGAAGCCCTGAGTGAGGTTTTTAATAGAAATGTAAAATAACACTCAAAGCCAACATTTTTTTCTTCCCTCTCTGTCAGTCATGTGAGCTGGAGAAAACTCCCATACCACCCCTTCATCTTGGGAAATTCCCATTACATACAACATAAACTGCAGCTTTGCATTAGCTTTCATAAATTATGCACTGTCTTCAGAAACTAAAGAAATTTAATTCTTCCCAGCTCACTGACATCTCTTGTTTGATAGCATCTCTTGTTTTATATTGTCTCACAGTGTTTAAGACTCAGCATCTATGAGGTACTGAATTTGCAATTTAAAAAAAAGTGGAATTGAACAAATCCCTTTGAAAATCTATCCTTCCATTCATTCACTCATTCATCTTTTAATGAACATTTATTGACCACCTGGTATACATAAGGCACTGTGATAGCTGTTGTAGGGGATGGAGAGAAATTAACAGTGTATAAGGGCAGAATGACATGATGCAGTTATTATAAGTATGGATCACCTGTATGTTTGCCTAGAGTGTCTGAGCCATAGTGAGGGTATAACATAGAAAGCACTACTCAATTAGTGATCATATCAGACAAGTTCACAGTCTCTTAAGTGGGGTAGCTGACCTGTGGAATGCTGTAAAAAGAGAAGAGATTGTCCTGGGTAGAATGAACACAGCCTGGGTGCCAAGACTTCCCTGCTTTTGCCATTAGATGATTCCATAGTGATTGAATAAACATTTTCCACATTTCCTCTCATCAATCCTTACTCTCAATTTGTAAAATAATTGGCCTCTAAACCATCTTGGCAAATGAAATGCAGAAACTAATGTCCAATTGCAAGAAAATGACACTGAAGTGTTTTAAAATACCATCAACACTTATGTATTCTGGAAACACCAAACCAAACACATGGTTGTCACCCCTTTATTTATATCTTCATTTGACCCCCAAATTGCCATTAAACAATCATTTTTTTCCTTCTTTGTACTTCCCATGGGGACTCACCTCGGTCTTGGTTCCGACGATGTTTCCAGTATAGTAAGATTGAAATTAAGACCAGAAGAATTACCAAGGAAACAATACTTAACAGAAGTGGAACTGAAAACCAAAAGCCTGTGGATATTGAAGGGAGAAAAGGAAAAACAAGTCATAAGTGGAAGCTGTAGAGCCAAAAAGCGATAAAGAGACAGTTGTGATGAGTTTTTACTAGAGCTGAGCTTTTGATGGAAATTATTCTTAAATATATATATGTACTGAAGTCTATATTCATGACCTCACATCATTTTAATAACATTTAAATAATAATAATCGCTAACATGTTTTATGTAGTTACTAAGTTGTAGGAGCTTTGAATGTGTTACCTCATTTAATCCTCAAAATAGCCCAAGAGTTAGGTCTTATCATAATTATCTAACAGATTAAAAAAAAACAACTGAGGCTCAGAGAAGTTAAGTAAGCCCAAAATCAGTGTAGTAAGTGGTAGAACAAGGCTTGCTCAGAGGTCTGTTTGCCTTCAAAGCACATATTCTTTGCCATACTGTCCATTAAAGTAATACGTTTATTGAGGAATTGTTGAAAAATACAGAGAAATATAAAGGAAAAGAATAATGAATCTCGTGATTCCAGCCCCCAGGAATAACTCATCTCAATGTTTTTATTGTGTTGCTTCTAATCTATGCCTTTGTTATTAAATCTCTTTCCAATAGTCAATAGATGCAACTTAGCCTGAATGTCAGCCCCTCAGTGTCACTGTGTAATACAAAGGCAGAATTACTCCCTGATTTGGGAGTCTCCAGCATCTTCTCCATACCTTTATAATGGAATTTGTCACATCATACTTTAACTGAACACCTTCAGATTCGTCTAATTTCACTAGTTCCAGTGTTTGACATAATGCTTTAAGCATGAAAGATTTTTAGTAAATGTTCGCAGAATGAACAAATATTATACAAATGATGCATAAACATTATAAATGATATGTCAATTTTGGCACTCTTGGAAAGACATGTTCCTTTTCAGATTTTTGTTTTTCAGGGAAATTTATCCTTCACCATGGCTGAATCTGAGGATCTCTTCACAAATGTCCAAAGCTAATATAGCAAACCTCTTGAGCAAATTTACCTAAATGTTTACTTTCTCATTAGTCTGCTTTTTTCAAGGACCCCAGAAATGACTACAGGATATGTTCACTAGAGGCCACCATACCAATGAGGTCTAAACTTTTCCAGCTTTTATTGTTTACAATGCGCCCAGAAATAAAGCAGCAATATCTTTTTATAGGAGGCTTATTGCTGAGTGCCTTATCCAGAGTTAGTGCTTCAAAACTGCATAGAGAAAGAAAACTGTGGCTGTCATCACTAAAGTGTCCTGTCTTTAAAACCACCGCTTTCTTTATTCTCTCTCCCATAATCTTTACCTCTTGTATTGATGAGGCCCAGAGACAGCAGTTTAGATAGAAACGCAGGAGAGCAAAAGAGGTCCTGAACAGGAGGCAGTTTATTTTAAAAGGGGGTGAGGAAAACATCTCAGATAGGCCCCCTTCCTAAAAGCCCCTTTCCCACAGTGTAGATTATGCAAAGGTTTCATCCTGGATGTGGCTTCTTCCAGGAAAACATCCTAATCCCTCCAGATTGAGCTGATGCTCCTTTTCCCCTCTCTCAATTCTCCCATGGTGTACCACAGCTGTCTTTTTTTTTTTTTTTTTTTTTTGCAGAATCAGAAGCATCAATGAGGGGGGTCCTAAGTTTCCAAACGTAGAGCAGCTTCTCGGCCTTCCAGGTCTTCAGGGGCACGTTTGCTCATGAAACCTCCCCCAGCTGGCTCCCCTCACACGAACCCGTGCCCTCTGCATCGGCAGGTGGACTCCCAACCACTGCGCCACCAGGGAAGCCCACCACAGCTGTCTTTTTTTTTTTTAAGTAGAGAAAGGTTTATTGCAGGGCCAAAGAAGAACAGGTGGCTCATGATGAAAAACCCGAACTCCTACTATAGCTTTCTTATTGAAGCGTTTATCATGAAGTTTTACAATTGCCCAGCTCCTTTTGCATTCCCTCCTAGACTAGAAGCTCCCTGTGTGAAGGGATTGAGTCTTCACTGTTGCCTTTCTGGCATAACAAATGCTCAGTTAGTAGCACGGAAGAATAAATCAATGGATGGATCTCAGCAAAAGCGTTCAGTATGTGGGCAACATACCACATTTGCCAAGGTAAAATAGGCTTTATTGGCTTTCTCCACTCTGTTTTTTTTTTCCTACTTATCCCATTCTCTCCCTTATCAGCTCCTTTGCTAAAGGCCAAGAGGCTCTGCAGAGCATTCACCACCTTGCAGGTGTGTGTCCACAAATGTGACCACAGTAAATCTTGCCCTCTCTCTCTTACCTTTGTTCACAGTTTCCCTGTAGTCAGTCACAGTCCCCAGGTGCAGTACCTGGCAGATCACCTCCTTCCCCACCTGACTCTTGGGGTCTTTGATCTGGAGGATGCTGGTGACAGACGTTGTCCCATTGGGGTGTGAGAGAATCTCAGTACTGTTCTCAGTCTCTGACCCAGAGACCTTCCAGGAGATCATAGGGGCTGGGCGAGCATTGGCAGAGCAAGTGATATTTAGGTGGTCTTCAGATAATTTATAGTGAAGAAATACTGTGGGCTGTACTGGGACAAAAAAAAAATGATCTGCCATCAGTTAAGCATGGTGTGAGTGCCACACTCTCCTCAGAGAGATGAGAGAAAGATCTTTACAGGAAGACAGTGGAGGCTAGAAAGATAAGGTAGCACATCCAATCCAAACTGGGGACTTCTGGGTTCTTCCTGTGTCTAATTCTCTGAATGCAGGATGGAGACTGGCCTAGTACAACCCTGTGACAAGTACGATCCTCCCTGTAGTTTGCCTCTAGGAGAATTAGCTGGATGGACAGAAGGTACCTTCTCCCCCAAACAGTGCAGAGCCTAATTATTCTTTTCTCTTCCATGGGCAACGTAAGATCTCTGCCTTCTTCTGGGTACCCCTCTCAAATAGTTTGACAATGACCACCAATCGGCACCTCCACACAAGTAGCCTGCACTTCTCAGAAGCACGAGGGCAGTTTCAGAACAGAGAGCCCGTAGGGGGGCTGCTGCTTAGAGAAAGCCTTTTTCTATTTGGAACTGGGCCAGGGAGCAAGATGCATGGAGCAGACTTGGCAAGTCCCTGCTTGAAATACCCACACAAAATGTCAATTAGAAATTCATAGTCAGTAGTCAGAAAATCACAGAATGACAGTTGTAAGGACCATAGAGATAACCTTATGGAGTTAACAGAAAATAACTAGCTTATGAAAAAAGGACATTATTTTTAGGTCAGCTGTACCCTGTTCCCTTCCAAAAGTCCCTTGATAAATGAGTTCATTTTCTTTGGAATATACAGTTTACCTCTGCTGAGCAAATGTAAACTTGCCTTTCTGTGGTTGGCTTTGGAGCCCACAAGGTAATTAAAGGGCAATGCTAAATGAAAGCTTGTCTGTGCTCAGAAGTTCAAGAGGTGGGTGGGTGGCAGTAAGCTGGAGAAAATGAGCCTATAGGACTGTGGCTCTGTCCAGAGTGTCCAGATTACTAATATCAATAAGCCCTGGAGGAAGAGACATAAGGTAAAGGAAGATGAGTATGGCTGACGTGGCCAGACTGGCAGCAGGGTTCTCTGGTGTATCAAAGAATGACTTAGATGAAAGCTATAAGGTGTGGCTGGAAAGGATCAGTGTGGAAAAGAACTACAGAATTACTCACTAGAAGATGCAGGAGAGTCTGCTTTTAGGGCAAAAAAATAATACAAAGATTATGAGTAAAGAAGGGGGAGTAGGAGAAAGAAAGATGAACAAAAAAGAAAAAGAAAAGGAAACAGACAGAAATGAGAAAAATATGACACAAGAAGGAAAAGGAAGAAAAATGGTGGAAAGAAGGAAGGAAAGAAAGGAGAGGGAGGGAGGGAAGAAAAAAGAGCAAGGGAGGAAAAAAGGAAAGGAAAGAGGAAGGAAGGATTGGAGGAGGGGAGAGAGAGAGAAAGACAGGGAGACAGAGGGAGACAGAGGAATGAAAGAAATAGAAATCAAGAAGAAAGCCTGATGCAAGATCCTGCAGAGAGGACTCATTACAGGCAAAATAAGTGAAAGAAACTTGTATTTGGTGTTGTCTTACCTCCCTTGCATTCTTATTTATTGAGCCTTGTCTTATCCCTTGTCCAATATTCTTGGTGTGCACGAACTCTCATTTTAACATTCCTAATAACCCTAAGTTTGTCGTTTCCCTTCTAAAACTACCACCAAGTGTGCCGTCCTCCAAAGTTACCCCTTATTCCTAATTCTGAATTCTTGATCTCAGCTAAGCATCAGTTAAGAAGAAAGGAATCTTATCAAACTAAGCCTCTTGGATTTTAAAAGAATGTTTATTATTCAGTTAAATCCCTAGTAGGCATCAGGAATGAAGAGCCTCTGATGCATGTCTCCTTATCAATCCTGATACAGCTAAACTGAAACAAAATGAGAGGAACCCCTATAACTGGCTCCAGCTTACCCCAATCTGGCTTTGTCCTTAGATCCAAAAATACTAAAGCTGTTAGAGACCCTAGAGATGATCTGCTTCACACTTCTGGTGCAGATAAATAAACTCTGGTACAGAGTGGACAGGACTCTTCTAGGGTCACATGACTGCTAATTGCAAAGCCAGGCCTGAACCACATCAGTGCTTATAGAGAACTTATCCTCACTATGGTCCTTAATTTACTCTTGTTGACAACAGTATTTGTCAGGGCAAAGATAACTCCAGGTAGAGATTCAACATAGTCCTTTGAACTCTCCAAATAACAGTAACCACAGTTACAGTAGACATGAAAGGCCAAGTGTCCTCTCATGAGCCTTTCTGGGGTTAGGATCCTGAAAAACTAGGCACTACCACTACATTCCAAACATTCTGCAAAATAACATTTCAAGCCAGAGACAATGTATTCTCAGAGACTCTCACCAAAGAGAGTGAGGCAGGCTATTCCAGAGATCTTCCCAGAACCAAAGGTATTGAAGAGGCACTTGTAACACCCTTCGTCTTCCAAGGTGGTATTCCAGAAGGTAATGGTTGAGTTCATGAGTCCCAGCTGGGTGATGTTTATCTTGTCCTTATAGGCAGGCTGGACTACAACCCCATGGTTCTGGCTAAAGGTGATCATGTTTTCTGGGCTTACAGCCTTGATTTTTTGCCATGTCACAATCAAAACTTCCTGGGGATTTTGCAGAGAGCATCTTAAAGAAGCAGGTGCGTTCAGCAACTCTCTTACATCTTGGGTCTCCACTTTCATCATGGAATCATAAAAAACATTTATATTTTAAATTTTAATACATACACAAATATACATTTTTTGATTAAAAACAATGCACGTTCAAAGTCAAATTTAGAGAAGATACAGAAAAATGCAAAAAAAGAAAACAACATTCACCTACCTTCCTGATGTTGCTAGAGAAATATAAGTTCAAATATTTGTTCAGTCTTTAAGAGTAGCAGAGTAGAAAAATAAGAAAGCAAAATCCCAGTGACCAGAAATTACATGAAGAATCCCTGTAGGCTGGAAATTAGGTGAAGTGAGGTTGAAGATGGAAAGTGCCAAATAGGATAGAAGCATCACCAAGTGAGTTTATGCCTGGAGGAGTAACAGCTAGGAATAAGAAAGGGCCAACGAACAATAGGCAGAGTGATTAGTTTAAGTGAAGAAGGTATAGCAGCTCTGTACATTCCACACACATACCTGCAAAGGAAGGAGCAGCAGTAGTGATGTCTGCCTTCAGGAAGCAGTGGTGAATATAGGAACACAAGATAGAGAGATATACAGGACAGTGCTCCAGGAGGCTGATAGTACCAGAGAGATTTGACCACCAAATGACAATCTACACATTCCCCCAATTTTACCGTATGCAGTGCAGAATATAAGGTACGGCAATAATTTCTTCCCCCTCCAATGCTGGCTAGTCATATTGATATGATAGATGACTCAATGGGAGATCTCAATAAAACAAATAGCCAAACATTTTAGAAAGTTAACACAATGACAGAGGAATAATAAACTCTACAAACCCAAGAACTCACCAAATGAATAAAGATATCATAAATAAATTTATTTATTATCATAAGTAAATTTATTTATTATCATAAATAAATTTATTTATTTATTATCATAAATAAGTAAATTTTGATGTGAATAAATGTGATATCTTAAGTGTGAAAAGGAGCCAGCCCTGAAAATAGTAGAAACTATAGATGCAGAAAATGAGAAATGTAAACTCTTAACAGACTTAGCAGAATGAATATCACTGAAGAGTAAATAAGTAAGTAGGAAGACCAGGTCATAGAATTTTTCCAGAATGTAGCACAAAGGGATAAAGATATAGAAAGGATTAAAGAAAAATTCAAAGACTAGAATGTTTCAGCATGAGTCCAGTAAGAATTTTAAAAGGAGAGAAAGGGGAGAATAGAAGACAAAAACACTGCAAGGAACAGAAATGTATTTTTCAAAATGATAAAAGGAGGAATCTAAAATAAGCCATTCTAATCAGGAACCTTCATGCACCTAACAACATAACTCTGAAATATATAAAAAGCTAATAGAACTACAAAGAAAAATCCATAATCATAATGGGAGAGTTTTTTATTGTTTTCTTGGAATTTTCACTTCCACATATTAAAAAAATAAGTAAGCCACATAGCACAGGGAGATCAGCTCCGTGCTTTGTGACCACCTAGAGGGGTAGGATAGGGAGGGTGTGAGGGAGGGAGACGCAAGAGGGAAGAGATATGGGAACATATGCATATGTATAACTGATTCACTTTGTTATAAAGCAGAAACTAACACACCATTGTAAAGCAGTTATACTCCAATAAAGATGTTAAAAAAGTAAGTAAAGCAATAAAATCAAATATAAGGATATAGAACATTTGAAAAACAAATTTTTATATATAACTTATTATATATGTATGTGTAGTATGTGCATATGAGCATGTATTTGTAAACTTTTACCCAAAAGAAAACAATCTTTTCAAACAACATATGGAACATACCCTCAAATTGAACTTGAAATAGTATACAAAAAAATGACCTTGAACTCTGTCCATAATGCAATAAAATGAGAAGTTTACATGCTTCTTTTAACTCCTTAATTACACCAGAAATCATAACAAGAATTATAAATCACTATGAATGACAATAAAAATATCATATATTAAAATCTGTAGAAATTTACAAAGCAGTTCTCAGAGGGAAATATTTAATCCTAACTTAATTTACTGGGAAACAAGAAAGACTGAAGAAAATGAATACACACAGATATCCAAAATTCCCACCCCACCCAAGAAATGATAAAAGGAGGGAATTAAAAAGTTGAAGGCACAAATTAATAAAATGGTACCCCAAATTTTGACTTAAAACACCAAAATCTGTTATTTTTTTTAAGACTAATAACACAGATAAACTGTTAGAGTAATTAGAAAAAAAGAAGGCAGCATAAACAAACAAACAATATAAACCCAACAACATCAAGCATGAAAAGATGGGCATAGCAACAAATACAAATTGGAACCTGCAAGTGTTGCATAATTCCAATTTTAGTGAGGTGTACTCTTGGTAGACGTGAAAAGTTCTGGGGGGAATACCGGATGTTAGGACTGGGGTTTCCAAAAGGTTTGTTGAGATTTTGCAGAGCAGAGATCTGAAGAAATTGCTGCTTTTAGAATAGAGAGTAGAAAAGGGATCAAGACTAGAGTTTTAACTTCTTGGGTAACTTTTCTCTCTGACTAATAATTTAGTGGAAAGCTTATAATTCTTCGCTGCATATATGAAACTCCATTTAGGGTTGGTAAACCCTATGTTGTACATGGTATGAAACTTCCCTTTCCTACTCCTGTGAAGGCTGATATAGTACAACACCACGCAGAAGGTGATAAAAGGTCAGCAGCAAAGTGAGGTGTGGTCTCCTATGGAACCAAGGAGAAGGGACTGGCACAAGTAGGAAATTCAGCAGATGAGTGGAGAGCGTAGGTATATGTTTTATATGATAGACTATGTGAACCTTCGTAACTTCCATATTTCATTATTTTTAGTATTTTTCCGTAAGAGGGGCACACCCAAATTTAAGGCTTATTACCAGACTACCTTCCCAAAAGGCCATATTCATTCACACTCCCTTAGGCATTCCCATATCTTTATAAATATAGGGAATTATTATTTTAAACATTATTCAATTTGATAGGTGAAAAATGATACCTTAATTGAGGAAGAATTTTTTTATGTCTGGTTTTATCTATGAAAAGTTTCTTAATACTAAAGTCTTTGAAAACATTGGAAAAAATGTGGAAAGCAGAAAGAACCACTCCCAGTCCTCCAAGCGAATTACACACTTAAATAATTCATGCAGACAGATGAACTAACACAGCACAAACAAGAGTGGCCAAATGTTTCCACTCCAAAAACTGTGTTTCCTGGATTCCACGCAGGGGAATTGAGTACCTTTACCTTGTGCCCTGCAAAACATCATGGCAGCCAAGAACCAAATCAGTTGGAAGGTAGACAGATGACAGAAGAGCCTCCTCAACACCTGAAGACAGAAAGCAAAGTACAGAGGTGGGCGTTTGGATGTGGACAAAGCTAAGGAAGCTTCAATCTAATCGCTGTTTCAGGAAATGTTGCAGCTAACGTTTTAACCACCGGAAACCTTTTGTTTTGTGGAAGCAGAACCAGAGACTATAAATGGAAGAAATAACAGAGGGTGCTCAGGATATGGGAAGGGAAAAGCAGCAGTGTGGTTCCTTCATTATGGCCATCAATAAGCAATTTGAGGCCTTGCTTCCAAAGCCGCCACTGTCAAGACTGCTGGGAAAACAAACAGCCATAAGTATACCCAGAAAACATAGAGACTGCAAATGCTGAAGAACATTCACTCCCCAAATAATCCACATCTGTTTATATTAAAAATGTAACTCAGGTTGTAACCACTTGGCAGAATATGTGACTGCTGAGGTAGATTTTCCTGCAAATTTTGCACAGTTTATGTAAATTTTACCATTGCTTTATTTTCATGTGTCTGGCAGAAATCCTTGGCCTTTTTACAAATCATGGTGGTATTTAAGGGAATATTATTCTGGGTATAATTTTGCTATAAAATGAGAGAGTGGAATGGAGACAGAATAACTTTACTCTGCAGCAGCCCCATGGCTGGCTTTGGTCTACATTAGTGTGTTCACTGTAAGGGGGTACAAGCAAGGAATGTAAATTTTCCCTATATTTTTTCCTATATTCTATATTTTTCTATAATTGAGGTATGTAAGAAATATAGGTTTCTCTGTATTTTTCTTTAACAACTTTATTTTTATTTCATGTTGCCATTCCAACTAGAGGTAGAGACTTAATTTCAGTCAATATCACATAATCTCTGTCAGTTTAGCCCACCAACACTTCACAATTGTCCCAAACTCTGGCACTGCATCCACAGTCCTGGGAATGCCAAGCCATGGGACAGGACCATTAACCCTTGGTTACAACCATCTATCCATGCTGGCACTATGTTCCCCTCAAGTCATCCTGATTATCGGTTTGTGCAATTAAATCTTCTGCTTACAGGATGTTCTCTCATGTTTCCCAATTCTCCAGATTCTGTGCCCCTGGATTCTTCTGTGCTGAACAAAGGAGAATTCTACAAGGCTCTCTGACTAGACTCCCATGTATCTGTCCATCTCTGTTTTACAGTTCCCTCGCCGTGATGGGCAGGCTTGCCTCTTTCTACAGTTCCCCACAAGAAAGCAAGGCACAGGTGTTTTCTGTTCTTTGATTTCAACAGCTACCTGTAAGTTCTATTCACCACCCTCCTGGACTCCCTGCTCCCGGGGGCCAGGCACAGAGCATCCTTTTCAGGACACAAACCGACACTAGTCAGTCCCTCTTTGCTCTCCCAGCCTAGGGTTAAAGAAGCTGCTTCCTCCATCACTTTGTATTCTTCCCATCAACGTTTTCTGGGATGAAGGCCTGTCCTTGGTGTTTCAGCATTTAGGCTTTTAAAACTCAAATACTTAGGCTTTTGCTATTTCAAAACTTTGGCTTCTGAGTGCCCATCAACAGATGAATGGATAAAGAAGATGTGGCACATATAGACAATGGAATATTCCTCAGCCATGAAAAGAAACGAAATTGAGTTATTTGTAGTGAGGTGGATGGACCTAGAGTCTGTCATACAGAGTGAAGTAAGTCAGAAAGAGAAAAACAAATACCGTATGCTAATGCATATATATGGAAACTAAAAAAAAAAAAAAAAGGTCATGAAGAACCTAGGGGCAAGACGGGAATAAAGACACAGACCTACTAGAGAATGGACTTGAGGATACGGGAAGGGGGAAGGGTAAGCTGGGACAAAGTGAGAGAGTGGCATGGACATATATACACTACCAAATGTAAAACAGATAGCTAGTGGGAAGCAGCCGCATAGCACAGGGAGATCAGCTCGGTGCTTTGTGACCATCTAGAGGGGTGGGATAGGGAGGGTGGGAGGGCGGGAGACGCAAGAGGGAAGAGATATGGGGATATATGTATATGTAGAGCTGATTCACTTTGTTATAAAGCAGAAACTAACACAACATTGTAAAGCAATTACACTCCAATAAAGATGTTAAAAAAAAAAAAAAAAAAAACTTTGGCTTCTGAAACTAAAAAGTTTTCTTTGGCATTCTAATTCCACACCATCATGCCACGTGGAAATCCAGGCTCTAGCAAAGGCTGTGATGAGGAATGCAAATAGTTTGGCTTTCCGAGTAAAAATCTGTCTTTTAGGATAAGAGAGAGAGCAGACACACACCAAAACACAAGATGTACGAACTGGGGGCCAGCAATGTTTAAGAAACAGAAGCACAGTGATTGAGGCAAAGGGAATTAGAAAGAAAGCTTTGCTATTAATTATATACACATTTCCTCTGGCTGACTTGAGTTCAGGCTAGCACCAATACTAGATGTGTAAGCTAGGACAAATCATTTTACCTCTCTGAAATGCAGAAAAAAATAATAGTACCAACCTTCTCTCTGTTAAAAAGACTAAATGAGATAGTATATGTAAAGCCCCTAGAACAGTGACTGATACAAATAAGCACTAAATCAATGTTGCTGTTATCTCTTTGGGTTACTATGAGAATTAATTAAGCATTTAAGTATTTAATACAGTGCCTAAGGTATGGTAAAAGCCAATATATGTTAGGTAACTTAAAAAATTCATTAATCAGATCACACAATAATGGAAATAGAGAAGTCCATTTATAACCTTTGTCAAGAGGGCCAGGGTTCGAGGCCTGGGTCTTACCTGACAGCTGCCCATCTACATTGCCCCTATACATACCTCTTCCCTGAAAATTTCTAGGTCCAAATACTGATCCTGCCACGTACATGGACTTGGAAAACTTAACCTCTCTGCCTGTTTCTTTATTTGTAAAATTGGGTAATAACTCCTCCTTTGAAGGATAATGAAGATTAAGAGCACCTGGCACTCAGTAAACACTAGCAAGGCCACCATTCTCCTTTATTAAGGAAAACAGTGAAATAACTGGCTGTGTGATCCTGCCAATAAACTATATTCAAAAAAAAAAATTACCTTCAGGCATTACTTGTATTTAGATTTTAATTTTTATGATTTTTATCAATTACCAAAATGTAAATGAAAATCCTCTCCTTCCTTCATTTTGTCATATACACAGTTCCTGAATAAACAAAATGTCTGTCTCTCGCGGATACCCAGGGTTTTAACCCTGATTTATCCAATCCTTTATGGCTTCCCAAGGCAAAGGCCCAGAGGATGCAGAAGAGGCTGGAGCATCACAGAGGGAGCCAGCTCTCCTGGAGAGCCTGAGCCTGAAATTCTGCAACCCCACCCCAGGTTTCAGGGCCAAAACGGAGCCAATACAGCACCCTCTATCCCCGCCGCCAGCGCCCGCCTCCCAGCCCAGTTCCTGTCTGAGGATGTCAAGGATCTTCGGAGAAGCGTCTCTGGAGCCTGCGCCTGGCAGCATCCTTTTTCCAGCGCACTGGGACGGAGAACCGGAACGCCAGGAATGGCCTGTAAACCACCCTTTGGAAGGCAAAATCCGCTTCTCAGCAAGGTTAAGAGCTGAGGGGAAAGCGCTAGCAGAAATCCCACCTCCGAACCAGACTGGGGAAAGCCGCAGCCCGGCGCTCTCAGCCCGCCACCGCCCCAGGGCCCCCAGAGCGATGTCGCCCACCCTGCGCCCCCTTTCCCACGCCTGGCCCGGCTCACCAGCCACTCCATCCTCGCTCCTGGCCGCGCGGGGTGTTTGGCTTCAGCTGGGAAGCCCGGAGGGATCTCACACCGGACCAGACAGAGCTCCTCAGGTTCTGTGGAGCAAGGATGCGCCCCGCCAGCGCCTGGGGAGCGCTGCCTCACTCCTCCTCCGACTCAAATACCCCTCCTCCCCACCCCCGCCCCGCCCCCCAAGCAGAGGCGTGAAGGCCAGTTTTTTCCAGTTTACTTGTAGGGGATAAAATAAAAATAAATAGTACTCCTCTTTTCCTATCTTCAAAACGATTCGCAGTTTTCAGAGGTGGCAACTGGGGAAACAGAAAATGTTTGAAAAAGTATACACCGTTTCCATTTTCATTGTACAGACAGAAAGGAAACAGGGAGAGGTGGGAAGACGTGAATTGTTTCACTGCGTTGGCGCTTGGAGGAATGGCAATCTACACTGTGCAGCTGGCAAGTGCGAAATGATTTTTGAGAAATGTTACACAGTTTCCACAATTACCACCTCGGAAAATCCAAATATTTTGAAGCTGAATTTAAACAATAGACACTTTACAAAAGTATATTTATTTTTATCCAGAACCAAATTATATATTGAAGCTATCAATTCTGTAATGATCTCTCCTATCATGATGTGACTGGGTTTTTTTCTCTCTGTGTGGAGTTTTCTTTCATTTGTATTGATGATGAGGATTCTTCTCATTTTATTTTTTTATTTTTTACAAGTTCCAGAGTTCTTGGCTCTTAAACAAACAAAGAAAGGCAAACATCAATGAAGTGTTCAATTCCTAAAGCCTTTTCTGTTTTCCTAACACCACCCCTATGACAAGGTGCTGGGACAGAGCTTTTACCTAAGGATCCATGGGGCTAGGTAACTAAAATAATGACTGATTTTCAGAAAAACACAAACACATTGAAAGGACTAAAATATTCATGGAGTGGCAAGCAGGATACATAAAAGAAAGCCAACTTATAGACATAGTGGAATTAAGATCAAATTAAGGAAATTGAAAGAAAATTCTTAAAGCTTCAAAAATGACAAGTAGAGACACCAAGAAAGAGAATCAAAGTGACTTTATTTTTTTATTTTTTTAAACAGCTGTGTTTTATTTAATTAATTAATTATTTTTATTTTTATTTTTAGCTGCATTGTGTCTTCATTGCTGCACGCAGGCTTTCTCTAGTTGCCGTGAGCGGGGGCTACTCTTCGTTGCGGTGTGCGGGCTTCTCATTGCAGTGGCTTCTCTTGCAGAGCATGGGCTCTAGGCGTGCGGGCTTCAGTAGTTGTGGTGCGTGGGCTCAGTAGTTGGAGCACGCGGGCTCTAGAGCACAGGCTCAGTAGTTGTGGCGCACGGGCTTAGTTGCTCCGCAGCATGTGGGATCTTCCCAGACCAGGGATCGAACCCGTGGCCCCTGCATTGGCAGGCGGATTCTCAACCACTGTGCAACCAGGGAAGTCCCCAAAGTGACTTTTTTTTTTTTTTTTTTCCGGTACCCGGGCCTCCCACTGCTGTGGCCCCTCCCTTTTCCGGTACGCGGGCCTCTCACTGCTGTGGCCCCTCCCGTTGCGGAGCACAGGCTCTGGACGCGCAGGCTCAGCGGCCATGGCTCACGGGCCCAGAAGCTCCGCGGAATGTGGGATCTTCCCGGACTGGGGCATGAACCCGTGTCCCCTGCGTCGGCAGGCAGACTCTCAACCACTGTGCCACCAGGGAAGCCCCCCAAAGTGACTTTAAATGTCACAAGGCAGTGCTGGATGCAAAAAGGCAATGGGTTAACTTTCAAAATATTGAAGAAAAATAACTTTGAATTCTACTTTGTCTTTTATAAATATTGCTACAAAGGTATATTTAAAAATACATTTAATTTTTTGATTAAATGTGTTATTCATAGAGGAAAGTGCATACATCATAACTACCCAGTATGAATCGTCATAGAGTAAACATACTTGCATAGCCAGAAGCAGATAAAAAACTGACTATTCCCAGGTCACCAGAAATTGTCCTACTCTCTTTGCCTACCCTTCCTGTCACTGCCACCTTCCCACCACTCTTACTTTCAACATCATAGACTAGACTTGCCTGTTCGTAAACTTTGTATAAACGGCATCATAGGGTATGTCCTCATTTGTATCTGGGTTCTTTCACCCAACAGATTTGAAAAATTCATCCATGTTATTGCATGTAGTTGTGGTTCATTCATTCTCACTGCTGTATACTATCCCATTCTTTAAATGCCACATTTATTTATCTATTCTGCTGTTACTAGACATTTGTTTGTTTCCGTTTTGGGGTTATTTTTAAAAGTGGTGTTATAAACATTCTTATACATGGCTTTTCCTAAACACATGTACACCATGCTGTTAGATTATTTTTTTGTTTTTTGCCAGTTTTATCTTTTCCTATCACTTTACTTTAAAATTTTCTCTATTGTTTCCCCCCCAAGTATATAGATGATATTTTGCAGATGATATTTTGACATTTAAAAAAATCTACTTAAAGACTCTGTCCTAAATTTTATTAGCAAAATATTATAAAATGACAGGATAAAAAAAAGATTTTGTTGAGCATATAAATCTCAGAAAATTTATTACATCAAGACTTTCCTTGAAAATATTTTCAAAAGAAGTATTCTAGAAAAAAGAAAAGGAGTATGCTACATAGAAAGATATGCAGAAAGGGTAAATAAACTCATCAAAACTTATAACTGCCTAGAAAAAGCAAGATCCCCAAAATTGTATGTTCATAATTCAATAATTCAAACGTGCATGGAAGGGGGTAAGAGGTTAGATAATAAGATTATGACAGGTAGGTGAGAATTATGCCAAAATGTGCATGTTTAAGAAATAAAAATATAAGTTCTTAGTAAGTTAAGGCAAAACACCAGAAGAATAGCATAAAATATGATTCAAACTAGCAAAAGAATATTTAACCTAGTGAAAGACAGCATAGGATAAAAGAGAAAAATGTTACCAGTATGAAATGTGAAAGTCAAAAATAAAATGGAAAAAATGTTCTATTATATTAGTATTTATGACATATACAAATAGGTTAAAAACACAAAAGATAGAGACTGGGGATGCAGAAGAGTGAACAAAAAAGGGGGAAAAAAATCCCTGCCATCATGGAGCATAAACATTGTTTAAAAATTCTTTGGAAAATAAGAAATGTGCTTATATAATTTAACACTTTGCAAGAAAGGAAAAAATGATGTTTAAAATTCTTGGACAAATTTAAAGGAGCACTCAGAGCTAATTTATCACCTGAAATATATATATCAGATACCAATGTTGAGCAAAAGAAGCAAACACTGAACTCAACAAAATAAGAAGGACAGATACAATAAAACTACAGGCAAAAATCAATAAAAAGGAACAAAATTGAATATATATAAAAGGATTTTTTTCCTAGAGATTGATTGAACAAACCTATGGCAAAATTTACTAAGAAAAATAGAAAGTAAAAAGAAACAATATAGAATGAAAGTTAGAAATAATACTGGTATAACAAGTAGAAAAAAATAACAAGACAGTATTATAAACAATCATATCAATTAAAAAATTCTGAAAGTGACAGAGTGATCATAAGAATTTTTACAATTTTAACTGACATTTTAACAACATAAAATCTTCCAATTCATGAACATGGAATGTCATTCCATTTGTTGTGTCTTCTCTGATTTCTTTCATTAATATTTTATAGTTTTCACTTTACAATTCTTTTTTTAACATTTTTAAAAAATTGAACTAATTAGGGCCTACTGTATGGCACAGGGAACTCTATTCAATACTCTGTAATGGTTTATATGGGAAAATAATCTAAAAAAGAGTGGATATATGTATATGTATAACTGATTTACTTTGCTGTACAGCAGAAACTAACAACATTGTAAATCATCTATATGCCAATAATTTTTTTTTAAAAAATTGAGGTATAGTTAATTTAAAGTGTTGTGCTAGTTTCAGGTATACAGCAAAGTGATTCATTTATACATATATATATATATATATATATATATATATATTCTTTTTCAGATTCTTTTTCATTATAGGTTATTACAAGTTACTGAATATGGTTCCCTGTGTTGTATAGTAGATGATGTATGAGCACTTTACTTATTTATTTTTGTTTTGTTTATTTATATATTTATTTATTTCTTCCCGTTTTCTTGAGATATAATAGAATACAGCATGTATAAGTTTATGGTGTACAGAATAATGATTTGACTTACATACATCATGAAATAATTACTACAATAAATTTAGTGAAGATCCATCATCTCATGTAGATACAATAAAATAAAAAGGAAAAATTGTTCTCCTCATGATGAGAACTCTTAGGATTTACTCTCTTAACAACATCCATATATAACATAGAGCAGTGTTAATTATATTTATCATGGTGTGCATGACATCCCTAGTACTTATTTATCTTATAACTGGAAGTTTGTACCTCTTGACCAGCTTCATCCAATTCCCCCTCCCCCCCATTCACTGCCTGTGGTGACCACAAATCTGATCTCTTTTACTATGAACTTGTTTGTTTGTTTGCTTGTTTTTGAAGTAAAATAGACCTACAACACTATGTTTGTTCCCAGTGCACAACATAGTGATTCAATATTTCTATACATTACAAAATGGTCACCACAATAAGTCTAGTCACCTCCTAGACCATAAAAAGATATTACATAGTTATTGGCTATACTCTCTACACTATACCTTTCATACCTGTGACTCATTTATTATGCAACTGGAAATTTGTACCTCCTAATTTCCCTCATCTATTTCTCTCATCCACCCACTCTATCCCCTCTGGCAACCATCTGTTCTCTGTATCTAAGACTTTTTCTGTTTTGTTTTTTAGATTCCCCATATAAGTGAAATCATATGGTATTTATATTTCTCTGTCTGACATTTCATTTAGCATAATACCATCTAAGTTCATCTATGTTGTCACAAATGGCAAGATTTCATTCTGTTTTATGGTTGAGTAGTATTCCATTGTATATATATACAAAATCTGCTTTATCCATTCATCTATCAGTGGGACCTTAGGTTGCTTCCATATCTTGGCTATTGTAAATAATGCTGCAATGAACACAGGGGTGCATATATCTTTTCAAATTAGTGCTTTCATTTTCTTTGGATAAATAACCAGGAGTAGAATTTATGGATCATATGGTAGTTCTATTTTCCATTTTTTGAGGAACTTACATACTGTTTTCCATAGCGGCTGCACCAATTTACATTTCCACAAGGGTTCTCTTTTCTCTGCATCCTTGCCTACACTTGTTATTTGTTGTCTTTTTGATAACAGTCATTCTAACAAGTGTGAGGTGATATTTTATTGTGGTCTTGAGTTGCATTTCCCTGGTGATTAGTGATGTTGATCCTGATGTCATGTGCCTGTTGGCCATCTGTGTGTCTTCTTTGGAAGAAAATGTCTATTCTGGTCCTATGCCCATTTTTTAATTGGCTTGTTTGTTTTTTGATGGTGAGTTATATGACTTCTTTGTATGTTTTGGATATTAACACCTTATCAGACATATTGTTTGAAAATATCTTCTCCCAAACAGTAGATGGCCTTTCCATTTTGTTAGTTCCCCCTGTGTTCATTGCAGCATTATTTACAATATCCAATTTTAGTTTGATGTAGTTCCATTTGTTCGTTCGTTTGTTTGTTTGTTTCTCTTGCTTGAAGAGACAGAGCCAAAAAAATATTGCTAAGACTAATGACAAAGAGTTTACTGCCAATGTTTTCTTCTAGCAATTTTATGGTTTCAAGTTTTACATTTACATCTTTAATCCATTTTGAGTTTATTTTTGTATATGGTGTGAGAAAGTAGTCCAGTTTGATTCTTTTGAACATAGCTGTCCAGCTTTCCCCAACATAATTATTGAAGAGTCTGTCTTTTCCCTATTGTATATTCTTGCCTCCTATATCATAGATTAACTGACTATATAAGTGTGGGCTCATTTCTGGGCTCTGATTCTGTTCCATTAATCTATGTACCTGTTTCTGTGCTAGTACCATATTGCATTCATGACTGTAGCTTCATAGTACCGTTTGAAATAAGGGAGTGTGATACCTCCAGCTTTGTTCTACTTTCTCAAGATGGATTTGGCTGTTTGGGGTCTTTTGTGTTTCCATACAAGTTTAGAATTATTTGTCCTAGTTCTGTGAAAAATACTTTTTTCCATCCCCTTACTTTCAGGCTAGTGTATCTTTGGATCTGAAGTGAATCTCTTATAAAGAGCATATATATGGGTCTTGTTTTTTAATTCATTCTGTCACTCTATATCTTTTGATTTGCACATTTAGTCTATTTACATTTAACGTAATTATTGATAGGTATGTACTTATTGCCATTTTGTTAATTGTTTTCAGGTTGTTTTATAGTCCTTTTTTTTCCTTCTTTTGCTCTCTTCTTTTGTGATATGGTGACTATTTTTAGTTTTATTTTTGGATTTCTTTCTCCATTTTGTGTGTGTATATATCATAATTTTTGGTTTGTGGTTACCATGAGGTTTATATATAGCAATCTATATATAGATTATTTATATATGCATGATTAAGTTGCTAATCTCTTTAAGTTCAAACTCTTTTTAACAGCCTTACATTTTTACTCCTCCCTCTAAGTTTACTGTTTTGACATTATATTATTCATCTTTTTCTTTTGTGTATCCCTTCACTACTTATTGTGAATATAGTTGATTTTAGTACCTTTGGCTTTTAACCTTTCTACTAAGTTTATTAGTTGACGTACTACTTTTATTGTATACTTGCCTTTACCAATGAGATTTTTCCTTTCATAATTTTCATACCTCTAGTTTTTGTTCTTTTCTTTTCTGCTTAGAGAAATTCCTTTTACATTTCTTATGAAGCTGGTTTGGTGGTGAACTCTTTTAGCTTTTGCTTGTCTATAAAACTTTTGATCTCTCCATTAAATCTGAATGAAGGTCTTGCTGAATAGAGTATTCTTGTTTGTAGGTTTTTTTGCTTTCATCACTTTAAATATATTGTGCCACTCCCTTCTGGCCTGCTGAGTTTCTGCTGAAAAGTCAGCTGACAGTCTTATGGGAGTTCCCTTGCACATAACTTGTTACTTTTCCCTTGCTGCTTTTAAAATTCTCTCTTTATCTTTAATTTTTGCCATTTTAATTACAATGTGTCTTGGTGTGTTCCTCTTTGGGTTGATCCTATTTGGGACTCTCTGTTCTTCTTGGACCTGGATGTCTGTTTCCTTTCTCAACTTAGGGAAGTTTTCAGCTAATATATCTTCATATATGTTCTCTGTCTCTTTTTCTCTCTTCTCCTTCAGGGCCCCTTATAATGACAATGTTAGTGCACTTGATGTTGTCCCAGAAGTCTCTTAAACTGTCCTCATTTTTAAAATTCTTTTTTCTTTTTTTTCTGTTCAGCTTGAGTGATTTCCACACTCTGTCTTCGAGTTCTCTAACCCATTCTTTGTATCATCTAATCTACTGTTGATTCCTTCTAGTGTATTTTTTTAAATTTCATTTATTGTATTCTTCAACTTTTTGGTTCTTCTTTATATTTTCTAATTCTTTGTCAAACTTCTCACTGTTTTCATCCATTCTTCTTCCAAGTTCACTGATCATCTTTATGACTATTACCTTGAACTCTTTATTAGGTAGATTGCTTATCTCCACTTTCCACCTCTTCTTCTAAGGTTGTAACCTCTTCTTTTATTTTGAAACTATTCTTGAGTTATTTCATTTTGCCTGACACTCTGCTTTTATTTCTATGTATTAGGTAAACCTAATGTTAGGTAGGTGGTTACATTTTCAGATCTTGGAGAAGTGGCCTTATGAGGAAGATGTCCTATGGAGCCCTGAAGCACAGTCTTCTCTGTTCAGCAGAGGTATATGCTCTAGGGGTTCTCCTGTGTGGACTTCATAGGCCCTTCTGTTGTTGTGGGACTGACTACTGTGTGTCTCTGATGAGCATGGCTAGTCCTTAGCATGGTTGGTTGTCAGGCCCTGCCTAGTACAGAAGTTGCTGGCCACTGGTGGGTGGAGCTAAGTCCCAGGGCTGGTGCCAGCTCACTGATTGTTGGGTCTCAATCTTGTTGCAGCTGGCTGTTGGGCTCAGGGAGTCCTGAGGCTGGTGCTATCACACTGGTGTGCCAGACTGGAGCCCATGGGGTGCTGCGGATGGTGTCTGTCCACTGCTGCACCCCAGAGTTGGTGGGCTGCTCCTTGCCTACTTGTGGGCAGGGCTGGGTTCTGGTATGGTTGACTGTGGTGGCCTAGGAGTCCCAGGGCTGGTGCCTGCCCACTGTTGGGTGAGGCCAAGTCTCAGGACTGGTGCTGGCCTGCTGGTGGGCAGGGCCATGTCCTGGTGCAGCTGGGGCCAGATTCCACCAGCATCTATATCCCCAGGGTGAGACCAAGTTGCCTCCTGCCTCTTCATGAAGCTCTCCAAGATCAGCAAGTGGGTCTGACTCAGGCCCTTTCAAATTACTGCTTCTGCCCTGGGTCTCTGTTGTGTGAGATTTTTGTGTGCACCCTTTAACAGTGAAGTCTCTACTTCCTAGAGCCCTCTGGCTTTCCTGAAAGCACACCCCACTGGCCTTCAAATCCAGATTTTCTAGGTGCTCATCTTCCTGGTGCAGGACCTCCAGCCTGGGTTGTTCAATATGGAACTTGGACCCCTCACTCCTGAAGCTCTGCAATTATGATTCTCCTCCTGTTTGCAGGTCTCCTACCTGATAGTGTGGGTCTTAACTATACTGAGTCTCCATTCCCCCATCCATCTTGTTGTGGTTCCATCTTTATATCTTTAATTGTAGAAGATCTTTTCTGCTAGTCTTTGGGTTGTCCTCATTGATATTTGCTCTTAAAATGGTTGTAATTTTGGTGTGCTCATGGGAGGAGGTGAGCTCAGGGTCTTCCTCCTCTACCATCTTGGCCAAGTCCAAGCCTATATGAGCCTTTTAATGTGCCATTGAATTCAGTTTCCTGGCATTTTGTTGAGGACTTTTGCATACATATTTGTTACAGCTATTGTCCAGTAGTTTTTCTGTTCTTGTGTTGTCTTTGTCTGACTTTGGTATCAAGGTAAATCTAGCCTAATAAAATGAGTTTGGAACTGTTCCCTCCCTTTCAATTTCTTGAAAGAGTTTGCGAAGCATTGGTATTAAATCCTGTTTAAATGTTTGGTAGAATTCAGTAATGAAGCCATCTAGTCCTGGACTTTTCTTTATTGGAAGGCTTTTGGTTACTGATTCAATCTGCATACTAGTTATCAGTCTGTTCAGACTTTCTATTTCTTCATAATTTAGTTTTGATAAGTTGTATGTTTCTAAGAATTTATCATTTTCTTCTAGGTTATCTAGTTTTTTGATATATATCACAGTAGTGCATCAATCCTAATGTCTCTTTGTTTCATTTCTGATTTTATTTATTTGAGTATTATTTCTTTTCTTCTTAGTCTAGCTAATGGTTTGTCATTTTTTTTTTATCTTTTCAAAAACCAACTTTTAGTTTTGTTGATTTTTTTTCTTTTTTTTTAAATTTTCTATTTCATTTAATCTTTGTAACTTCCTTCTGCTAACTTTGCACTCAGTTTTTTCTTCTTTTTCTAGATCTCTAAGGAGTAGAATTAGGTTTTTTTATGCAATGCCTATCAAAATTCCCATAGCATTTTTTTACATAAATAGAAAAAAAACAAATCTATGATTAATATTGAACACAAAAAACCATCAATAGCTAAATCAATCTTGAGGAAGAAGAATGAAGCTGGAGGTATAACACTTCCTGATTTCAGAATATAGTACAAAGTTACATTAATCAAAACAGTATGGAACTGGGGTAATGACAGACATATTGATCAATGGAATAGAAGAGAGAACTCAGAAATAAATCCAAATGTATACAGTTGACTGATCTTTGACAAGGGTGCTTGACAAGGGAGGGTCCAAGAACACATGATGGGGAAAGGATTGTTTCTTGAACAAATGATGTTGTGAAAACTGGATATCCACATGCAAAAGACTGAAATTAGACCCTTATTTTACACCATACAGAAAAATCAACTCAAAATGAATTAAAGACTTAAATGTAAGACTTGAAACTGTTAAACTCCTAGAAGAAAACATAGAGGAAAAGCTTCGTGACATTTGTCTTGGCATGATTTCATGGATGTGACACCAAAAACACAGGCCACAAAAGCAAAAATATACAGATGGAACTATATCAAGCTAAAAACTTCTACACAACAAAGGAAACAATGACAGCATGAAAGAGCAACCTAAAGAATATGAGAAATATTTCCAGGAGTCGTTAAGAGTCATAAAACCATCACAAGCATGCAAATATTGGTTTCTCAGTGTCATTAATGACATATAAACCATAACTTATTCATGTATGTTCCAGATACAGAACAGGAAACAATTACTCAGATACACAGACAAGTAGCTCCAGGATAGGCAACGACATTTGGTCACTGTCAGGGTTTGTCTTCCATGTGAATCTTGGAGGTCTTTCTTCAGCCCCAAAGTGCTTGCACAGGAAACTGTCCTGAACCTCTGCACCTAATTTCTTCCAATTATAGTCACATTATCTGGCCTAATGAGTTTCTAAAAGTAGTTTTCATTTTATTTAGAGCATGTTTCCAGATGTGTCTTTAATTAATCAATGCTAGTAATAAAAGATAACATGACCCTGGGAAAAAAAATTGCAGACCATATATCTGATGAGGTTAATCTCCAAAACATATACATATAGAGCTCCTATAACTCATAGCAAAAAGAAATATACACACAACAACAACAATAAAAAACCCTAATAACCCAATGAACAAATAGCCTGAGAATTTGAACAGATATTTCTCCAAAGATACAAACACCCAAGAGGTATATGAAAAAATAGTCAATGTCACTAATCATCAGGGAAATATGAATCAATCCACAGTGAGATATCACCTGACATCTGTCAGGATGGCTATTATTAAAAAACAAAAGACAACAAGTGTTGATGAGGATGTGGTGAAGTGACAACTCTTGCTTGTTATTGGTGGGAATACAAAATGGTGCAGCTATTATGGAAAACAGTACAGAGGTTTCTTAAAAAATTTTAAATACAACCACATATGATCTAGTCTCACTTCTGCTATTTATCCAAAAGAATGGAAATCAGGATCTCAAAGAGATATTAGCACTCCTGTATTCATTGCAGCACTATGCACATTAGCCAAGGTGTAGAAACAACCTAAATATTCATCTGCAGATGAATGGATAATGACAATATGGTGTATGTGGTGGAATACTATTCAGCCTTAAAAAGAATGAAATTCTGAAATATGTGACAACATAGATGAACCTCATGGGCATTATGCTAAGGGAAATAAACCAGTCACAAAAGACAGATCCTGCACAGTTCCACTTATGTGAGGTATCTAAAATAGTCAAATTCATAGAATCAGAGAGTGAAATGGTGGTTGCCAGGGGCTAGGGAGAGAGAGAAGTAGAGAATTACTAGCCAGTGGATGTAAGTTAAGCAACATGAATTAGTTCTAGAGATCTGCTCTACAACATTGTACCAATAATCAACAATATTGTATTGTAGGCTTAAGATTTTTATTAAAAGCGTAATGTCATATTAAATGTTCTTACCACAATAAAATAAAATGTTAAAAAGAGAAATAATATTATACAAATAATAAGAAATTTAAAATGGAATAATCCAATAATTTTGAAAAGAAATAACTGAAATCAAAGAATTCCCCTGCCAAAAAATCCATAGATCTGGATGGCTATTAAGGAATAGAAATCTCTATCTTATACATGTTTCTAAAAAGAGAAATACTGTATGACTAAACTCTTTCTTTGAGTGTTAATTTCAAAACCTTAATTTGAAATTTTATTTCAAAGCAAGGAAAGATGATTTAAAAAAATCAAAGTATAGTCCTGTTTTACTTATAAAGCAGCAAAAATTCCCAGAATGGTTTAGCATTTGCAAATCTGTCAATGTAATTTATCATGTTAGTGAACCACTTTGGAAAGTTCATGTCACTATCTCAACAGGTACAAAAACATTACTTCTTAAGTTCAACAACCTATATATGTTAAAACCACAGAGACTGGAAATAATGAAACATCTCCTAAACTTGATAATACGCTTAAACACCAAACACTGCAGCAAATATCATACTTAGAGAAATTTTAGACATAGTTTTTAAATTTAGAAATGTTTTAAAGCAAAAATGTCATTATGTGCAAGGGAGATGGTTATCTATGTGGAAAATCATTAGATCAACAGAAAAACTTTGAGTTAATAAAGAGTTTAGCAAGGTTTCCAGCTATAGGTTAAGTCACAAAATCCATAACAGTTCCTAAACCACTAATAACAAGTTAGAAGATTTCATTTAAAAAATAAGATACCATTAATTATAGCACACAAATAAAAAGTACCAAAGAATTAACTTAGCAAAAGTTCCACAAAACCTACAGAGAGAAAAATTTTAAACTTTCCTAAAAGACATTCAGAAAGACTTGAATAAATGGATAACATATTTATAGGTGGAGTAAATTACACTAAAGATACAATACTTCCAAAATTAATCTATAAATTCAACGTAGGACTAAGCAAAATTCCAGCTATATTTTTTTAAGAACTTAATAAACTTATTTCTTGATACATGTGTATGTTTGTGTATCCCTGAATTGAAATATCAAGTTAGAAAAGAAAAAAGGGAAACCTCTCCCTACCACATTTTAACACCTAACACAGACCACAGTAATAAAAACTATGCATCCATGAAAAAAAAATTAAACAATGGAACAAAAGTTCCACCTGAGAGAGCTGGAAACAGAGCTCATCAGTAAGGAAAGGATAGATTGTATAGTAGCTGATGTTAGGAAATCTGGATCATTATATGATGAAAATTAACACTATATTATCAAGTCTACGTTATGTATAAAGGTTTAGAGACCTAAATATAAAATAGAAAAATATAAAGCTAATAAATATGATTATATTTTTGTGAATTTAGGTGGATGAGGACTTCTTAAATAAGACCCCAAACTCAAAAGTAGGTAAAAAAGTGATGGATTTAACAACATTAAAGCATTAAAGACCCCTGTTCTTTTAATGATATAACTGAGAAATTTAATGGAGTGAGGCCAAATAGGGAGAAGTAATCAATATCTAGTATTTACAGAATCTATGATGTTCTACAATTTCTACAAATACAGTCCACCTACCCGAAGTTACATGAAAATGTAGACAAGAACTTCACAGAAGGGGAGTCCATAACAAAACAGACTCATACTTATTAATAATGAGAAAAAGCATACCCCAAATCAGAGTAGCCATTCAATTGGTGACAGTGGGAGGGGTGAATAGAGAGTGAATGAATAGGAACATTCCAAGACAGTAATATTAATATAACCTCAATTGAAATTACTAATTCATGAAATTGGATATATAAACAAATTTTTTCCACTTATTTTTAAAATGATAATTGCTGCTACCAAATGGATGATTTAATATGGAAGGGTAAGTCTTAAGTTTGAAGTATACACAATGACAGCAAAAATCACACATCTGCCAATTACCTGTGTTCATTAAGGTGTGTGGTTCATTAGGGTGTCCATGCCAGGCTGTCTCAGCTGCGGTGTGCTTTCAAGCACATTCTCAGACCTAGAGATATAAAGACTGAGATTATACATAAGATGAATACAACCCAAACACTCCCCCTAATGGCTGTATATTGTAAGAGCATTCTATCAATAAAAAATTGGGAGATTAAAACTCTCTTGACAGATCAAAATAGTTTTTCTTTTTTGAATTTTATTTTATTTATTTTTTTACACAGCAGGTCCTATTAGTCATCAATTTTATACACATCAGTCTATACATGTCAATCCCAATCTCCCAAATCATCATACCACCACCCCCACTTCCCCACCACTTTCCCCCCTTGGTGTCCATACGTTTGTTCTCTACATCTGTGTCTCAATTTTTGCCCTGCAAACCAGTTCATCTGTACCATTTTTCTAGGTTCCACATATATACAATAACATACGATATTTGTTTTTCTCTTTCTGATTTACTCCACTCTGTATGACAGTCTCTAGATCCATCCATGTCTCTACAAATGACCCAATTTCATTCCTTTTTATGGCTGAGTAATATTCCACTGTATATATGTACCACATGTTCTTTAACCATTCGTCTGTCAATGGGCTTGTAGGTTTCTTCCATGACATAGCTATTGTAAATAATGCTGCAATGAACATTGGGGTGCATGTGTCTTTTTGAATTATGGTTTTCTCTGGGTATATGCCCAGTAGTGGGATGGCTGGATCATATGGTAATTCAATTTTTAGTTTTTTAAGGAACCTCCATACCATTCTCCATAGTGGCTGTATCAATTTACATTCCCACCAACAGTGCAAGACAGTTCCCTTTTCTCCACACCCTCTCCAGGATTTGTTGTTTGTAGATTTTCTGATGATGCCCATTCTGACTAGTGTGAGGTGATACCTCATTGTAGTTTTGATTTGCATTTCTCTAATAATTAGTGATGTTGAGCAGCTTTTCATGTGCTTCTTGGTCATCACTATGTCTTCTTTAGAGAAATGTCTATTTAGGTCTTCTGCCCAATTTTCGATTGGGTTGTTTGTATTTTTAATATTGAGATGCATGAGCTGTTTATATATTCTGGAGATTAATCCTTTGTCCGTTGATTCATTTGCAAATATTTTCTCCCATTCTGAGGGCTGTCTTTTCGTCTTGTTTATGGTTTCCTTTGCTGTGTAAAAGCTTTTAAGTTTCATTAGGTCCCATTTATTTATTTTTTGTTTTATTTCCATTACTCTAGGAGGTGTGTCATAAAAGATCTTGCTGTGATTTATGTCAAAGAATGTTCTTCCTATGTTTTCCTCTCAGAGTTTTATCGTGCCCGGTCTTACATTTAGGTCTCTAATCCATTTTGAATTTATTTTTGTGTATGGTGCTAAGGACTGTTTTCATTTCATTCTTTTACATGTAGCTGTCCAGTTTTCCCAGCAACACTTATTGAAGAGACTGTCTTTTCTCCATTGCGTATCCTTGCCTCCTTTGTCATAGATTAGCTGACAATAGGTGCATGGGTTTACCTCTGGGCTTTCTATCTTGTTCCATTGATCAATGTTTCTGTTTTTGTGCCAGTACCATATTGTCTTGATTACTGTAGCTTTGTAGTACAGTCTGAAGTCAGGGAGACTGATCCCTCCAGCTCCGTTTTTTTCCCTCAAGACTGTTTCAGCTATTTGGGGTCTTCTGTGTCTCCAAACAAATTTTAAGATTTTTTGTTCTAGTTCTGTAAAAAATACCATTGATAATTTGATAGTGATTGCATTGAATCTGTAGATTGCTTTGGGTAGTATAGTCATTTTCACAATATTGATTCTTCCAATCCAAGAACATGGCATATCTCTCCATCTGTTGGTGTCACCTTTAATTTCTTTCATCAGTGTCTTATAGTTTTCTGCATACAGGTCTTTTGTCTCCTTAGGTAGGTTTATTCCTAGGTATTTTATCCTTTTCCTTGTAATGGTAAATGGGAGTGCTTCCTTAATTTCTCTTTCAGATTTTTCATCACTGGTGTATAGGAATGCAAGAGATTTCTGTGCATTAATTTTGTATCCTGCAACTTTACCAAAGTCATTGATTAGCTCTAGTAGTTTTCTGGTGGCATCTTTAGGATTCTCTATGTATAGTATCATGTCATCTGCAAACAGTGACAGTTTTCCTTCTTCTTTTCCAATTTGTATTCCTTTTATTTTTTTTCCTTCTCTTCTTGCCATGGCTAGGACTTCCAAAACTATGTTGAATAAGAGTGGTGAGAGTGGGCAACCCTGTCTTCTTCCTGATCTTAGAAGAAATGCTTTCAGTTTCTCACCATTGAGAATGATGTTTGCTGTCGGTTTGTTGTATATTGCCTTTTTTATGTTGAGGTAGTTTCCCTCTATGCCCACTTTCTGGAGAGTTTTTATCATAAATGGGTGTTGAATTTTGTCAAAAGCTTTCTCTGCATCTATTGAGATGATTATATGGTTTTTATTCTTCAATTTGTTAATATGGTGTATCACATTTATTGATTTATGTATATTGAAGAATCCTTGCATCCCTGGGGTAAATCCCACTTGATCACGGTGTATGATCCTTTTAATGTGTTGTTGGTTTCTGTTTGCTAGTATTTTGCTTAGGATTGTTGGATCTATATCATCAGTGATATTGGTCTGTAATTTTCTTTTTTTGTATTATCTTTGTCTGGTTTTGGTATGAGGGTGATGGTGGACTCATAGAATGAGTTTGGGAGTGTTCCTTCCTCCACAAATTTTTGGAAGAGTTTCAGAAGGATGGGTGTTAGCTCTTCTCTAAATGTTTGACAGAATTCACCTGTGAATCCAAATGGTCCTGGACTTTTGTTTGTTGGAAGATTTTTAATCAGTTTCAATTGCATTACTTGTGATTGCTCTGTTCATATTTTCTATTTTTTCATGGTTCAGTCTTGGAAGGTTATACCTCTCTAAGAATTTGTCCATTTCTTCCAGGTTGTCCATTTTATTGGCACAGAGTTGCTTGTAGTAGCCTCTTAGGATGCTTTGTATTTCTGTGGTGTCTGTTGTAACTTCTCCATTTTCATTTCTAATTTTATTGATTTCAGTCCTCTCCCTCTTTTTCTCTCTTTTTTTTTTTTTTTACATCTTTATTGGAGTATAATTGCTTTACAATGGTGTGTTACTTTCTGATTTATAACAAAGTGAATCAGTTATACATATACATATGTTCCCATATCTCCTCCCGCTTGCGTCTCCCTCCCTCCCACCCATCCAGGTGGTCACAAAGCACCGAGCTGATCTTCCTGTGCTATGCGGCTGATTCCGAATAGCTATCTATTTTATGTTTGGTAGTGTATATATGTCTATGTCATTCTCTCACTTTGTTACAGCTTACCCTTCCCCCTCCCCATATCCTCAAGTCCTTTCTCTAGTAGGTCTGTGTCTTTATTCCCTTCTTACCCCTAGGTTCTTCATGACTTTTTTTCCCCTTATATTCCATATATATGTGTTAGCATATGGTATTTGTCTTTCTCTTTCTGACTTACTTCACTCTGTATGACAGACTCTATGTCCATCCACCTCACTACAAATAACTCAATTTCATTTCTTTTTATGGCTGAGTAATATTCCATTGTGTATATGTGCCACATCTTCTTTATCCATTCATCCGATGATGGACACTTAGGTTGTTTCCATCTCCTGGTTATTGTAAATAGAGCTGCAATAAACATTTTGGTACATGACTCTTTTTGAATTATGGTTTTCTCAGGGTATATGACCAGTAGTGGGACTGCTGGGTCATATGGTAGTTCTATTTGTGTTTTTTAAGGAACCTCCATACTGTTCTCCATAGTGGCTGTACCAATTCACATTCCCACCAGCAGTGCAAGAGTTTTCCCTTTTCTCCACCCCCTCTCCAGCATTTATAGTTTCTATATGTTTTGATGATGGCCATTCTGACTGGTGTGAGATGATATCTCATTGTAGTTTTGATTTGCATTTCTCTAATGATTAATGATGTTGAGTATTCTTCCATGTGTTTGTTGACAATTGGTATATCTTCTTTGGATAAATATCTATTTAGGTCTTCTGCCCACTTTTGCGTTGGGTTGTTTTTTTTTTTTTTATTGAGCTGCATGAGCTGCTTATAATTTTGGAGATTAATCCTTTGTCAGTTGCCTCATTTGCAAATATTTTCTCCCATTGTGAGGGTTGTCTTTTGGTCTTGTTTATGGATTCCTTTGCTGTGCAAAAGATTTTAAGTTTCATTAGGTCCCATTTGTTTATTTTTGTTTTTATTTCCATTTCTCTAGGAGGTGGGTCAAAAAGGATCTTGCTGTCATTTATGTTATAGAGTGTTCTGCCTATGTTTTCCTCTAAGAGTCTGATAGTTTCTGGCCTTACATTTAGGTCTTTAATCCATTTTGAGCTTATTTTTGTGTATGGTGTTACAGAGCGTTCTAATCCCATACTTTTCCATGTACCTGTCCAGTTTTCCCAGCACCACTTATTGAAGAGGCTATCCTTTCTGCACTGTACATTCCTGCCTCCTTTATCAAAGATAAGGTGACCATATGTGCATGGGTTTATCTCTGGGCTTTCTATCCTATTCCATTGATCTATCTTTCTGTTTTTGTGCCAGTACCATACTGTCTTGATTGCTGTAGCTTTGTAGTATAGTCTGAAGTCAGGGAGCCTGATTCCTCCAGCTCCGTTTTTCCTTCTCAAGATTGCTTTGACTATTCGGAGTCTTTTTTGTTTCCATAAAAATTGTGAAATTTTTTGTTCTAGTTCTGTGAAAAATGCCAGTGGTAGTTTGATAGTGATTGCATTGAATCTGTAGATTGCTTTCAGTAGTAGAGTCATTTTCACAGTGTTGATTCTTCCAGTCCAAGAACATGGTATATTTCTCCATCTGTTTGTGTCATCTTTAATTTCTTTATTCAGTGTCTTATAATTTTCTGCATACAGGTCTTTTTTCTCCTTATGTAGGTTTAGTCCTAGATATTTTATTCTTTTTGTTGCAGTGGTAAATGGGAGTGTTTTCTTGATTTCACTTTCAGATTTGTCATCATTATTGTATAGGAATGCAAGAGATTTCTGTGCATTAATTTTGTATCCTGCTATTTTACCAAATTCATTGATTAGCTCTAGTAGTTTTCTGGTGGCATCTTTAGGATTCTCTATGTATAGTATCATGTCATCTGCAAACAGTGACAGCTTTACTTCTTCTTTTCCGATTTGGATCCCTTTTATTTCCTTTTCTTCTCTGATTGCTGTGGCTAAAACTTCCAAAACTATGTTGAATAAGAGTGGTGAGAGTGGGCAACCTTGTCTTGTTCCTGACCTTAGTGGAAATGCTTTCAGTTTTTCACCATTGAGGACAATGTTGGCTGTGGGTTTGTCATATATGGCCTTTATTATGTTGAGGAAAGTTCCCTCTATGCCTACTTTCTGCAGGGTTTTTATCATAAATGGGTGTTGAATTTTGTCGAAAGCTTTCTCTGCATCTATTGAGATGATCATATGGTTTTTCTCCTTCAGTTTGTTAATATTGTGTATCATGTTGATTGATTTGCATATATTGAAGAATCCTTACATTCCTGGAATGAACGCCACTCGATCATGGTGTATGATCCTTTTAATGTGCTGTTGGATTCTGTTTGCTAGTATTTTGATGAGGATTTTTGTATCTATGTTCATCAGTGATATTGGCCTATGGTTTTCTTTCTTTGTGACATCCTTGTCTGGTTTTGGTATCAGGGTGATGGTGGCCTCGTAGAATGAGTTTGGGAGTGTTCCTCCCTCTGCTATATTTTGGAAGAGTTTGAGAAAGATAGGTGTTAACTCTTCTCTAAATGTTTGATAGAATTTGCCTGTGAAGCCATCTGGTCCTGGTCTTTTGTTTGTTGGAAGATTTTTACTCACAGTTTCGATTTCAGTTCTTGTGATTGGTCTGTTCATATTTTCTATTTCTTCCTGCTTCAATCTTGGAAGGTTATACCTCTCTAAGAATTTGTCCATTTCTTCCAGGTTGTCCATCTTATTGGCATAGAGTTGCTTGTAGTAATCTCTCATGATCTTTTGTATTTCTGCAGTGTCAGTTGTTACCTCTCCTTTTCCATTTCTAATTCTATTGATTTGAGTCTTCTCCCTTATTTTCTTGATGAGTCTGGCTAATGGTTTATCAGTTTTGTTTATCTTCTCAAGGAACCAGCTTTTAGATTTATTGATCTTTGCTGTCATTTCCTTCATTTCTTTTTCATTTATTTCTGATCTGATCTTTATGATTTCTTTCCTTCTGCTAACTTTGGGGCTTTTTTGTTCTTCTTTCTCTAATTGCTTTAGGTGTAAGGTTAGGTTGTTTATTCGAGATGTTCCCTGTTTCTTAAGGTAGGATTGTATTGCTATAAACTTCCCTCTTAGAACTGCTTTTGCTGTATCCCATAGGTTTTGGGTCGTCGTGTCTCCATTGTGATTTGTTTCTAGGTATTTTTTTATTTCCTCTCTGATTTCTTCAGTGATCACTTCATTATTAAGTAGTGCATTGTTTAGCCTCCATGTGTTTGTATTTTTTACAGATGTTTTCCTGTAATTGATATCTAGTCTCATAGCATTGTGGTCAGAAAAGATACTTGATACAATTTCAATTTTCTGAAATTTACCAGGGCTTGATTTGTGACCCAAGATATGATCTATCCTGGAGAATGTTCCATGAGCACTTGAGAAAAATGTGTATTCTGTTGTTTTTGGATGGAATGTCCTATAAATATCAATTAAGTCTATCTTGTTTAAGGTATCATTTAAAGCTTGTGTTTCCTTATTTATTTTTATTTTGGATGATCTGTCCATTGGTGAATGTGAGGTGTTAAAGTCCCCTACTATGAATGTGTTACTGTCGATTTCCCCTTTTATGGCTGTTAGTATTTGCCTTACGTGTTGAAGTGCTCCTATGTTGCATGCATAAATATTTACAGTTGTTATATCTTCTTCTTGGATCAATCCCTTGATCATTATGTAGTGTATTTCTTTGTCTCTTCTAATAGTCTTTTTTTTAAATTAATTAATTTATTTATAGCTGTGTTGGCTCTTCATTTCTGTGCGAGGGTTTCCTCTAGTTGCGGCAAGCAGGGACCACTTTTCATCGCAGTGCGTGAGCCTCTCACTATCGCAGCTTCTCTGTTGCGGAGCACAGGCTCCAGACGCGCAGGCTCAGTCACTGTGGCTCACGGGGCTAGTTGCTCCATGGCATGTGGGATCTCCCCAGACCAGGGCTCAAACCCATGTCCCCTGCATTGGCAGGCAGATTCTCCACCACTGCGCCACCCGGGAAGCCCCCATAGTCTTTATTTTAAAGTCTATTGTGTCTGATATGAGAATTGCTACTCCAGCTTTCTTTTGGTTTCCATTTGCATGGAATATCTTTTTCCATCCCCTTACTTTCAGTCTGTATGTGTCTCTAGGTCTGAAGTGGGTCTCTTGTAAACAGCATATATATGGCTCTTGTTTTTGTATCCATTCACCCAGTCTGTGTCTTTTGGTGGGAGCATTTAATCCATTTACATTTAAGGTAATTACCAATATGTATGCTCCTATTCCCATTTTCTTAATTGTTTTGAGTTTGTTATTGTAGGTCTTTTCCTTCTCTTGTTTTTCTTGCCTAGAGAAGTTCCTTTAGCATTTGCTGTAAAGCTGGTTTGGTGGTGCTGAACTCTCTCACCTTTTGCTTGTCTGTAAAGGTTTTAATTTCTCCATCAAATCTGAATGAGATTCTGGCTGGGTAAAGTAATCTTGGTAGTAGGTTTCTCTCCTTCATCACTTTAAATATGTCCTGCCAGTCCCTGCTGACTTGCAGGGTTTCTGCTGAAAGATCAGCTGTTAATCTTATGGGGATTCCCTTGTGTGTTATTTGTTGTTTTTCCCTTGCTGCTTTTAATATGTTTTCTTTGTATTTAATTTTTGACAGCTTGATTAATATGTGTCTTGGCGTGTTTCTTCTTGGATTTATCCTGTATGGGACTCTCTGTGCTTTCTGGACTTGGTTAACTATTTCCTTTTCCATATTAGGGAAGTTTTCAACTATAATCTCTTCAAATATTTTCTCAGTTGCTTTCTTTTTCTCTTCTACTTCTGGAACCCCTATAATTCAAATGTTGGTGTGTTTAACATTGTCCCAGTGGTCTCTGAGACTGTCTTCAGTTCTTTTCATTCTCTTTTCTTTATTCTGCTCTACAGTAGTTATTTCCACTATTTTATCTTCCAGGTCACTTATCTGTTCTTCTGCCTCAGTTATTCTGCTATTGATCCCATCTAGAGTATTTTTAATTTCATTTATTGTGTTGTTCATTGTTGCTTGTTTCATCTTTAGTTCTTCTAGGTCCTTGTTAAATATTTCTTGCATTTTGTCTATTCTATTTCCAAGATTTTGGATCATCTTTACTATCCTTATTCTGAATTCTTTTTCAGGTAGACTGCCTATTTCCTCTTCATTTGTTAGATCTGGTGGGTTTTTATCTTGCTCCTTCATCTGCTGTGTGTTTTTCTGTCTTCTCATGTTGCTTACCTTACTGTGTTTGGGGTCTCCTTTTTGCAGGCTGCAGGTTTGTAGTTCCCGTTGTTTTTGGTTTCTGTCCCCAGTGGCTAAAGTTGGTTCAGCGGGTTGTGTAGGGTTCCTGGTGGAGGGGACTAGTGACTGTGTTCTGGTGGATGAGGCTGGATCTTGTCTTCCTAGTGCACAGAACTGTGTCCAGTGGTGTGTTTTGGGGTGTCTGTGGACTTATTATTATTTTAGGCAGCCTCTCTGCTAATGGTTGTGTTCCTCTTTTGCTAGTTGTTTGGCATATGGTGTCCAGCACTGTAGCTTGCTGGACGTCGAGTGAAGCTGGGTGCTGTTGTTGAGATGGAGATATCTGGGAGATATTCACCATTTGATATTATGTGGAGCTGGGAGGTCTCTTGTGGACCAGTGTCCTGAAGTTGGCTCTCCCACCTCATTGGCACAGCACTGACTCCTAGCTGTAGCACCAAGAGCATTTCACCCACACGGATCTGAATAAAAGGATGAAAAAATAGAAAGAAAGAAGGAAAGAAAGAAAGAAAGAGGATAAAATAAAACAAAGATAAAATAAAATAAAGTTATTAAAATAAAAAATTATTATTAAGAAAAAAAATTTTTTTTCAAGAAAGAAAAATAATGGATGGATAGAACCCTAGGGCAAATGTTGAAAGCAAAGGTATACAGAGAAAATCACACACAGAAGCATACACATACAGACTCACAAAAAGTGGAAAAGGGGAAAAAATAATACATCTTGCTCTCAGAGTCCACCTCCTCAATTTGGGATGATTCATTGTCTATTCATGTATTCCACACATGCAGGGTACATCAAGTTGATTGTGGAGCTTTAATCTGCTGCTTCTGAGGCTGCTGGGAGAGATTTCCCTTTCTCTTCTTTATTCACACAGCTCCCGGGGCTCAGCTTTGGATTTGGCCCCACCTCTGTATGTAGGTCTCCAGAGGGCATCTGTTCTTCACTCAGACAGGACAGGGTTAAAGTTGCAGCTGATTCGGGGGCTCTGGCTCACTCAGGCCGGGGTGAGGGAGGGGTGCGGATGCGGTGCGAGCCTGCGGCGGCAGAGGCCAGCGGGATGTTGCACCAGCCTGAGGCATGCCGTACTTTCTCCTTGGGAAGTTGTCCCTGGATCCCGGGACCCTGGCAGTGGCGGCCTGCACAGGCTCCCCAGAAGGGAGGTGTGGATAGTGACCTGTTCTCGCACACAGGCTTCTTGGTGGTGGCAGCAGCAGCCTTAGTGTCTCATTCCCGTCTCTGGGGTCCATGCTGTTAGCTGCGGCTCACGCCCGTCTCTGGAGCTCCTTTAAGCAGCTCTCTTAATCACCTCTCCTCGTGCACCAGGAAACAAAGAGGGAAGAAAAACTCTTTTGCCTCTTCAGCAGGTCCAGTGTTTTCCCCGGACTCCCACCCGGCTAGCCGTGGTGCACTAAACCCCTGCAGGCTGTGTTTACGTCGCCAACCTCAGCCCTTTCCCTGCGCTCTGACCGAAGCCCGAGCCTCAGCTCCGTGCCCCGGCTGCCCTGGCGGGTGAGCCGACAAGCCTCTCGGGTTGGTGAGTGCTGGTTGGCACTGATCCTCGGTGCGGGAATCTCTCCGCTTTGCCTTCCGCACCCCAGTTGCTGCGCTCTCCTCTGTGGCTCCGAAGCTTCCCCCCTCTGCCACCCGCAGTCTCTGCCTGCGAAGGGCTCCCTCTTTTTCTTGATGAATCTGGCTAATAGTTTATTTATTTTGTTTATTTTCTCAAGGAACGAGCTTTTAGTTTTATTCATCCTTGCTATTGTTTTCTTTGTTTCTATTTCATTTGTTTCTGCTCTGATCTTTATGATTTCTTTCCTTCTGCTAACTTTGGGTTTTGTTTGTTCTTCTTTCTCTAGTTCCTTTAGGTGTAAGGTTAGATTGTTTATTTGAGATTTTTCTTGTTTCTTCAGGTAGGCTTGTACAGCTATAAACTTCCCTCTTAGAACAGCTTTTGCTGCATCCCATAGGTTTTGGATTGTCCTGTTTTCATTGTCCTTTGTCTCTCTATATTTTTTGATTCTCTCTTTCATTTCTTCAGTGATCTCTTGGTTATTTAGTAACGTATTGTTTAGCCTCCATGTGTTTGTGTTTTTTACATTTTTTCCCTGTAATTCATTTCTAATCTCATAGTGTTGTGGTCAGAAAAGATGCTTGATATGATTTCAATTTTCTTAAGTTTACTGAGGCTTGATTTGTGACCCAAGATGTGATTTATCCTGGAGAATGGTCTGCGCGCACTTCAGAAGAATGTGTAATCTGCTGTTTCTGGGTGGAATCTGCTGTTTCTGGGTGCACACTTCAGAAGAAAGTGTAATCTGCTGTTTCTGGGTGGATGAATATCAAATAAGTCTATCTGGTCTATGGTGTCATTTAAAGCTTGTGTTTCCTCATTAATTTTCATTTTGGATTATCTTTCCATGGTGTAATTGAGGTGTTAATGTCCCCACTATTATTGTGTTATTGTCAATTTCCTCTTTTAGAGCTGTTAGCAGTTGCCTTATGGCTGGAGGTGCTCCTATGTTGGGTGCATATATATTGATAATTGTTACATCTTCTTCTTGGATTGCTCACTTGATCATTATGTAGTGTCTTTCCTTGTCTCTTGTAATGTTCTTTATTTTAAAGTCTATTTTATCTGATATGAGTATTGCTACTCCAGCTTTCTTTTGCTTTCCATTTGCATGGAATATTTTTTTCCATCCCCTCACTTTCAGTCTGAATGTGTCCCTAGGTCTGAAGTGGGTCTCTTGTAGACAGCATATAGATGGGTCTTGTTTTGTATCCATTCAGCAAACCTGTGTCTTTTGATTGGAGCATTTAATCCATTCACGTTTAAGGTAATTATTGATATGTGTATTCCTATGACCATTTTGTTAATTGTTTAGGGTTTGTGTTTGTAGGTCCTTTTCTTCTCTTGTGTTTCCCACTTACAGAAGTTCTTTTAGCATTTGTTGTAGAGCTGGGTTGGTGGTGCTGAATTCTCTTAGCTTTTGCTTGTCTGTAAAGCTTTTGATTTCTCCATAGAATCTGAATGAGATCCTTGCCGGGTATAGTGATCTTGGTTGTAGGTTCTTCCTTTTCATCACTTTAAGTATATTATGCCACTCCCTTCTGGTTTGTAGAGTTTCTGCTGAGAAATCAGCTGGTAACCTTATGGGAGTTCCCTTGTATATTATTTGTCATTTTTCCCTTGCTGCTTTCAATAATTTTTCTTTGTCTTTAATTTTTGCCAATTTCATTGCTATGTGTCTCAGCATGTTTCTCCTTGGGTTTATCCTGTATTGGACTCTCTGCACTTCTTGGACTTGGGTGGCTATTTCCTTTCCCATATTAGTGAAGTTTTTGACTATAATCTCTTCAAATATTTTCTCGGGTCCTTTCTCTCTCTCTTCTCCTTCTGGGACCCCTATAATGCAAATGTTATTGCATTTAATGTTGTCTCAGAGGTCCCTTAGACTGTCTTCATTTCTTTTCATTCTTTTTTCTTTATTCTCTTCCACAGCAGTGAATTCCACCATTCTGCTTTCCACGTCACTTATCCGTTTTTCTGCCTCAGTTATTCTGCTATTGATTCCGTCTAGTGTAGTTTTCATTTCATTATTGTATTGTTCATCTCTGTTTGTTCTTTAATTCTTCTAGGTCTTTGTTAAACATTTCTTGCATCTTCTCCATATTTGCCTCGATTCTTTTTCCGAGATCCTGCATCATCTTCACTATCATTATACTGAATTCTTTTTCTGGAAGGTTGTCTATCTCCACTTCCTTTAGTTATTTTTCTGGGGTTTTATCTTGTTCCTTCATCTGGTACATAGCCCTCTGCCTTTTCATCTTGTCTATCTTTCTGTGAATGTGGTTTTTGTTCCACAGGCTGCAGGATTGTAGTTCTTCTTGCTTCTGCTCAAAATATATTTTCAATAATGTTTTTGATCAATGGCCTTTAATAATATTTTGATATGATTTGTCTCCTTGGAGAAAATCTCCTCTATATTCCCAAGTTGATACCTCTGGTCCTTATCTGCTCTGTAAATTACAGATTCATAAATCTGGATCCTTCTACTCCCTTGCTTTAATTACTTCAATGGATTGATATTGCAGACACTTAAAAGCCCAAATGCCTTTCCAGGCCTATTGGCCTTACCTGTTCTGACCCTCACTGCAATCTCAAAATTATTGTTCTACTCATGCTGACCTTCTCATTTTTCTTTGGACACACCAAGCTCATTCCCACCTTGGGACTTATAGTAACTCCTCCTTTTTGTCTGGAATACTCTTTGCCAAGAACTTTACTCACAACTTTTTTTTTTACCCATTTCTCATTTTAAAAGTCACCTCATCAAAGAGACCACTCAACATAAATTGGCCCCATCGTCTCTTTCAATTATATCATTCTACTTTATTTTCCAAATAGTACTTATCACTAACCAGTATTTTCTCATTTCCTTGTATCTTTCCTTGATTGCCTCTCCCCACTGGGACATAAGCTTCTGAAGGCAAAGAACTTGTCGGTTTTAGTTGTGACTCTGTCTCCCACACTGAGAACAATGCATAGCAATGTATAGGCATTCAGGAAGTATTTGCTGAATAACTGAATCGATATTTTATTATTTTAGTCTTGTAAAGTAAGACCACTGTCATGTTACTGTGGCTTTGTCAGGTACATTTATCTCAAGCTTCCAATCTCAACCTTTTTTTTTTTTTTTGTGGTACGTGGGCCTCTCACTGTTGTGGCCTCTCCCATTGTGGAGCACAGGCTCCAGACGTGCAGGCTCAGCAGCCATGGCTCATGGGCCCAGCCGCTCCGTGGCATGTGGGATCTTCCTGGACCGGGTCATGAACCCGTGTCCCCTGCATCGGCAGGCGGACCCTCAACCACTGCGCCACCAGGGAAGCCCCAATCTCAACCTTTTTTACCACCCAGAGGTCAGCCTCCCACCAGTTGTCTGAAGTCCATATGGTCTCTCCTATCAAAATCTGTCCTCAAGAAGAATCTTAAACCCAATTTATCATTAGCATGAATGATTACTAATATCCTACCTCTATAACAATCCCAAGTAGCATATCATCTTAATAAGAATAAACCCTTGATTGCAAAAATTACCAGGGATATACAAAGGAGTTTTCCATGATGATTCTTTCCATGATGAATTCTTCCAGAGCCCTTAGAATTTTTCTGTTTTTTTTTTTTTCAGATTTGAAACTATATGTGTTTAATCCATCTCTTCTATCAAAACAGGTAGTAATACAACTTATTTTTTCTTTCTCTGAACAATACAGATGATGATAAATAACATACATGGAACAGTAATGAATGCACCAACTATACGCAGCCAATTATAAGAAAAACCAGCAGTACCTAAAAAACACAAATCAGAAACATGTTCTTTGGGACTATACTTCTTTATGTACACTGTACTGACATTTTGATGCCTTTAATCTGTAATGCTCTTTTGATTTACCATTGTTTTGTTGACATGCAAATTGATACTGTAAGATTATTTGTCATGTTTCATTTTGTAAAATAATATACTAATATATATTAAAATTGAAGACAGACAATATTTATTTTCATCCTGCTACTCTCAGGAATTTTAAAAAGTATAGCCACCTAAATATCCACTTAGATATAATCACTTAAAAGTGATTAAGCAAAATATAATATAGTCACTTGATGAAATATTATCCAATTACTAAATGGAATTTCCAAAGAGTCTGTAATAACCTTAGAAAACAAATTTAAAAAAATAATTAGTATTTAAAATTAATGTTCTAAGTAATGTGATAAACTTTTTATAAGGCTTATGTAGGGGAGCTGTATTTAGCACCCCAAAATATGTCTCTTTCACCTAAGGATTATTTCAGGCTGATTTTTTTTAAGAAGCTGCAAACACAGGAGAAACATTGAAAACCAAGTGGAAATTACCCTTTTGTAATAGACATGTTCATGTATAAGAGAGATCTCCATTTGTACCAGGAAGAGGGGAATGACTCTAAATCTCTAGAAACTCTTATCAATTGAGAAAACAACAGCTTAAATCTGCATAACAACCTTACCCTTGTTTACTGTGCTTTTTCTGGTAATCTCCTGTAACTGACTCTCCACCCCTAACATCTTCTTTCTTTAAAATGCTGAAGATGGTACTTAAGGTGATGGCGTCAATCTTTTTAAAGACTCAGTTTTCGTGGGTCTCTCCCATGTATTCATATATTAAACTTTTGCTTGTTTTTCTCCTGTTAATCTGTCATACCATTTTAATTATTAGACTAGCCAAACAACCTAAAAGGGAAGAAGGGACAAATTTTCCACCCCTATAATTATTTACATCAACTAGGTGAGCACAATTATTTGTTACAAAATGGAAAATGGGGGCTCTGAGATGTAAGAAAATTGCCCCAAACTACACGGTGTTTTGGTGGCAAAACTTGGAAGCAAGTGCAGTTCTGTCTGAATCCAGGGCCTGCACTCTTAAGAAAAACACAAATGGTAAAATTTTTAATAATGATGAAAAACAGATCTCCAGGCTGGAGGCAGGAGGTCAGTGAGAAGCCTGCTGCATAATCCAGGCAAGAAGTGGAAGTGGATCAGAACAGGATAGTAGCATGCTGAGAAGACACAGAGAGCAGAGAGCAGAAGCAAGGAGAAGTACAATCCTGCAGCTTGTGGAACAAAAACCACATTCACAGAAAGACAAGATGAAAGGCAGAGGGCTATGTATGAGAGGAAGGAACAAGATAAAACCCTAGAAAAACAACTAAATGAAGTGGAGATAGACAACCTACCACAAAAAGAATTCAGAATAATGACAGAGATGATCCAGGACCTCGGAAAAAGAATGGGAGCAAAGAACGAGTAGATGCAAGAAATATTTAACAAAGATCTAGAAGAATTACAGAACAAACAAAAAGACATGAACAACACAATAACTGAAATGAAAAATACACGAGAAGGAATAAATAGCAGAATAACTAGGGAGAAGAATGGATAAGTGACCTGGAAGACAGAATGGTGGAATTCACTGCTGCAGAACAGAATAAAGAAAAAAGAATGAAAAGAAGTGAAGAGAGCCTAAGAGACCACTGGGAAACATTAAATGCAACAACATTCATATTATAGGGGTCCCAGAAGGAAAAGAGAGAGAGAAATGACCTGAGAAAATATTTGAAGAGATTATAGTTGAAAATTTCCCTAACATGGGAAAGGTAATAGCCACCCAAGTCCAAGAAGTGCAGAGAGTCCAATACAGGATAAACCCAAGGAGAAACATGCTGAGACACATAGCAATGAAATTGGCAAAAATTAAAGACAAAGAAAAATTATTGAAAGCAGCAAGGGAAAAATGACAAATAATATACAAGGGAACTCCCATAAGGTTACCAGCTGATTTCTCAGCAGAAACTCTACAAGCCAGAGGGAGTGGCATAATATACTTAAAGTGATAAAAGGGAAGAACCTACAACCAAGATTATTCAACCCGGCAAGGATCTCATTTAGATTCTATGGAGAAATCAAAAGCATTACAGACAAGCAAAAGCTAAGAGAATTCAGTACTGCCAAACCAGCTCTACAGCAAATGTTAAAGGAACTTCTCTAAATGGGAAACACAAGAGAAGAAAAGGACCTAAAAAACAAACCAAGGGGCTTCCCTGGTGGCGCAATGGTTGAGAGTCCGCCTGCCGATGCAGGAGACACGGGTTCGTGCCCCGGTCCGGGAAGAGCCCACATGCCGCGGAGCGACTGGGCCGGGGGGCCATGGCCGCTAAGCCTGTGCGTCCGGAGCCTGTGCTCCACAACAGGAGAGGCCACAGCAGTGAGAGGCCCGCGTACCGAAAAAAAAAAAAAAAAACAAACCAAAAACAATTAAGAAAATGGTCATAGGAACATACATCTCAATAATTACCTTAAATGTGAAGGGATTGAATGCTCCAACCAAATGACACAGACTGACTGAATGGATACAAAAACAAGACCCATCTATATGCTGTCTACAAGAGACCCACTTCAGACCTAGGGACACATTCAGACTGAAAGTGAGGGGATGGAAAAAGATATTCCATGCAAATGAAAATCAAAAGAAAGCTGGAGTAGCAATACTCATATCAGATAAAATAGACTTTAAAATAAAGAATATTACAAGATACAAGGAAGGACACTACATAATGATCAAGAGATCAATCCAAGAAGAAGATATAACAATTATAAATATATATGCACTCCAAATAGGAGCACCTCCATCCATAAGGCAACTGCTAACAGCTATAAAAGAGGAAATCAACAGTAACACAGTAATAGTGGGAGACCTTAACACCTCACTTAAACCAGTGGACAGATCAGCCAAACAGAAAATTAACAAGGACACACAAGCTTTAAATGACACAATAGACTAGAGAGATTTAGTTGATATTTATAGGACATTCCATCCAAAAACAGATGATTACCCTTTCTTCTCAAGTGCACATGGAATATTCTCCAGGATAGATCACATCTTGGGTAAAAAATCAAGCCTCAGTAAATTTAAGAAAATTGAAATCATATCAAGCATCTTTTCTGACCACAATGCTATGAGATTAGAAATGAATTACAGGGAAAATAATGTAAAAAAACAAAACAAAACACATGGAGGCCAAACAATACATTATTAAATAACCAAGAGATCACTGAAGAAATCAAAAAATATCTAGAGACAAATGACAATGAAAACAGGACAATCCAAAACCTATGGGATGCAGCAAAGGCAGTTCTAAGAAGGAAGTTTATAGCTATACAAGCCTACCTGAAGAAACAAGAAAAATCTCAAATAAACAATCTAACCCTACATGTACAGGAACTAGAGAAAGAAGAACAAACCCCAAAGTTTGCAGAAGGAAAGAAATCATAAAGATCAGAGTAGAAATAAATGAAATAGAAACAAAGAAATCAATAGCAAAGATCAATAAAACTAAAAGCTTGTTTTTTGAGCAGCTAAACAAAACTGATAAACCATTAGATAGACTCATCAAGAAAAAGAGGGTGAGGACTGAAAAAATAAAATTAGAAATGAAGAAGGAGAAGTTACAACAGACACCACAGAAATACAAAGCATCCTACGAAGCTACTACAAGCAACTCTATGGCAATAAAATGGGCAACCTGGAATAAATGGACAAATTCTTAGAAAGGTATAGCCTTCCAAGACTGAACCAGGAAGAAACAGAAAATATGAACATTTATGATAAAAACTCTCCAGAAAGTGGGCATAGAGGGAACCTACCTCAACATAAAAAAGGCCATATATGAAAAACCAAGAGCAAACAACTTTCTCAATGGTGAAAAACTGAAACCATTTCCAGTAAGATCAGGAAGAAGACAAGGATGTCTACTCCTGCCACTACTATTCAACATAGTTTTGGACGTCCTAGCCACAGCAATTAGAGAAGAAAAAGAAATAAAAGGAATACAAATTGGAAAAGAAGAAGTAAAACTTGTCACTCTTTTTAGATGACATGATACTATACATAGAGAATCCTAAAGATGCCACTAGAAAACTTCTAGGGCTAATCAATGAATTTGGTAAAGTTTCAGGATACAAATTAATGCACAGATATCTCTTGCATTCCCATACACTAATGATGAAAAATCTGAAAGAGAAATTAAGGAAACACTCCCATTTACCAATGCAACAAAAAGAATAAAACACCTAGGAATAAACCTACCTAGGGAGACAAAAGACCTGTATGCAGAAAACTATAAGATACTGATGAAGGAAATGAAAGATGATACCAAGAGATGAAGAGATATACCATGTTCTTGGATTGGAAGAATCAATACTGTGAAAATGACTATACTACCCAAAGCCATCTACAGATTCAATGCAATTCCTACCAAATTACCAATGGCATTTAATACAGAAGTAGAACAAAAAATCTTAAAATTTGTATGGAGACACAAAAGACCCTAAATAACCAAAGCAGACTTGAGGGAAAAAAACGGAGCTGGAGGAATCAGACTCCCTGGCTTCAGAGTATAATACAAAGCTATAGTAATCAAGACAATATGGTACTGGCACAAAAACAGAAATATAGATCAATGGAACAGGATAGAAAGCGCAGAGGTAAACCCACGTACCTATGGACAACTAATCTATGAAAAAGGAGGCAAGGATATCAGTGGAGAAAAGACAGTCTCTTCAATAAGTGTTCCTGGGAAAACTGGACAGCTACATGTAAAAGAATGAAATGAGAACACTCCCTAACACCATACACAAAAATAAATTCAAAATTGATTAGAGACTGAAATGAAAGACCAGACACTATAAAACTCTTAGTGGAGGGGCTTCCCTGGTGGATCAGTGGTTGAGAGTCTGCCTGCCGATGCAGGGGACATGGGTTCGTGCCCTTGTACGGGAAGATCCCACATGCTGCGGAGCGGCTGGGCCCGTGATCCATGGCTGCTGAGCCTGCGCGTCTGGAGCCTGTGCTCCACAACAGGAGAGGCCACAACAGTGAGAGGCCCACATATCGCAAAAACAAAAACAAAAACAAAAACAAAAAAACAAAAAAACAACTCTTAGAGGAAAACATAGGAAGAACACTGTTTGACATAAATCACAGCAAGATCTTTTTTGATCCACCTCCCTGAGTAACGGAAATAAAAACAAAAATAAACAAATGGGACCAAATGAAACTTAAAAGCTTTTGCAAAACAAAGGAAACTACAAACTGGACGAAAAGACAACCCTCAGAATGGGAGAAAATATTTGCCAACGAATCAACAGACAAAGGATTAGCATCCAAAATATATAAACAGCTCATGCATTTCAATATTATAAAAACAAACAACCCAATCAAAAAATGGGCAGAAGACCTAAATAGACATTTCTCCAAAGAAAATATACAGATTGCAACAAACATGAATGTATGCTCAACATCACCAATTATTAGAGAAATGTAAATCAAAACTACAATGAGGTATCACCTCACACCAGTTAAAATGGGCATCATCAGAAAATCTACAAACAACAAAGGCTGGAGAGGGTGTGGAGAAAAGGGAACCCTCTTGCACTGTTGGTAGGAATGTAAATTGATACCACCGCTGTGGAGAACAGTATGGAGGTTCCTTAAAAATCTAAAAATAGAGTTACCATATGACCCAGCAATCCCACTACTGGGCATATACCCAGAGAAAACCACAATTCAAAAAGACACATGCACCCCAATGCTCATTGCTGCACTATTTACAATAGCCAGGCCATGGAAGCAACCTAAATGCCCATCGACAGATGAATGCATAAAGAAGATGTGGTACATATATAGAATGGAATATTACTCAGCCATAAAAGGAACGAAATTGGGTCATTTGTAGAGACTTGTATGAATCTAGAGACTGTCATACAGAGTGAAGTAAGTCAGAAAGAGAAAAACAAATATCTTATATTAACCTATATATGTGGAACCTAGAAAAATGGTACAGATGAACTGGCTTGCAGGTCAGAAATAGAAACACAGATGTAGAGAAGAAACATACAGACACCAAGAGGGGAAAGCAGCTGGGGGTGGGGGTGGGAGTGTGATGAATTTGGAGATTGGGATTGACATGTATACACTGATGTGTATAAAATGGATGACTAATAAGAACCTCCTGTAGAAAAAAATAAATAAAATAAAATTCAAAAAAAATTTTTTTAATATTATCACTTTTTACAGCAGGTATTTTGACCACAGTGTACTTGAATTGTACTATAAATGTCACTTCTTTCTACATAGTCTTCTGAATATAATTTATATTTTACATTGCAACTTCAATTCAAAAAATGGCCATCATTATGATTATCAATGATAGTTCTTAGGTGTAACATAAAAACGAACCTATACCTCGTGGATGGACCTTAAGGAAATTTGCACTTATATTAAGTGGCATGAACTACAGTGCATTTTGCATTCTTAGGTCTTCTCTTGAATGGTTGTTTTTGTCCTCTTTCTGATTGTCAGATTGAGGTCATTTCTCTGCTCACTGTAACCTCTTATTCCTTTTTAATTTGCTGCTTTAATTTTCCATTATCATTGAAGAAAAATACAAATTCTTGTTAGCAATTACTTCTTCCCTGAGATACTATTAGAAAGTCCATATTTAATTGCGAAACTTTGTGCCATTTATTTTTGACGGTTCAGGTATCACTTTGCCTCAGTTTCTACTTTTAACTACGTTCTTTTTCAATGAGATACTACATAGCTCATTCAAAATGTGTGGAGGAAGTTGAATGGGAAGAATATGGCACAAAAATGTGAACACAGCTGTGAAGTCAAGGGCAACACGAAAAGGGAGGAGGGAGGGAGCTCTATATAAGATTTCAGCAAAATCAGGGATTTATATCCCAAATACTTGTTATGAAGCTAAGCAAGGAAGAATCCTCTTTTGAATTGATGTTACTTCTTTACAGACATTTGTATCTCAGTGATAAGTGAAATTAACCATAATAATCTACCCAATAGATTGAGAGGACATACATATACTATTCAATTGCCATAATTCAATCTCATGATTTGGGGAAACTTACCAGGGGAAAAAAAGCTGATTAACTTTCGTTTTAAGAGATACATGTGGGCTTCCCTGGTGGCGCAGTGGTTGACAGTCCGCCTGCCGATGCAGGGGACACGGGTTCATGCCCCGGTCAGAGAAGATCCCACATGCCGCGGAGCGGCTGGGTCCGTGAGCCATGGCCGCTGAGCCTGCGCGTCTGGAGCCTGTGCTCCACAACGGGAGAGGCCACAACAGTGAGAGGCCCGCGTACAGCAAAAAAAATAAAAGAGAGAGATACATGTAACAGAAATACTTACCTCTATTCTTTCCTGAAACTCCATTAAGGTAACAGTAACAAAAATAAAATGATTAAATGAAAAATAACAAGTAGACAGAAAAGAGACCTTCATTAGCAAGAAGTTTAAACAAACTTATGAAAGGTGTAAAAAGGTTAGAAGAATGGCCTATGAAGGTGCAGGATGAAAGAAGCTGCAGGTTCATTTATGTACAAAGCAGACTATTTCTGCAGAGAAAGCCCTGCAGAACCTGGAGAGGCTCAGGATTCAGACAACAAAGGAAGGAATATTCTGAATCACAGAATAAAAGAGTCGAAAGCATCCACTTCCATGGACATACAGACTGTCATACAGAGTGAAGTAGGTCAGAAAGAGAAAAACAAATATCTTATATTAACATATATATGTGGAATCTAGAAAAATGGTATAGATGAACCGGTTTGCAAGGCAGAAATAGAGACACAGTTGTAGGGAACAAACATAGGGACACCATTGGGGGGGAGCAGGGAGGGGAGCAGGTAGTGGTGGTGGGATGAATTGGAAGATTGGGATTGACATATATACATTAATAGATATAAAATAGGTAACTAATAAGAACCTGCTGTATTAAAAAAATGAATAAATAAAATAAAATTCAATAAATAAATAAATAAGCATCCACTTCCATAACCCAAAGGACAACTTTGGACAGCCCAGTGCTTTTGCCAACCACTCAGGCAAAAAACATGAGGTGGTAGTTCAAGTAATTTATTAAACAAACAAAATAACCAGGGTAGAGGAGGTCAGAGCACCAGAGTAAAGGCCTCTGCATTCCAGCTTTTAGACTCTCCTGGCTAATTGCTACCTACTCTCTACAAAAAAAAAGTTTGTCTCTTCACAAGATGCAATAAACCAAATAAGGATTCTTTAAACTCCCAGTGAAGGCTCACTAGACTTTGAAGAAAGCCTGTAATCAAAGTGAAAAATACTGAGTAAAAGAAATATAAAATTAAAATGATGGTAGTGGAGGTGAGGCAGGGACTGGTGAAGATAATTAAAGATAATTATAGCACCTCTAAATTATTATTCCTAGATAGATTTGAGAAGATATTTTTTCCTTAAAATAAGAAGATAAAGGTACGAATTAAAGCAATTTTAAATTGTAAAATTAATTTTAAATTGTAAAAGCAATTCAAAATTATAAACCTGATTATCAAAAGAAGGAAACATTTAATGAAAGAGTTTGAAGACAAATTTTAGAAACTCAGTCTGAAAAAAAGAAAAAGAAATGTGAATATTAAAGAAAAAATAAAATAAAATCCAATCTAAATATTTTAGTGACCACTTAATCAAAGTTTATCAAAAGAGAATGTTAGATGAACAAAGGGAAAAGTCTCAAAGAAATGAGAAGATAGAGTTAAAGGATTTGAGTCTCTAGATTGAATGAACTCACCAAATGCCCATCACATTAAAGGACTAAAAACAAGACAACTAAAAATAGCACCAGGAAGTTTCAAAACTCTAATAATAAAGAGAAGATACTATGTTACCAATGAGAAGTAATATTTACTATTACAATTATCAGATTGACATTTGGATTCTTATTAATAATAATAGATGGTCAGGGTAATGGAGAAATACTCTAGAAATTCTGAGGGCAGAAGGATGATTAAACTAAAGTTGTATAACAAGCAAGCTATCAATCACATGTGAAAGCATTCTAAGACCATAGGATAAATCCTGTGGCCTGGTAGCATGACCACCAGAGTCACCAGGGAAATTGCTAGTTTCCCTAC
>NW_006785848.1:820569-841558 GCF_000442215.2 Lipotes vexillifer
GAGTTTTGAACTCTACTTGAACCAGGTTGTGTAGCCTGGAGAGGCTGAAAATGACAGAAGAGGGTAGTTTTTGGTGTATTATGTTTTACAACCATCTCATTTGGTGCTAGCCTTCATTTTGTGCTTTATTTAGATTAGCCCAGAGGTTAATTCAGAGATTGATGAGATTTCCTAAATTAGGTTATGTTTAGCGCATCTGGACTGCTTACTAGACTACTCATTCCAATACTCCTGTAGTTGGCTATGTACAAAAACTGTTATATTTCCAAAAGACGTGATGTCTCCTTCACTCATTCAAAATTTATGATTCAACATCACTGAAGGCTAGTGATGCTTTTTGTTTCTTGGATGAATGTGACAACTTATGGAGATACTTTAATCTTCTCATCGTTTTCCTGAGTTTATAAAAACCAAAAGTATAGATTATAAAAATATCTTAAAGATATCTTTAAAGATATCTTAATAAAAGATATCTTTAAAGATATCTTAATAAAATAGGATAAGATAAAGATATCTTAATAAAATAGGATAAGCGGGCTGACTAACATGACTTACTTAATGTTCTCACCAACTCTGAACATAGCAATTTTATGAAAGCTGTCAAAATATAAGACTGGGAATTAAGATACCCTAAGTTCTACTGCAAGCTGTCCCATCAAATAAGATTCTGGAAAAGTCATTAGATTGTGCTTTCTGCAAAAGATATGCAGAGGTACTCTAGTCTTGTTTCTAAAATGATCTGTAACTAATGACTTGCCTTCTCAATGTGTATTTTAGAGAAAGAAAATATTTCACTCTCATTATAAAGTCTAGGATTTGAAGCATTACTATCTGAATACTAAGCACCTACAGTAGATATCTTCTGCAGGAAGAGATGGAAACTCCAGTTGGCAGATAAGCCAAGAGCTCTTCTCGATTTCTATAAAAAATATTTAAGGCTATGTAATGAAGGCAAGAAACTGTGCTTTCTTGAATTTCTGAAAACTGGGTCAAAGCACATTAATTACTGAACATGGTGAGAAAAGCCCTGTTGACAAGGAAGCTATGGAAATGCAGTTACAAAAGATGAAAAGATGGGACTTCCCTGGTGGTGCAGTGGTTAAGAATCTGCCTGCCAATGCAGGGCACATGGGTTCAAGCCCTTGTCCGGAAGATCTCACATGCCGTGGAGCAACTAAGTCCATGCACCACAACTACTGAGCCTGCACTCTAGAGCCTGTAAGCCACAACTACTGAGCCCGTGCTCTGCAACAAGAGAAGCCATTGCAATAAGAAGTCTGGGCACCACAACAAAGAGTAGCCACCGCTTGTTGCAACTAGAGAAAGCCCACGGCAGAGACAAAGACTCAACGCAGCCAATAAATAAATAAGATGAAAAGATAATAGCCAGTATAAAATTGGATAGTAAGAGGAGGTTTCAAGGATATATGTTATAATCTCCAAGTCAACCTCTTAAAGAGGGTATAGGAATGTATATTTAACAAACTATAGAGGAGAGAAATGAAATAAAAACAAATACTCTAAAAGAATTCAGGAAGAGAGAGAAAGAGACATAAAACTGGTCAGATAATAAACAAATAATAAAGTGGTAGATTAAAACCCAAATACCTCAGTATATACACTGAATATATAGAGATTAAAAGTTCTAGTTTTAAAAGGTTATCATGTGGAATATGAAAACAATTATTTAAATTATATAGAAAATTATTTAAATATACAAATATATTTAAATTATTATTTACATTCTTTAGGAAAATTAGACTGCTTAATTATGGTTCTGAAACAGAAGATACAGTTGACAAAGCTTGAAAGGAAGGTGGGCAAAGAGAAGTGGGTAGCTAAGAAAGACTTTCTATGGTAAATGAAACAAACCACAGGTTTAATCATGCTGTTGAAGGTTACAGAGGTAAGTAGTAAAAGAACTGTACTGTGAGGAAAGAGACTATAGGAGGAACAAAAGTTGAAGGAGCCTAATCTTCATAGACTGTGGCAGAAATTCAGTGGAAAACATGTAAGGGAGATCAATTAAAAATTTGCCATGTAAGAACAGTTACCCCTGGAAGCAGGGCTGGAGTAGATCATAGCTTCATTATTTGATTCTTTTAGCCGTGTGCGTGTATGACCCTGATTTTAGATTTTAAAAAATTGATGACTATGCAAACGCTTCTGGTAGTGAATTTTAAAGATAAATAGTCCCCCTTGTTTTGATTATTACTTTTACTTATATTCTTGCTTGACTGACAGAGGAATGATCTTCTCTTCATTCCTTAGAGGATGATCCATGTGCACAATCAGGTGCTGGAATCTTAGGGATCCCACAGTCTCCAAGGAGACGTTAAACATTTCAGTGATAGTAACTGTGCCATTGGGGTTCAGAGCAAGGGATACCTCTGGTGGATTAATTAAGACTTGTAATGGGAAAAGAGATATTTGAGGAGCAGTTTCCCCACAGCCAAGTAAATAAATCAAAGAAAATCTTCAGAGTCAAGATTGGACTGGAGTTCAGTTCTTAATTCAGATACAGCTGAGGCAAAAATAACTAAATAAATAAAAAGAGAGAGAGAGAGAGAGAGAAACAAAATTAAGTTTAAAAATATGTCACCCTAGATTTCTATGGTGTTAAAGATGGACTTTCCAAAACTTTTATATGAAACCAAAATGTTGAAAACATGTCCATCTCAAACACCTCTCCTCACATATTACAAAACCTCCTAATTCCATCTCCTATACTCACTATCCTCCAATTTGAGAGGAAAAATTTGTATCTCCACTTCCATTCAAACTTAAAATTACATTAAATAAACTCATAATAATTTAAATTTATAGAAACATAATGAGGGAACTCTATGACACTATCACTACCCCTTCAACGTTTTGTTAATTTGAAGACTGGGAAATTCTTATTCTCTTAGCATCGTCTTTCTTCTTTCTTCTTCTCTACTGTCTCTTTTTCTTTTCCTCTCTTTTCCCAATGAAAACCCTGATGCCACTCATGAGATTTATCCAATGGATTGAAGCCAATGCAGTGTAGTATAAAAAAGTTAGATGAGAGGGCAGAAGACCTTAATGCTATGCCTGGTCTTGCGCTGTGTAAAAAAAGGGAAATTATGTGACCGTCATTGACTTCTGGGTTTTTTTCTTCTATATAATAAAAGACTTCAGCTGAATGACCTCTATTATAGTCTTTCCTTCTCTAAAATTCTTTCTCTGGATCTTAACCTTCAAAGACCACATCCCCATGATTTTGACTCCACATAAAAATTTATATACTTATAATGTTAAGGCAGATTTGTCCTCCGTGGCTTCCGTGTGGGAACACATTAAACATTTGTAGCAGGCTTCGATTTCAAATGTTACCTCTCAGATAGTTATGAATGAGGAATTGGGTTCGATGGCCTCACAGTGTAGCCTATCTATGTATGGTGGAAGAATCTTTTCTCCATATTTACTGCTGTACGTGCCAATATTTTGTGGCAAAGAATCTTGGATCTTCTGCCAGGTAATTTGAACAACGTCTGCTAGAGTTGTTAAATTGCAGGAAATCATCACGTTTTCTCCCAATATAGCTGTCTCATTATTTTTGTGCTTTATCCTATGTCGATTATCTGAAAATAAAACCCAGTATGAATTAAGAGAAATGTACTTCATACTACCCTAGACTTACCCCTATCATAGCACTTATCTCTCTGTTTTATAATTATCTTTTTATTTCTCTCTCTTCCCCCATTAGAAAATGAACTCTCCTATCTTCTTCACCACTGATAGTTTCTAGGAATGTTTTTGTTATATAATACCTAATTAATAAATATTTATCAAGTCCAAAATTTGCAACATAAATTAACCAACATAAAATGAGTAATCATAATTTTGATGACTTTCTGGAGGCTGAGTGCGACCTAAATCGAGGGTGATAAACTCCTCAGGGCCCCAGGCTTAGGGAGGACCCCACGTTCCATAGTTTTCACCAGCAGGAACTCCACCAGGTTCTCATGATGAAGAGCCAAAAAAATCACCTCATATCTTTGGCAAGGGGAGGGGAAAGTTGCCATTTTGAAATAAGCCCAGTGCATTTTCCATAAAAAGATCTACTGTCCAGGGTAAAAGACCTTACCAGGGCCTTAGCTCACATGGGTAGAAGGACAGTGACCTAACTTCAGTTTCCTTTAGTTTTCCTGAATGATCTAAGTGGGAGGAAGGAGGAGAAAAATAGGTAAAAAAACTTGTGAAGGTCACAGCCAAGGGACACAGGCCTACTAAAAGAGTGAGGTTTAGCCATAAGATTTTTTAAAACTTCCCCTCCCTCTCTCTTTACCTCCACATCAACAAGGCTAAAATATGAGAGTGGATTACAGCTGAAATGGTTACAAGGCTCAGACTCCAATAAATAAGGAGTTCTTAGGGAAATTAAAAAACAACAGGGGGAAGAAAATGAGGAAACTACAAGACTTTAAAGCCCTTGAAACCTAGACCTACAGTAAACAGTAAACACAATCCAACTTCTCACCAGATTATCATAAAACCCACACTAAATCTCCATTTACCTTAGTTCCTATTATTTGATGTATCACATCTGGATTTTAACAAAAAATTACAAGGCATACTAAAGAAAAAAGCAGTCTGAAGAGACAAAGCAAGCATCTAAACCAGATTCAAACATAGGACTATAAAGTAAAAATTGTTGCCTGCCATCCCAGTTCTACAAGGATCAAGCCATTAGCCACTGTAGTCACCCACTGACAGTGAACCTGAGGGGAATTCAGGATGGAGAAAACATGAAGCATTCTTTGCTTTGGATATACCAGTCCCTAGATAGTTAAGATAAATATCTAAGGAAAAATTTCAATGACCCCAGATTCTTGCATCTTCCCATTCATAGAAAAGCACTAAAATCATTAACTTGAGATGTCTGTTCTTCTGATTAGCGGTGATATTGTTATGCCTGACTGCATCTTTTTCCCAGCAAAAAAGTTTATATATATATATATATATATATATATATATATATACATATACATATAATCTCCTGTCTCCTCCCTTACCTCTTTAGAGCAGTTTCTTGGAGCAATCTGAGAGGCTGTCTCCCGGGCTATAGTCCCTCAATAATGTCTTTGAAGAAAATTTAACTCACAGATTTTATGTTGTGTGTTTCTCTTTCAGTTGACAGTTTAGAATTTGAAATTGCCAGACAGGAAGTTGAAAATAACTATGATTAATATATTTAGAACTCTGGTGGAAAAGTTGAAACATGCAAGAACATGTGGATAATGTAAGCAGAGATATGGAAACTCTAAAAAGAATAAAAAGAAAATGCTAAAGACACTACAAGAACAGAAAACTATAGACCAATATCTCCTATGAACATAGATGGAAAAATCCTAAAGAAAATAGCAAATTGAATCCAAAAGTATGTGAAAGGAATTATGCCCCACAATCAAGTGGGATTTATCCCAGGTATGCAAAGCTGGTTCAACATTTGAAAATCAATTAATGTAATCCATCACATCAACAGACTATAAAAGAAAAGTCACGTGGAATCATATCAATAGATACAGAAAAAACATTTAATAAAATCCAACACCAATTCATGATAAAAACTCTCGGTAAACTAGGAATAGAGGGAAATTTTCTCCATCTGATAAAGAATATCTACAAAAAACTTACAGCTAGTATCATATTTTAATAGTGAGAAACTTGAAGCTTTCTCCCTAAGATCAGGTACAATACAAAGATGTCTCCTCTTGCCACTCTTTTTCAACATCATATTGAAAATTCTCCCTATTGCAATAAAGCAAGAAAAAGGAATAAAAGATATACAGATTTGAAAGAAAGACATAAAACTATCTTTTTTCTCAGGTGGTATGATTGTGTATGTAGAAAATTAGAAAGAATCAACTAAAGAAACTCTTGGAACCAATAAGAGATTATAAGGAGTTTGTAGAATTGCAAGGTTAATATACAAAAGTCAATCACTTTCATGTATATCAGCAAAGAGCAAGTGGAATTTGAAATTAAAAACACAATACCATTTACATTAGCAGCTCCAGAATGAAATACTGAGATATAAATCTAACAAAATATGTACAAGATCTCTATGAGGGAAACTACAAAACTTTGATGAATGAAATCAAAAAACAAAATAAATGAGAGATATTCCATATTCATGGACAGGAAGACACAGTATTGTTAAGATATCAGTTCTTCCCAACTTGATCTGTCAATTAAATGCAATTCCAATCAAAATTCCAGCACGTTATTTTATGGATATTGACAAATTGATTCTAAAGTTTATATGGAGAGGTAAAAGACCCAGAATAATGCACTACTGAAAGAGAAGAAAAATTTGGGGAAGTGACACTACCTGACTTCAAGACTTCCTTGAAGTAATCAGTACAGTGTGGTATTGGCCAAAGAATAGAAAATAGATCAATGGAACAGAATAGAAAGTTCAGATATGGATCCACACAAATATAGTCAGCTGATTTTTGACCAAGTCGCAAAGGCAATTCAATGGAGAAAGAACAGTCTTTTAAACAAATGATATTGCTGGGACAATTGGATGTCTGATTACTTTCCTAGGGATGCCATAACAAACTATTACACACTTGGTGGCTTAAACCAATAGAAATTTATTTTTTCACAGATCTAGAAGTTAGAAGTCCTAAATCAAGGTGTCAGTAGTGTTGGTTGCTGCTCTCCAAGCTTCTAGTGGTTTCCAATAAACCTTGGCATTCCTTGATTTATAGATGCTTCACTGTAGTATCTTCCTCTATCTTCATATGCTGTTCTACTCTGTCTCTGTGTGTCCTAGCCTCTTCTTATAAGGACACCAGTCATTGGATTTAGGGCCCCCCCTAACCCAGGATGATTTCATCCTGAGATCCTTACCTTAATTTCATTTGCAAAGACCCTATTTCTAAATAAGATCACATTCTGAGGCTCCAGGTAGACATAAATTTGGGAGCAAGGGGGATGTTATTCAACCTTTCACAACATCCATATGCTAAAAAAAATTAATATAGGCATCTAACGAACTTTCACAAAAATTAACTCAAAATGGATTTATAGATCAATTAAAACATGGAAAACTATAAAACTTCTAGAGAAAACCATAGGAGGAAATCTAGGTAACCCTGGGAGTGGTGATGAGTTATTAGATACAATACCAAAAGTATGATCCATGAATGTAAAAAGAGAATTTGATGAGTTGGACTTCATTAAAATTAAGAACTTTTGTTCTATGAAAGACAATCTTAAGGGAATATAAAGATAAGACACAGATTGGAAGAAAGTATTTGTAAAATACGTACATCATATAGGACTTTTTCTTAGTCCTTTCAGGCTGCTATAACAAAATACCACAGACTGAGTGGTTTATAAACAACAGAAATTTATTTCTCACAGTTCTGGAGGTTGGAAGTCCAAGATTAGGGTGCCAGCATGATTGGGTGAGAGCCCTCTTATGGTTTGTTGACTTCTCATTGTATCCTCACATGGTGACAGGGACTAAATTCTCTGTGGATCTTTCATGAGAGCACTAATCCCATTCATCAGGGCTCTACCCTCATGACATAAACACATCCCAAAGGCCCCACCTACAAATACGATAACCTTTGGGGATTAGGATTTCAATATATGAATTTGCAGAGGGAAACATGAATATTTAGACTATAGCAGACTTGTATCCAAAATATACAAAAAACAATAAGAAAACAAACAACTTAATTAAAAATTAGGCAAAAGTCTGAACAGGAACCTCACGAAAGAAGATATATAAGTGGCAAATAAGTACATGAAAAAATGCACAAAATCTCTTGTAATATGGAAATTGAAAATTAAAACAATAATGAGATTCTACTACAGACTTATTGGAGTGGTTAAAAAAAATCACAGTACTAAGTGCTGGTGAGAATGTGGCCAAAAACAGGAACTCTCATTCACTGCTGATGGGAATGCAAAATGGTATAGCTTATTTGCATGACATTTTGACAGTTTCTTACAAGACTAAACATATGCTTACCATATGATCAAGCAACTGTGTTCCTAGGTATTTACCCAACTTATTATAAAACTTACATCCACACAAAAATCTGCATGAAAATGTTTATAGCCTCCTTATCCATAATCACAAAAATCTGAAAACAACAAAGATGACTTCAATAGGTAAATGAGTACACAAATGACATTTATACAACAGAATGGTTTTCAGCCATAAAAAGAAATGAGCTACCAGGTCACAAAAAGATGTGGAGAAACCTTAAATGCATATCGCTAAGTGAAAGTAACCAGTCTAAAAAGGCTACATACTGTATGATTCCTATTCTATGCCATTCTGGAAAAGGTAAAACTGCAGACACAGTAAAAAATATCTGTGGTGGCCAGGGGTTCAGAGGTAGGGGTTAGGGTTGAATGGGTGAGGCACAGGAGAGTTTTAGGGTAATGAAACTATTCTGTGTGATACCATAGTGGTCAATAAGTGACATGATGCAGTTGTCAAGATGTATTGAGCTTTACAGCAAATGAACTTTAACGTATACAACTAAAAAAATAATTTAGAAGATTGAGGATCCCAAGGAGTGAAGATTGTAACCTGAAAATCTAACTTTATTGCAAATGTATCTTATGTAAACATAAGTTGATAGTAGATATATTTAACATGACATAATTAAAATGACATTTTATTTCTGTGGCCTTCATCCCCAAAATTCACAACCCCAGTCTAATTATGAGAAAAACATCAGACAAATTTCGATAAAGGGTAATTCTACAAAATACTTGACCAGTACCCTGCAAGACAGTCAACATCATCAGAAACAAGGAAATTCTGAGAAACTGTCATGGTCAAGAGAAGCCTAAGGAAACACAACAAAGAAAAATAATGTGGTATCCTGGAAGGGATCCTTAAGCAGAAAGACTTTAGATAAAAACTAGGGAAATCTGAATGAACTGTGGACTTTATTTATGAACAATGTATCAAATTTGATTTACTAATTAATACAAATGTATCATAAGAATGCAAGATGTTAATAACAGGGAAAACTAGGTAAGGGACATACTCTGTACTATCTTCTCAACTTTTCTGCAAGCCTAAAACTGTTCTAAAAAATAAAATATTTTAAAGAAATCAATTAGAGTTATATATATATATATATAGATAGATATAGATATATAGATATATATACACACACACACACACACATATGTATATACATATATATCTCCAATAATTAAATGGAAAAGAAAAACTTGAAAGTATGATTTACAATACTCTCCCCAAATAAAAAGAAAAAATATTCATAGGAATAAATCAGTTGAAAGATATATAAGACTTTGCCACTAAAATCTACAAAACATTTGAAAAATTAAAGTGGAAAGATAGATTAGATTATAAATAGGAAGAAGCATAAAGATGAAATTCTTTCCAAACTACTTCTTAGATTTAATACACATTTGATAAAACTTAAAGCAGTTTTAAAAAAATTTTAATTCCTGAAATTGACAAGCTGTTTCTAAAAAAGCTGAGGGAATAAACTGAAGACTTGCTATTCAGACATAAAGCTAAAGTAATACAATGTGATATTGATTCAAGGAAAAGCAAATGGATGAATATAATGAAACAGAGAATCAGAAACTGACTCACACATATCAAGTCATCTGATATTTATGACAAATGGAACAGACAGTACATAGGATTGGGAAAAAGATGATCTTTCCAATAAACGATGAAGTGTAAATTGGATAACTATTTGGAAAAATTATATATGGACCCCCATCTAAGACCAGAGACAAAAATCTATTTCAAATGCATTAAATATATGTGAAAGATAAAACACAGCTTTAAAAATAAAGTATTGTAGAACATCTATTTGGCTGGAGTAACCAACGATTTTTTAGATAGGACACACATCAACTGTTATTTGATGCCTTATTCCTCTCTTAGGAATATTAAATGATAAAGAATCAGAAGTGAAAACTGACCTTTTTAAAAGTTTAATAACTTTAGTCCAGCAAAAGATACATTTTCAGAAGTAAAAAGGCAACCCACACAGTGAGGGAAGATTTTGCTATATATAAAACAAAGGGCTTGTATTCTGATGTGTTTATAATTCTGCAAATCAATAAGACAAAGTCAAGCAACTCAATAGAAAATTGAGAGACTTCCATGGCAGTCCAGTGGTTAAGACTCCATGCTCTTACTGCAGGAAGCACGTATTAAATCCCTGGTCAGGGAACTAAGACCCTGCATGCTGCATGGTGCAGCCAAAAAAAAAAAAAGGTTGAGCAAAATATTTGAGTATGCTCATCACAAGAGAGAATGTATAAATGGCCAATAAATATTAAAGATGCTCAACTTCTTTGGTCACCAAGGAAATGCAAATTAAAACCTGAACTACACATGCACCAGAATGACTGACATGAAAGTTAGACAATACCAAGTTTGGTGAGAGAGAGTTAATGACAGATAAAATGAATCTATGTTTTAAGAAGTTAAGATGCTGGTACTCTTAGGAGAGGACAGTAAAAGAAAGGGGGCATAAATAAGACCTTGGGATGCTGTTAATGTTCTGTTCTTGATCTGTGCTGGATATATTGGTGTTGTCACCATGAAAATTAATCAGACTATATACTTATGTTTATACACTTCATGTCTGTCTGTTTTACTGAAATGCTAAGGTTAAAAAAAAATCTTCGAGAGGCGCGTTCAAGATGTGGAGGAATAAGATGTGGAGATCACCTTCCTCCCCACAAATACATCAGAACTACACCTACATGTGAAACAACTCCTACAGGACACATACTGAATGCTGGCAGAAGTCCTCAGACTTCCCTCAGGCGACACCCTCAGGCGACCTACACGCAGAGGCAGGGCCAAATCCAAAGCTGAACCACAGGAGATGTGTGAACAAAGAAGAGAAAGGGAAATCTCTCCCAGTAGCCTCAGGAGCAGCAGATTAAATCTCGACAATCAACTTGATGTACCCTGCATCCCTGGAATACCTGAATACACAAGGAATCAACCCTAAATTGAAGCGGTGGACTTTGGGAGCAACTGTAGACTTGGGGTTTGCTTTCTGCATCTAATTTGTTTCTGGTTGTATGTTTATCTTAGTTTAGTATTAAAAGCTTATTATCATTGGTAGATTTGTTTACTGATTTGGTTGCTCTCTTCCTTTTTAAAAAAAAATATATTTTTCCTTTTTCTCTTTTTGTGAGTGTGTATGTGTATGCTTCTTTGTGTGATTTTGTCTGTATAGCTTTGCTTTTGTCATTTGTCTTAGGGTCCTGACAGTCCATTTATTTTTGTTTTGTTTTGTTTTGTATACATTTTAGCTCTTGTTATCATTGGTGGATTTGTTTTGTCATTTGGTTGCTCTCTTCTTTCTCCCTTTCTTTTTTTAATTACTTTTTAATTTTTTTATTCTAAATAATTTTTTTATTTTGATAACTTTATATTCTTTCTTTCTTTCTTTTTATTTCTCCCTTTTCTTATGAGTCGTATGGCTGACAGCATCTTGGTGCTCAGGCAAGGTGTCAGGCCTGAGCCTCTGAGGTGGGAGAGCCGAGTTCAGGGTATTTGTCGAGCAAAGATCTCCTGACCCTACATAATATCAAATGGCGCAAGCTCTCTCAGATATCTCATCTCAATGCTAAGACCCACCACAACTCAACGACCAGCAAGCTACAATGCTGTACACCCAATGCCAAACAACTAGCAAGACAGGAACACAACCCCACCCATTAGCAGAGACCCTGCTTAAAATCAAAATAAGTTCACAGAAACCCCAAAACACACAACCAGACATAGTCCTGCCCACCTGAAAGACAAGATCCAGCCTCATCCACCAGAACACAGGCACCAGTCCCCTCCACCAGAAAGACTACAAAACATATTGAACCAACTTTACCCACTGGGGGCAGACACCAAACACAATGGGAACTATGAACCTGCAGCCTGAAAAAAGGAGACACCAAACACAGTAAGTTAAGCAAAATGAGAAGACAGAGAAATACACAGCAGATGAAGGAGCAAGGTAAAAACCCACCAGACCAAACAAATGAAGAGGAAAGAAGCAGTCTACCTGAAAAAGAATTCAGAGTAATGATAGTAAAGATGATCCAAAATCTTGGAAATAGAAGAATTAAAGAGCAAACAAACAATGATGAACAACACAATAAATGAAATTAAAAATTCTCTAGAATGAATCAATAGCAGAATAACTGAGGTGGAAGAATGGATAACTGACCTGGAAGATAAAAGAGTGGAAATAACTACTGCAGAGCAGAATAAAGAAAAAAGAATGAAAAGAATTGAGGACAGTCTCAGAGACCTCTGGAACAACATTAAGCACACCAACATTCCAATTATAGGGGTCCCAGAAGAAGAAGAGAAAAAGAAAGGGACTGAGAAAATATTTGAAGAGATTATAGGTGAAAATTTCCCTAATATGCGAAATGTCAATCAAGTCCAGGAAGTGCAGAGAGTCCCATACAGGATAAATCCAAGGAGAAACACGTGAAGACACATACTAATCAAACTATCAAAAATTAAATACAAAGAAAAAATATTAAAGGCAGCAAGGGAAAAGCAAAAATTAACATACAAGGGAAGCCCCATAAGGTTTACAGCTGATCTTTCAGCAGAAATGCTGCAAGCCAGAAGGGAGTGGCAAGACATACTTAAAGTGATGAAAGGGAAACACCTACAGCTAAGATTAATCTACTCAGCAAGGATCACATTCAGATTCGACAGAGAAATTAAAACCATTACAGACAAGCAAAAGCTAAGAGAATTCAGCACCACCAAACCAGCTTTAAAACAAGTGCTAAAGGAACTTCTCTAGGCAGGAAAGACAAGAGAAAGAAAAGACCTACAACACTAAACCCAAAACAATTAAGAAGTGTAATAGGAACATACATATCGATAACTACCTTAAATGTAAATGGATTAAATGCTCCAACTGAAAGACATAGACTGGCTGAATGGATACAAAAACAAGACCCATCTATATGCTGTCTACAAGAGACCCACTTCAGACCTAGGGACACATACAGACTGAAAGTGAGGGGATGGAAAAAGATATTCCATGCAAATGGAAATCAAAAGAAAGCTGGAGTAGCAATTCTCATATCAGACAAAATAGACTTTAAAATAAAGACTGTTTCAAGAGACAAAGAAGGACACTGCATAATGATCAAGGGGTCAATCCAAGAAGAAGATATAACAATTGTAAATATTTATGCACCCAACATAGGAGCAAAACAATACATAAGGCAAATGCTAACAGCCATAAAAGGGGAAATCAACAGTAACACAATCATAGTAGGGGACTTTAACACCCCATTTTCACCAATGGATAGATCATCGAAAATGAAAATAAATAAGGAAACGCAAGCTTTAAATGATACATTACACAAGATGGACTTAATTGATATTTATAGGACATTCCATCCAAAAACAGCAGATTACACTTTCTTCTCAAGTGCTCATGGAACATTCTCCAGGATAGATCATATCTTGGGTCACTAATCAAGCTTTGGTAAATTTGAGAAAATTGAAATCGTATCAAGTATCTTTTTGGACCACAATGCTATGAGACTAGATATCAATTACAAGAAAAAAAACTGTAAAAAAAGTACAAACAAATACATTGAGGCTAAACATTACACTACTAAATAACCAAGAGATCACTGAAGAAATCAAAGAGGAAATCAAAAAATACCTAGAAACAAATGACAATGAAAGCACGATGACCCAAAACCTATGGGATGCAGCAAAAACAGTTCTAAGAGGGAAGGTTATAGCAATACAATCTTATTTCAAGAAACAAGAAACATCTCAAATAAACAAACTAACCTTACACCTAAAGCAATTAGAGAAAGAAGAACAAAAAAACCCCAATATTAGCAGCAGGAAGTAAATCATAAAGATCAGATCAGAAATAAATGAAAAAGAAATGAAGGAAACAATAGCAAAGATCAATAAAAATAAAAGCTGGTTCTTTGAGAAGATAAACAAAATGGATAAACTGCTAATCAGACTCATCAAGAACAAAAGGGAGAAGACACAAATCAATAGAATTAGAAATGAAAAAGAAGAAGAACCAACTGACACTTCAGAAATACAAAGGATCATGAGAGATGTCATGTTACTACAAGCAACTATATGCCAATAAAATGGACAACCTGGAAGAAATGGACAAATTCTTATAAAAGCACAACCTTCTGAGACTGAACCAGGAAGAAATAGAAAATTTAAACAGACCAATCAAGGCACTGAAATTGAAACTGTGATAAAATCTTCCAACAAACAAAAGCCCAGGACCAGATGGCTTCACAGGCAAATTCTATCAAACATTTAGAGAAGAGCTAACACTGATCCTTCTCAAAATCTTCTATAATTTGGCAGAGGGAGGAACACTCCCAAACTCATTCTATGAGGCCACCGTCACCCTGAAAACAAAACCAGACAAAGCTGTCACAAAAAAAAGAAAACTACAGGCTAATATCACTGATGGACATAGATGCAAAAACCCTCAACAAAATCCTAGCAAACAGAATCCAACAGCACATTAAAAGGATCATACACCATGATCAAGTGGGGTTTATCCCAGGAATGCAATGATTTTTCAATATATGCAAATCAATCAACGTGATACACCATATTAACAAACTGAAGGAGAAAAACCATATGATCATCTCAATAAATGCAGAAAAAGCTTTTGACAAAATTCAACACCCATTTATGATAAAAACCCTCCAGAAAGTAGGCATACAGGGAACTTACCTCAACATAATAAAGGCCATGTATGACAAACCTACAGCCAACATCATTCTCAATGGTGAAAAATTGAAGCCATTTCCAGTAAGATCAGGAACAAGACAAGGTTGCCCACTCTCACCACTCTTATTCAACATAGTTTTGGAAGTATTAGCCACAGCAGTCAGAGATGAAAAAGATATAAAAGGAATCCAAATCAGAAAAGAAGTAAAACTGTCACTGTTTGCAGATGACATGATACTATACATAGAGAATCCTAAAGATGCTACCAGAAAACTACTAGAGCTAATCAATGAATTTGGTAAAGTAGCAGGATACAAAATTAATGCACAGAAATCTCTGGCATTCCTATATACTAATGATGAAAAATCTGAAAATTAAGGAAACACTCCCATTTACCATGGCAACAAAAAGAATAAAATATCTAGGAATAAACCTACCTAAGGAGACAAAAGACCTGTATGCAGAAAACTATAAGACACTGATGAAAGAAATTAAAGATGATACCAACAGATGGAGAGATATATCATGTTGCTGGATTGGAAGAATCAACATTGTGAAGACTCTACTACCCAAAGCAATCTACAGATTCAATGCAATCCCTATCAAGCTACCAATGGCATTTTTCACAGAAGTAGAACCAAAAATTTCACAATTTGTATGGAAATACAAAAGACCCCAAATAGCCTAAGCAATCTTGAGAAAGAAAACTGCAGCTGGAGGAATCAGGCTCCTGGACTTCAGACTATACTACAAAGCTACAATAATCAAGACAGTATGGTACTGGCACAAAAACAGAAATATAGATCAATGGAACAGGATAGAATGCCCAGAGATAAATCCACACACATATGGTCACCTTATCTTTGATAAAGGAGGCAATAATACACAATGGAGAAAAGGCAGCCTCTTCAATAAGTGGTGCTGGGAAAACTGGACAGGTACATGGAAAAGAATGAAATGAGAACACTCCCTAACACCATACACAAAAATAAGCTCAATATGGATTAAAGACCTAAATGTAAGGCCAGACACTATAAAACTCTTAGAGGGAAACACAGGCAGAACACTCTATGACATAAATAACAGCAAGATCCTTTTTGACCCACCTCCTAGAGAAGTGCAAATAAAAACAAAAATAAACAAATGAGACCTAATAAAACTTAGAAGCTTTTGCATAGCAAAGGAAACCATAAACAAGACCAAAAGACAACCCTCAGAATGGGAGAAAATATTTGCAAATGAAGCAACTGGCAAAGGATTAATCTCCAAAATTTACAAGCAGCTCAATATCAAAAAAAACCAAACAACCCAATCCAAAAATGGGCAGATGACCTAAATAGACATTTCTCCAAAGATGTTATACAGATTGCCAACAAACACATGAAAGTATGCTCAACATCACTAATCATTAGAGAAATGCAAATCAAAGCTACACTGAGGTATCACCACACACCAGTCAGAATGGCCATCATCAAAAAATCTACAAACAGTAAATGCTGGAGAGGGTGTGGAGAAAAGGGAACCCTCTTGCACTGTTGGTGGGAATGTAAATTGATACAGCCACTATGGAGAACACCATGGAGGTTTCTTAAAAAACTAAAAATAGAACTACCATAAGACCTAGCAAACTACTGGGCATATACCCTGGGAAAACCGTAATTCAAAAAGAGTCATGTACCACAGTGTTCATTCCAGCTCTATTTACAATAGCCAGGACATGGAAACAGCCTAAGTATCCATCGACAGATGAATGGATAAAGAAGATGTGGCCCGTATATACAATGGAATATTACTCAGCCATAAAAAGAAACGAAATTGAGTTATTTGTAGTGAGGTGGATGGACCTAGAACTGTCATACAGAGTGAAGTAAGTCAGAAAGAGAAAAACAAATACCGTATGCTAACACATATATATGGAATCTAAAAAAAAAAAAAAAGGTTCTGAAGAACCTAGGGGCAGGATAGGAATAAAGACTCAGATGTATAGAATGGACTTGGGGACATGGGGAGGGGGAAGGGTAAGCTGGTACGAAGTGAGAGATTGGCATGGACTTATATACACTACTAAATGTAAAATAAATAGCTAGTGGAAGCAGCTGCATAGCACAGGGAGATCAGCTCGGTGCTTGTGACCACCTAGAGGGGTGGGATACAGAAGTTGGTAAGGAGACGCAAGAGGGAGGAGATATGGGGATATATGTGTATGTATAGCTATTTCACTTTGTTATAAAGCAGAAACTAACACACCATTGTAAAGCAATTATACTCCAATAAAGATGTTAAAAAAAAATCTTCGTGTGCTTTACTTACCTCATGTTATGCTCTCTGCTTTTCATCCACTTCTCTTGATTTTCATGTTCAAATTATAAACAAAACTTTTTTCAAATAATTTTCAAAAAGTTCTTGGTCTGGAACTATGTACACAGTATTGTAGAATATTTTTTTTTTTTTTTTTTTTCCTTGCGTTATGCGGGCCTCTCACTGTTGTGGCCTCTCCCATTTGCGGAGCACAGGCTCCGGACGCGCAGGCTCAGCGGCCATGGCTCACGGGCCCAGCCGCTCCGCGGCATGTGGGATCCTCCCGAAACGGGGCACGAACCCGCGTCTCCTGCATCGGCAGGCGGACTCCCAAGCACTGCGCCACCAGGGAAGCCCAGTATTGTAGAATATTTAAATAAATATCACATGATTGTTGCATACATAGTATTTCATTTGTCAACAAAAGACTGCGATGATGTCCTACTTGGGCTACTTTCAAGAGTGTGGTTTTGTAGCAATCCTTTACCTTCCTAAGCCTCAGCATTTTCATCTGAAAAATGGGCTTAGTGGTACCTGACTCACAGAATATTGTGAATATGAAAGGAGAACATATAGATGTAATGCTGGTTATAAATAACCAAAGACATTTTAGTTATCATGGGTGATATAGTCCCTGCCCTCAAGGAAAAAGGGAAAAGTACTAAGGGAACTCAAAAGAGCAACACAAAAGAGTAACAAGCTAACGATTACTATTTCCATAACAATTTCTATAACTGTGCTTACCACACTCCTTCATTATTACTTGTTCACATGCGTGTGTCCCTTACTAGATTCTGAGTTACTTGGTGACAGTCTTCTCCATTTTGCATTTTAGATGCAGAAGTAAATTAAGGAGAAGAAACCTGAACATAATGTTTTCCTGTATCTGTCACACTCTTTTTTTTTCCTCAGCATATATCACCCCACATTTAACTTTTGTTTGAGCCATCTAGCTAAATTCAAATGATACTTGCCGATGAAAAAACCATTAAGTAGAAGTTATCATGATTTTTTTTCTCTGCTGTTCCTATAGAACATTAGTTATTGCCTTTACTGTGGACCAAACTGATTTTAAATGGATTTGAGTTAAATACCTTTAATCAAATTATTTTTAAATGACTAGAAAAAAAGCAGGACTTGAATACTTAGTAAATCTTTGATGTGTTTCAGGTGTACTTCAGTTTGTAATGATAAGCAAACCCACAAAAAACCCCAACAGATATGACAATACAAAAATGAAAACTTCTTAATGACCAAGAAGAGCCTCAAAACAAGTCAAACTTAAAAGGAAAATGGGCTGCAAGGTATACTGCAAAACTAACTAACTTGCAAAGGATTCATTTGCTTCCAGCAGGTTTCTGGCTCCCCTCTTTGAGCTACTTGGGTTCACTTCAGAAGCAGGGCTTATTACATTTCTTTCATTCTCTGTTTACTAAGTCACTGTTTCAAATATGCTCAACTTAAACTGTTTGCTAGTTGTCAACAACTTGGATAGCTACATGATTAACACGCAGACCCAAACATAATGTCCTCTTCACCTAACCTTATGAAAGTAAAAAGACTACAGCACGGGCTGCCCTGGTGGCGCAGTGGTTGAGGATCCGCCTGCCAACGCAAGGGACACAGGTTCCTGCCCCGGTCCGCGAAGATCCCACATGCCGCGGAGAGGCTGGGCCTGTGAGCCATGGCCGCTGAGCCTGTGCTACAGCCTGGTATTTATTTGCCATTGATTTCCACCCAAATGCATTCGAGAGAAAAAGTAGAAATTTACCTGATCCTTGTACCCAGAGGGGTAGCATGAGGAGCTGGATAATAGGATGGATGCAAAGCCCATGAAATTTGATGATAAAATCTTCACTAACATTTGCAGTATTTCATTTTCTAACTGAACTCTGGAAATGAAATGAAGTGTTTACAGCCAAATCTGTTACTCAGTAACCACTTGCTCCGAAAATCCGTTAAAACATTGTCTTGATTTTTAATTTCCTGTGTGCCAACCCTATTCAGAATCCTAGGTCTATGCATAAAATTTTACTTAAACATATCTGCATGCTGTCCTTTAGCTGTCACATGATTCATACACAGGGGCCTCAAAACTTACCTGCTGACTTGCAAATTTAAAATTTAATTAGCTCTTCTTTGGGTAGTGTTACTAACCTTTCCCAGTTTTTTATGTACGTTATGCATTCAAACTAGTTTACCCACAATGAGATCAGGTGAAAAGACCGCTTTCCACAGAGGTATGCTAAGTGTCTAAAAATCATTCCTCTTGGGATCTAATCCCTAAAATCCATCTCCTCAAACAGCTGGAGTGGGAAAATTAAATAATAACTTTCCTGTAAAATCATTAAGCAGTTTCAAAGTCAATACTATTTATGTATTAAAATGAAAAAGCCAACAAACAGATCATTTTCACCTTCCTATAAACTCCTCTCTCTATATACAATTTTAAGTAGAGGGAAAGCACTCCTTGGTGCTTTTGGTTTCTATTTTTCTCCCTTCAGTTCCAACCCAGCCACCTGCTTATTGATGTTTTATGCACATGAATTCCTACCAGCTTCCCCAGAAGGTCTTCCTCCTGCTGGAATCCTGGAAAAGCAGTGTTCATTCTCTACCGGTTCACACCATACTTTTTTAATGTGAACGATTCATTTGAAAGCGAGGATTTTTTTCCCCTCCTCCACTTCTGTTATTGCTGGTTTAATGATTAGGGTCTTCTGGACTGTATGTCCTCTCTTACAAGTTACAGTTGGTGATCTTTATCCAGAACCTCCTAGAATTACACTTAATTAGCCAAACAGACCAGAGCTGGGGCATTGAAACCAGGGCTAGGACTTGGGGAAATTAGTGTTCTCAGAGAAGTGCAGTTGGGCTTAGCTTCTCTGGAGTGAGATCATTAACCAGCCTCCAGTTAGTACACACGTAGCCATACCCTCACCCCACCCCGTGCTAATGTGTGCACATACTGAACATGTTTTGGGCACTAAGGCTTTTCTTTTCTTTTTGTCACTCATAAATCCCTATAAAAATTACCTTCTCCTCTCATAACTTCTCCCTCAGCTCCTGTCTCAGGAAAACAAAAGCCTCTATTGGCATAGATGGTCCCCACCCTCCCCCCACCTCATATACCAATATCCATCTCTTTCCTATGGCTCTAGGTATTGGAGGTCTTTCTTTCCTGACTTCCCTTAAGACAAAACTTCCCTCTATCTAAATTCCAGCTTCTAAACCCACACTTATAAGTATGTCTACTACCCACCTGAGAGAGGTTGCCTTGGTAATGAGACAGAGAAAACTCAGTTTTCCAAGGGAAATGGAAACTGATGCTGAATAATGAATATATTACCTCTGGTTTGGGGAGCTCTTCCTGAGATAGAGAAATAACTCATTGTGAGTAAAACATATTAGGGTTAAATGCCCAACAGCCTCTGAGTCAGGGAGAAGCACTGCTGCTATGTTGGGGAACACGAAGTTCTATTGAGGTGAAAACCCTGCCGCTGATTCTTTTCTTGTGAGTAATAAAGATGTGAACACAAGCATTATAACCTTAAAGAATGACTGGGATCCCAGCAAAGTACTCTAAAGGAAACCATGTCTAAAAAATTAAAGGAAAGTGTATTAAGAATGATGTATCACTAAGTATAAAATATTGATAAAGAGATTAAAAGTTATAAAAAGGAATGTACAGAAATTCTGGATTAGAAAAGTATAACTGAAATGAAAAATTCACTAGAAATGCTCAACGACTGGTTCAAGAAATGCTTCCTTGACTGGTTCAAGGAAGCAAAAGTTAGAATCAATAAACTTGAAGATAGATATAGTCTGAGAAACAGAAAAAAGACTGAGGGAAAATGAACAGAACCTCAGAGATCTGTGGAACCCTATCTGAGCACCACCATATTCGTAGGGAAA
>NW_006785848.1:841588-912080 GCF_000442215.2 Lipotes vexillifer
CCACCATATTCGGAGGGAAAGCCCCAGAAGGAGAAGAGATACAGAAAGGGGATAGAAAGAATATTTTTAAAAATAACGCCTGAGGGCTTCCCTGGTGGCTCAGTGGTTAAGAATCTGCCTGTCAATGCAGGGGACACGGGTTCAAGCCCTCGTCCGGGAAGATCCCACATGCCGCAGAGCAACTAAGCCTGTGCACCACAACTACTGAAGCCTGCGCACCTATAGCCCATGCTCCACAACAAGAGAAGCCACCGCAGTGAGAAGCCTGTGCACCGCAACGAAGAGTAGCCCCCGCTCGCCACAACTAGAGAAAGCCCACACACAGCACCGAAGACCCAATGCAGCCAAAAATAAATAAATAAAATAAATAAATTTTTTACAATACCCGAAAACTTTCCAAATTTGATTAAAAAAAAAATTAGTCTACATATCCAAGAAGATCAGTAAATTCTATGTAGAACAAATACAAAAAGATCCACACCAAGCACATCATAATCAAACATAATCAAAGACAAAGAGAATCTTGAAAGTAGCAAAAGATTTTCAATAACATTAATAGCTAATTTTTATCAAAAACCTTTGCAAGGCAGAAATAGAGACACAGATGTAGAGAACAAACATATGGACACCAAGGGGGGAAAGCCGGGGGTGGGATGAATTGGGAGATTGGGATTGACATATATACACCAATATGTATAAAATAGACAACTACTGAGAACCTGCTGTACACTCCACTGTACAGTAGAAACTAACACAACATTGTAGGGCTTCCCTGGTGGCGCAGTGGTTGAGAGTCCGCCTGCCAATGCAGGGGACACGGGTTCGTACCCTGGTCCGGGAAGATCCCACATGCCGTGGAGTGGCTGGGCCCGTGAGCCATGGCCGCTGAGCCTGCGCGTCAAAATACATTGTAAAACAACGATACCCCAATTAAAATGAAAAAGTGCTAAGAGGAGTGGCCAACATGGAGGACTATGAAGACCCTGAGCTCACCTTCTCCCATGGGTACACCAAAATTACAACTATTCACACATAAATTATTGATGAGAAAACACTGGAAGACTAGCAGAAAATATCTCGCACAACTAAAGATATAAAGAAGGAGCCACAATGAGACGGATAGGAGAGGTGGAAATGTGGTACAGTCAAGACCCACACCCCTGGGTGGGTAACCCACAAATGGGAGCATAATTACAATTGCAGAGGTTTTCCCAAAGAAGCAAGGGGTTTGAGACCCAAATTGGGCTCCCCAGCCTGGGAGTACTGCACCAGGAAGATGGTTCCTCCAGAACATTTGGCTTTGAAGGCTGGCAGGGCTTGCTTCCAGGAGAGCCAGAGGGCTATAGGAGATAAAGACTCCACTCCCAAAGGGCACACACAGAATCTCACATGCTTCGGGAACCAGGGCAGAAGCAGTCATTTGAAAGAAGCCTGGATCAGAGCAACATGCTGATCTTGGAGTCTCCTGGAGAGGCAGAAGGCAGCAGGGGCTTGCCCCAGGGACATAGACACTGGTGGCAGCCATTTGGGGAGCTCATTCTGCTATGTGGCCCGGGTGCTGGCAAGACCCATTTTGGAGTCCTGCCTCTAGCTTATAAGTGCCAGGACTCAGCCCCATCCATAAGCCTGTGGGCTGGAACACCTTAGGACAAGCAATGAGCTGAGTGGAGACACAGCTGTACCCACCAGTAGGCTTGCTGCTCTAATACTGCAGAGCCCGCACCTGCCTCAGGACCTGGCCCTGTCCACTAGAGGACCCTGGGGTCCTCTGGAACTATCCCTGGGACCCACAGGGTCCTGCAGCCAGAGACCCTGGGATCCAGTTCCATCCACCAGTTAGCTGGCAGTAGCCCTAGGGCCAGCCTCACCCACCAGTGGGTAGGCACCAGCCCCAGGACCATGGCAGACCTTCAGTCAGCCACCCTGGGATCTGGAATCACCCACCAGCAGGGCAACACCAGCTCAGAACATGCCAGACCTTGCAGCCAACCATGTCAAAAACTAGCCCCCCTTACCAGCAGGCCTACACAAGCTCTGAGACCTCCAGCGTCCTGTAGCTCAAGACTTGGGAACCTGACTCCACCCACAAGTGTGGCAGCTCTAGCCCTGGGATCATCTAGGCACTAGCCCACTGAACAGAAGGTAAATACCAGATCTGAGACAACTTGGACACCTCAGCCAGCCACCATGGGATCTACCCCACTCACCAGTGGGCCAACACCAGCTTTGGGACAGCCCAAACCCAACAGCCAGCCATGTCAAAAACCAGTCCTACTCACTAGCAAGCCAACACTAGATCTGAGGCTGCCAGCCCCACATTCACCCACTGCAGCACACATCTCTGCCAACCAGTAGACCAGAACTACACCAGGACCTCCTGAGGCCATGTTGCCAGCAGGTGACCTGAGCCTGTCTTCCAGTGGCTGGGAGCCTCCTTGCCAGGCAAGGCATGGCAACCAACCAAACTGGAGGCCAGAAGGACCCATATAGGCAAAATAGAGAGCACCTCTAGAGCATAGAGCCAAATAAGAATCTAGATTTCAAAATCATTATAAAATTCCTTCCCAAACATTTTATGATGAGAGTGGGAATATGAAAATTGGCTCTATGGTAGTATCACTAAGTAATTTCAATGAAAATATCCTTTTCATATTATGTTTAGAAAAAAGAAATGAGTCTATCATTATTCCAAAAAATTTCCCTAGATAAAGGACTCAGAAGATAAAATCTATCTTGCCTGTCTTGATTGCATTCTCTTATATGGTTAGAATAGCCATTGTCTCCCTCTCTCTCTTTTTTGTTTCCTAACCCAGCAACCTGCATCCTCATATTTCAAAATCTCTATCAGTCTATCTTATCTAGGAGTCTCACTCCCACCAGAATTCTGGGAAAACAGTGTCTATTGGCTCTTTGCCAGAAATCCACTGTTCCTAAGTTTTAAATTAATAGAGCAATACAATTTCTGGAGGTTCCTTTTCACCCTTGTTTATTTTATTTTATTTTTTAAATAAACGTCCTTAAGGCTTCAAGGGTTGCTGTAGATGTGCAGGGGCAATGATGCTGTGTAGCACTTTCTAGGACTGTATTTCGTCAGCCAATCAAGTCAGGGGTTGTGAAGCTGAAGCCAATGGGTTCAGACCAGGGGCGGGGCTTACCGCGGTAACTGTCAGTGAGGTAGCAGTTAGTTGCGGCTGTTCTAGGGTGAACGGATTAGGTAGCCTCCACTTATCACCTACATACCACACGATACTCCTCTGAGGCTCTAGATGGTGAGTCCTCCCTTGGCTTCCCCTTCAGGAAGTTGCCCTTCCCCTTGGGTACTTTCTTCCGCAAAGAAGAACAAATGCTCCAACAGTATTCCAGCTACAGATTCAGCCAGCCACTCCCTCTTGTAGTTTCCAGCTTTCCTATGGCAGCCAATCAAACACTTTTCCAAAGATCAACCACCCTTTCAGTGTGAATTTCTGTCCCTTAGCCCCTGCCCCTCCTCCATTACACTTCCCATATCAACTTTCCAGACTGCTGCTCACCTGCCTGGTGATTGTTCCCTTTGCTTTATGAGGCACCAAGAGGAAAGCACACTGATGCCGTGGTGAATCTTCTCAGGTGTATGCCGCAAAGCCGAGAGGAAGGGCTCGTTCTGAGTGAAGAAGACTTAGGAGGGCAACAGACTGCTCACCTTCCGAGTCTGTGAGTAAGGCCCCTCTGTATTGTGTGGAGAGTCTTCTGAAGAGCCAATCCAACCCCAGTTCTGTATCTGTCATAAATCAATGAGAGCTTTACAGCTAATGAGGATTACTGGGATCCCACAACTCTCTTTTCAGGATAATTTTGTCACCAGATTCCTGCAAAAATGTGGTGATTAAAAGGAAGAAAGATTTCCCATTTTCAAGTACAGAGTGAATCAGTATGATTTCCACTCCATGACAGAGAATTTCTCAAGGCTGAGTGATGTTCAGGGCAAATCCATATGCCATTTTTGAGAGGACAGTTATAAACTCCACACAGAAAGAGATTTGAGGCATTATTTAGTTTATTGATAAGTTAATATAGGAAACCTATGTGGCAATTTCAAGGCAAATCAATATTTTTTACTTAATGAGACGTTAACTCATAAACTTATTCAAAATTGTCAAAAGTCAATTTAAGCTAAAGAAGAGTTTTAATTACATTGAAAATCTGTTTAATCTAAACTGCTACTTCTTTACCCATATCCTTTAAAGTACCAAGCTAGAATAATATTAGCATTTACATGCTAACTCAACATGAGATCATTTTGGTCAGGGGCAAGGTTTGTTAGGAGAATTTGGAGTAGAGGTTGAAGAAACCAAATTGAGTATTTACAGACAAACGGGGAAATTCTGTTGAACTTGATCATATATGTCCCTAAAGTTCAAGAATAATTAAGATTTGGAGTAATTTTATTCTTTTATGAAAGGGATTTATTAGGATTGAATGTATAAACACTTATTAAGGTTTTCTTTTTTAATTTATTTTTTTATTGGGGTATAGTTGTTTTACAATGCTGTGTTAGATTCTACTGTATAGTGAAGTGGAGTTCCCTGTGCTATACAGTAGCTTCTCAATAGTAATCTGTTTTTTACATAGTAGTGTATATATGTCAATCCCAATCTCCCAATTCATCCCACCCCCCCATTCCCCTCTTGGTGTCCATATGTTTGTTCTCTACGCCTGTGTCTCTATTTCTGCCTTGCAAACAGGTTCACCTGTACCATTTTCCTAGATTCCACATATATGCGTTAATAATATATATTTGTTTTTCTCTTTCTGACTTACTTCACTCTGTATCACAGCCTCTAGGTCTATCCACATCTCTACAAATGACCCCATTTGTTCCTTTTTATGGCTGAGTAATATTCCATTGTATGTATGTACCACATCTTCATTATCAATTCATTTGTCGATGGGCATTTAGGTTGCTTCCATGACCTGGGTATTGTAAATAGTGCCGCAATGAACATTGGGGTACATGTGTCTTTTTGAGTTATGGCTATTAAGGTTTCAAATAAACAATTTTAGAAATGAGAAAATGCTTATGGGAACATGTATCCCTGCTTTTAGTTTGGAAAATAATAGTTTCCTTAACTGTATTAAATTCTGAGAGCCTACAGGAGTGTATAACTATGATGCAGAAAATATTTTTCCTTTTTTGGTCAAACCCATTTGCTCCAGAATATTTAGTCCAGGAGTAACAGTGAGAAAATTAATAGGTGAAATTGACAATAGTTTCCTAAATAATTTGATGCTGAGAGCAAATACCATCAGTCTATCACAGTGTTCTTCCCTAATGGCACAGATTTCTCCTAGAGCAGTGCTTTTAATAATGGCTGATTATTAGAATCCCTGGGAAGTTTTTAGGTTCCTAATACTCAGGCTGCACCTTAGACCAATTAAGTTAACCTCTGTGGTGCCACCCAGGTATCTGTATTTTTAAAACTCTCTGGTTCCAATATGCAGTCAAGGTTGAAAATCTCTGTCTTAGAGGGATGACTGAGCTCGCTCTCCTCTGTCACTTAAATTACTATCAAGATCCCTTGGTCTACTTTCAGTTCTTAACATGTTAAAGTGAGGTTAAGGAATTTAGAAATCCTTTGAGGAAAAATGAAACAAACCAAAAATAAGCAGCCCCAAACATCAGGGAACTGGTCTGACACCCAGAGCTACGTGTCACCTAGTGTTACTACAAGCTGGTCTGATGCTCACAGCTAGTCCATGTTGTTCTCCTATTGGACATATAATCTCACAGAACATCAAAATCAGATGAGTTCACTAGGAGACCGTAAATAAAGTTGGACCAAAAGAAGTCACCATGCAACCCATACAGTACCAAACATCCTCTCCCTCATCTAAAATGAGTGGCTGCTGCTTCTGTACTCATCACAGCGTTATCCCCCTTCTAGTCTGCTTTCTCTATACATAAGATTTATTGAGACACCCAATCACAGAATTGTCCTTGCTTTTTTTTTTTTTTTGCGGTACGCGGGCCTCTCACTGTTGCTGCCTCTCCTGTTGCGAAGCACAGGCTCCGGACGCTCAGGCTCAGTGGCCATGGCTCAAGGGCCCAGCTGCTCCGCGGCATGTGGGATCTTCCCGGACCGGGGCACAAACCCGTGTCCCCTGCATCAGCAGGCGGACTCTCAACCACTGCGCCACCAGGGAAGCCCTGTCCTTGCTTTCTGACAGCACCCAAGTCATAGTAAACTTTTACTTCCTTAGACCCTCTCCAAAATCACCCAGATCCACAATTAGTTCTTTCTAACATCCTTTTACTGAACCTCCCAACAGTTCTCCAGGGTGAATGGCCTCCCTCACTGAGACACATAATAAACCAAACTTGTCAACTACAGATGTGTTTCTGTGGTCTTCACCAGAAGGGCATTGATACCCTTTCTCAAAATATCTGACTCAAGAATATTAAAAATAAGCTAGCTTTGAGACTGAAAACTGAGCAATATTTCCTTTGAATTGGGTGAATCACAGTGGTTACTAACATTGGCTACACATTAAAATTGCCTGGGGAGCCCAAGCTGCAACCTAGACTGATTTAAATAGGTATCGCTGAGGATAAGACTCAGGCAATAGTATTGTTATAGCTCCCCAGGTGATTTCAAATAAAATTATAAATACAGGGAGAGGAATTACATAGACTGGGAAACTATACAGATTAGAAAACTGAGGCCAACAGCAAGTTGCCCAGAGTCTTTTACCCTGCAAGCAGCAGCCCATCAGATCTTTACGTGCAGAGAGTCGCAATCTGACCAGAGAGTCGGCACTTTTACATTGGTGCTAATATGGTACAACGTTTGTAAACAGTGTTCACAAGGCCCTTTGATGCTGGTGATACAATACCATGTGGAAAGAAGTAGAAAGTATAATTATATAAGGATGAATAGAACTATGTAAATAAAATATATAAAAGCCACTAGATGACATGACTGTGCATATTTTTGTTTGTTTTTGAAATGCTTCTTTACACATTTATTTCAAAAATATTCACAGTAAGCATGTATTCATTTAATTTTCTTTCAAAAGGTTGTTTTTATAGTCAGTAAAGAGCATACTATAAAACATATGTATGTGAAATATGAAACTGGAAAAGACATTGCTGGATCGTGAGAGGAAGTTTAGTAATAACTAATTGATTGCTTAGCGAGGCAGCCAGATGAGATGCTAATAGACACTAGAAACGGTTAAGCCAATATTATGAGAGAATTGGAAGAGTTCCCTGCATGAAGTTTAAGACCCCGATATAAAACTTTCCTCACCATGGGAAGCAAGTGGGATTGGCAGACTGCAGCTATTACCTATTTCTTCAAACCAAGACACACCATGGCCCTTGTTCCTTTCCAAGAAGTAACAATAGAAACATGTAACAGCTCCCTTGTTTTAAATCATTTTGTTTTCAATATTTTTCTTAGGTCCTTGTTTGCTATAAAAATATTTAAAAGTTAGAGAAAACATGGCCCATCAATGTCTCAAAGGAGATAAAAGAAGGCTCTTATTAAATATCATCATGGTCTATTAATTTCTGTCTGGATAGAACAACAAAAGAGATCAGAATATTCTCACCACCACCACTTCTTACTTTGGAATAGCTGCCAGATCATGCTTCCAGAGGCTCAGATAAGCTGAGAGCAAACCTCTCAGTTGTCCATCCTCAGAGCTAAGTAACCTGCACCAGCCTGTGGTCCTGGTGACTGGTTAGATGAAAAATCCTCTTTTCAGCTGGATAGATACAGGGAAAAAATAGCTGAGTAGTGCTTGGCATCATAAGAACACAGGATGACACTGGCTCGTCTCTACCACTTGGGGTTGTAATTCTTCTATCATCTAAATTGAAAACATCATAGAAGAGGGAGGCATCCCTAATTTTGGCACACCCTAAGAAATCACTAGAAATAACTAAAGAGAAATATAGGCTTTTTATTTATTTTTTAAGAAAAGCTGTAGAAGGCCACCAAGAAGGAAAATCTTACGTTCTTTTGGTCCTAGGTGAGTTTTGCAGAGAGTCCTAAGAGTTGTACTCAGACGGCCTATGAGAAACCACAGGATGAATGGCCCTGTTTCTAATTTCACTTTTCTTAACAAAGGATTTACCAACATATGGCTGGATTTTTTTAGGAATACATTCATGAAAACTTCTCAGGAACTCCCTGAAATCATTCTAATATTGTCTTTGATCTGTACCATTGGAGGTAAGTGTAATTCTTTTTATTTAAGTGTGTTTTGTCACCATAGAGAATTAAGAAAAGTAGCAATAATAGGAAATTAGATTTTTTTTTTCTAAATTCTTACCTCTATACCAAGATTTTCAATCAAATGAATCCAACGGTAATCTGCCCCTGAGGAGAGACCATGTAGATCTGATCCACATTCTTCACCTCTATTGAGTTCAGAGTATTCATACCTTCTTACTTGCTAGGTCGTGGTTAGATTTAAGTGATGTGGAGAATTGAACCAGATAAGCAGAAAATCAAAGGTTAGGGATTTTATTGTTACCTGCGTCATCATAAACTAGAGTTTCATTCATATTTTAAAATTAGCTGTCCCACAGATTTCTTCACTTGGAAAAAGAATTTTCAAAGTGATAGGTCTTCTGAATGATTCAGTTACTTTTTAACCCCTTGGTAGGTGTTCCCTTAGGTTTTGTCCAAATGGTAAATTATGCCCAACTTTTATGAGAAGAAAAGAACACTGTAGAAATCAAAAGAAAGCACATTTTTTGCATGTGCTTTTGACCTGATTAGGAATTGTATTACAAAGAATTAGAAACATTAAACTGAAGGAAATGCTGTGATACTGCTTATTGCACTTTGAAAAAAATTATGAACAAAGTTAAATATTCATTATAGGCTTTCTAATGGGTAGTAGGTAATTAGTAATAGGTAGCTAGTTTTTCTTATTATTAAGTTATTATACTAATTCCTCATTGTTATCTTGGGAATCAGCCAGGATATTTCATTTAAGTTTAGTAATTTATTAATCCCTCATTGCAGGATTGCTAAAGAAATGAATATCTGACTTATAGCATGTAAACTGCTGTAAATATTTTAGTAGGAACAAAAGAACCAACGATTACTAGCAATATTTAATAAAGATTCTAAGAAAATGATAGACTTCGTAAAAGAAGTAAAGCATGAATTTAGTGGGTGACCAATTATACTGATTCTATATGCTTAAGTGTGAGGGAGGGTTTCAGTTACAGGAATATAGCAAGTAAGGGGTGGTGCAGTCTTTCACTGTCCTCAGTATTAAGAAGTCATGTCAAATTAAAGTTCTATAAATGTGGTATTTCACTGCCTTTCAATAGACATATTTTTTTGCAGCATTTTTGAACCTACACTTGAAAGACTTTCCAATTCCTCTCCCTGTGATATTATTTTTATTTGGATGCAGTTTTGAAATGTTAAGTTTTACATCTGACCAGGTGTGTATAGTAAATATGAGCATTTTATGTATCTGACTATATCTAAGGTTCATATAAATACAAAGATGGCTTAAGAAAATTTGTAAACATATTTCTTCACTGCTCTGCCAGTTGCTAGATGCTTATGATGTGGATAACATCCTATCAGCTGTGTAGATGAAGGAACAGGCATGAAAGAGCTGAAATCCAGGTAACATAGTCAAAACAGAGCCTAGGTCTGAAACTAGGTAGGCAATTCAGAATGAGTACACGTACAGCTGCTAAGAATGTGAGTAGCTGAGTATTTAATCATAATTCAAAACCTTAGACAAGAAATTGGTAAACAAGGTAGAAGCCCAGAGAGACTTTGAGCTACTGATACAGGACTCTAGTAGCAAGAGAATTCTGACATTGAACCAATCTATTGCCTCGGGAATGTTTCATAGGGTTCCCATTAGAATAGAGGCTACTCTCTAAGTGCACCTGCCTTAGAATATTTCAAGAAACGTACACTGAACCTCTTACATGGAGTTGGAAGTGAGGAACAAGACAAAGTATATAGTCAAGGCATATACAGTATTACTAAATAGTTGGGAACAGCTGGAGTCAGGTAAAGGGGAGACAATATGCTTACTACAAGGAATATAGAATGCATTATTGACACATTAAATAGTCTGCTAGCCCAGGGGTTGGCGGCAAAGTGTTTTCTGTAAAAGGCCATATAGTGCATATTTTAGACTATGAAGGCCATATGATCTCTGTCACAGCTACTCAACTCTGCCATTGTAGTTTAAAAGCAGCCATAAACAATACATAAGTAAATTGGTATGGCTGTATTCCAATAATACTTTATTTACGAAAACAGGCATTGAGCCAGATTTGTTCCCAGGGCCCATAGTTTGCCAACACCTGCCCTAGTTAATCAGTATATAAATACGAACGTGTGTGAAAATGATTGACTTTCCCAAACAAATTTAACCAGTGATGTTAAAAACCATAATGGAAACCATGTATCCATGCCAGAACCAGAAGCAGATTACTCCTTCATTTGCCATGAACAGGTTTTATAATCATCTGATTTTTGACATAAATGCAATTTTAAGGACTTCTATAAACTTTACTATTTGTCAACAACTCTTTAAAGGAAGAGACCATATGTTGAGAACTGTGAACCGTCTAAGATTTTACTCAACTTTCAATCTAATAATTTTGCTTGCCACAGTTTCACGGTCCTGGCAAAAGGCACGGGACTCCTGGGCTAGAAACAAAGGACTTTATTACTCATAGCAATAGCAGAAGCCAGAGTATCAGCATTTTCTTGCCCCTGTTCCATGAGCCCCACAGGGAGAAGTAAAGAGGGCAAGGTGAAACCTGCATACACAATGGGTTGCATTATAGGAGAAGAAATCTGAGCTTAGAGAACTTGAATATTTTATGATGGGCAGTGAGCTCATCTGCCCTCTTGCTCCAGAGAGAGATAATATCTTTATAACACTGGACAATATAGTAAACCTGCCTTTTTCTCTGGAGGGAGACACTTGCTTTATCTTCCAAAGCTGTTAGCCACACAAATATTCTTGAAAGAAAATATTCCTGGAAGAAAAGCAGTCAGTGCCTCCATCCATAGCATACAGAGAAACACAAGAGACCCATGAAGAATCATCTCCCAAATGCAAGGAGAGAGGCTAACACAGTAGGTACTCAGTGTTTCCTTAATGAGTGAATGTTGAATGGATGTGTTAACGAACCAAACTGGGTCTGCTTGCCCACGGGCAGTAAAGCCAATCTACTGACAGTGGGTTGTGGTGAAGGAAAGTGCAGCGTTTATTGTAAGGTGCCGTACAAGGAGTATGGGACAGCTAGTGCTCAAAAAGCCTGAACTCCCCGATGGGTTTCAGCAAAGCATTTTTAAAAGCAAGGCAAAGGAAGGGAGTCCCAGGGTATGTGATGAGCTCATGCACAATTCTCTGATTGGTTGATGGTGAGGTAAAGTAAAAAGATCAAAAATTGTTGCAAATATTCCCTGGTTCCAGCCAGACTCCTGAAGGGATGTGTTAATTTCTTTCATTTGGTGGGGGCGTTTACATCTGTAAATCAACTCAGGAAATGTGCATGAGATACTATTATCTAGGTACTTCAGAGAGGACCTAAAGCAGAGGATATAAGGGAGACATCTCTCTGGGGAAGGCCCCATAGGGTCCTGCTTGGTTACAGATGCCCATATAGGATTTAAAACTATCAACTAAATATTTTATGATAAACACCATTAATTGGTTATTTCATAATCTGCATTACCTTCCCAGTCTCTATCCCTGCTATTCTTCCATACACATCTTCTGTATAATCCATGGCTAATTATGTAGTTTCTGGAAATTGATATGATTGTTTACTCCTTTGTGGATTTTGTACATGATGATCCATCTACCTGAAATCTTTTTCTTTCTCTTGTATGCTGAAAATCTCCTACATTCCCTTTAGTACTTTTGTCAAACTGTTTCCTATATCTATTCTTAAAAAAGCATAGAGATGTTCATTAACCTTTTGCTGTAGTTGGTAATGATCTGATGCAAAATTATGAAAATCCAAGAGTTAAGACTTTAGCACTTACTATGTTGTGATTTATCTTTTTATCTTGTGCTAGGCATAGGAGTGCCTGGCATGTATTCCATGCTAATAGACCAACAGATAAATGAGAAAATAACATTTTTATATTATTAGGTCCAAAAATATGCAGATGCCATACAGTGGATGGATCCACATTTATTTTTTGATATATTTACACCAATAATTATCTTTAATGTTGCATTTGACATGGATGTTTACCTGCTCCACAAGTTATTTTGGCAGGTAAGAAGTGTTATTTTCAATAATATTATTCACTCATGAACTACTACATGTTATCTATGTTCAGTTTTTTTTACATTTTTAAAAATCAACTATATTTAGGTACAATTTATATATGCAGTAGTATGCATACATTTTGAGAGTACAGTTTGATGAGTTTTGACAAATATCAACCTATCAAGATATAGAAATTTCCATTATCCTAGAAAATTCCCTCAGACTTCTTTGAAGTCAATCCCTCATCAGTGCCTCAGAGAGGTAAGTACTGATCAAACTTTCTCCTTTTTAATGATTCAATTTCATTTGATTTACCTTAGAAATTCTGTCCAAATATTATGTAATTTTTGGTACAGATAGTCATTTGCAAGGTCATGGGGTACAAGTGCAAAGACTTTCTCATTACTTGTCATTTCTATATAGTATATCTCTTTTGAATATTAATTCAAAGAGAAAAGTAGGAAATCATTTCTATAGCCTTATTATTAAAGTCTCAAATAGATGCCAGGTGAAAAAATTTGCATAGTGACTATTACAGGCATTATTTTCAAAAGTCATTCCTAATCAAGATAAATTATATTCAATTAAATTGATTAAAAAATCCATTACATATTGTTTTTAGCAGGTTCTTCAAGATTTACATAACAGTTTCATTGTCTTCCATGTATGACTTAGATTCACAAACAAAAATAAGTCTCCACTTTGATACCACTATAGTTTTCTTTTTTCCAAAAGTTTTTACTTTTGATGAAGTTCATCAAATTTTCTTTTAGAATTTGTGTTTTTATGTCCTATTAAAAAGTATTTGCCTAATCTAAGGTCACTAAGATCTTTTGCTATGTTTTCTTCTAGAATTTTAATAGTTTTAGATTTCACATTTAGGTCTAAGATCCAATTTGAGTTAATTTTTTTATATGATGTGAGTTGGGTGTTCTGTTTCATTTTCTTTTCATATGGACATTCAATTTTTACAAAATCATTTTTCTTCTTCCAGTTTTATTGAGATATAATCAATATAGAGCACCATATAAGTTTAAGGGGTACATCATGATTTGACTTGTATACATCATGAAATGATTATCATAATAAATTTAGTGAACATCCATCATCTCATACAGATACAAAATTAAAGAAATAGAAAAAAATATTTTTCTCTGTAATGACAACCCTTAGGATTTACTCTCTTAACAACTTTTGTGTGTAACATACAGCAGTGTTCATTATATTCATCATATTGTTGTACATCACATCCCTACTACTTATTTATTTTATAATTGAAAGTTTTGTACCTCTGGACTGCCTTCATCCAATTCTCCCTCTCACACCCCCTCCCACCCTGCCTCTGGTAACCACAAATCTGATCCCCTTTTCTATGAGTTTGGTTGCTTGTTGGTTTATTTTTGAAGTATAATTGACCTATACCACTGTGTTAGTTCCTGTTACACAACACAGTGATTTGATATTTATATACTTTTCAAAATGATCATCACGATGTCTAGTTACAATATGTCACCATACAAAGATATTAAATAGTTATTGCCTATATTACCCACACTGTACATTTCATACCTGTGAATCATTTATTTTGCAGCTGGAAGTTTGTACGTCTTAATCTCCCTCACCTATTTCTTTCCTTCTCCCAACCCCTCTCCAGGTGGCTACCTGTTTGTTCTCAATATCTATAAATCTGTTTCTGTTTTGTTACATTTGTTCAGTTAGCATAATACCTTCTGGGTCCATCTATGTTGCCACAGATGGCAAGATTTCATTCTTTTGTGGTTGAGTAATATTCCATTGTGTGTCTGTGTGTTGTTTGTATATATATATATATATATATACACATACATATATAAACCGCATCTTCTTTATCCATCTATCGATGAACATTTAGGTTGCTTCCATACCTTGGCTATTGTAAATAATGCTGCAATGAACATAGAGTGCACATATCTTTTTGAATGAGCATTTTCATTTGCTTTGTATAAATACCCAAAAGTGGAACTGCCAGATGATATGGTAGTTCTATTTTTAATTTTTTGAGGAATCTCCATACCGTTTTCCATAGTGGCTGCACCAATTTACATTCCCATGAATGGTGCGTGAGGTTTCCCTTTTCTCTATATCCTCTCTAAAACTTATTTGTTGTCTTTTTGATAATAGCCATTCTGACAGACGTGAGGCGATATTGCATTGTTGAAATCAGGGATTTGCATTTCCCTGATGATTAGTGATGTTGAGCACATTTTCATATGCCTATTGGCCATTTTTCTGTTTTCTTTGGAAAAATGTCTATTCAGATCCTCTGCCCATTACTTAATGGGTTTGTTTGTTTTTGATATTAAGTAGTATGAGCTCTTTGTACATTTTGGATCTTAACCCCTTATTCGATATATTGTTTGCAAATATCTTCTCCCATTCAGTAGGTGATCTTTTTGTTTCGTTGAGAGTTTCCTTCACTATGCAAAAGCTTTCTAGTTTCATGTAGTCCCATTTATTTATCTTTGCTTTTGTTTCCCTTGCCTGAAGAGACATAGCCAAAAAAACGTTACTAAGACTGATAACAAAAATCTTACTACCTATGTTTTCTTCTAGAAGTTTTTCAGATCTTACATTTAAGTCTTTAATCCATTTTGAATTTATTTTTGTGCAGGATGTGAGAGAGTAGTACAGTTTAATTATTTTGCATGTAGCTATTCAGTTTTCTCAACACCATTTTTTGAAGAGGCTGCCTTTCCCAAATCATATATTTCTCCCTCCTTTGTCGTAGATTAATTGCCTATATAAGTGTGGGTTCATTTCTGGGCTTTCCATTCCTTTCCATTGATGCATGTTGCTGATCTCTTAAGCTCACATGCATTTCAACAACCCTGCATTTTTATCCCCCCCCACACATTTACTGTTTTTGACATCATATTTTACGTATTTTTCCTTTATGTATCCCTTTACTACTTATTGTTGATATAGATGATTTTACTACTTTGGTCTTTTTACCTTCCTACTAGCTTTTAAGTGGTTGATCTACTACCTTTACTGTATATTTGCCTTTACCAATGAGATTTTTCCTTTCATAATTTTCATACTTCTAGTTGTAGCCTTTTCCTTTTCTCTTAGAGAAGTACATTTAACATTTCTTGCAAAGCTGGTTTGGTGGTGCTGGACTCTTTTAGCTTTTGCTTTTCTATAAAATTTTTCATCTCTCCATCAAACCTTAATTAAAGCCTTACTGGGTAGAGTAGTCTTGTTTCTAGGTTTTTCCCTCTTATCATTTTAAATATATCATGCCACTCCTTTCTGGCCTGCAGAGTTTCTGCTGAAAAGTCTGCTGACCGTCTTTTGGGAATTCCCTTGTACGTAACTTGTAGCTTTTCCCTTGCTGCTTTTTTTTTTTTTTTTTTTGCAGTACGCGGGCCTCTCACTGTTGTGGGCTCTCCCGTTGGGGAGCACAGGCTCCGGACGCACAGGCTCAGTGGCCATGGCTCACGGGCCTAGTTGCTCCGCAGCATGTGGGATCTTCCCAGACCGGGGCATGAACTCGTGTCTCCTGCATCAGCAGGCGGACTCTCAACCACTGCGCCACCAGGGAAGCCCGTCCCTTGCTGCTTTTAATATTCTTGCTTTAACTTTATGATCATTACCTTGAACTCTTTATCAGGTAGATTGCTTATCTCCACTTCACTTAGTTCTTCTGGGGTTTTATCTTCTTCCTTCATTTGGAACATATTCCTCTGCTGCTTCATTCTGCCTAATTTGCTGTTTTATTTATATGTATCTGGTAAGTTAGTTACATTTTCCAACCTTGGCGAAGTGGTCTTTTCTAGAAGTCCTCTGTGACCCAGCAACATACTCTCCTCTCATCACCAGAGCTGTGTCCTCTAGGAGTTCTTCCTATGTGTGCTTTGTGGGTCCTTCTGTTGAAGGAGGATGACCACTATGTGCATTCTGGTAGATGTGGCTGACCCCCGGTCCAGTTGGTTGCCAGGTTCTGCCTTGTGTGGATGCTGCCAGCTGCTGGTGGGCAGGGCCAGGCCACAAGGCAGCTGCCTGCAGAGTCCTGGGTGGTCCTGGGGCTAGGGTTGGCCCACTGGTGGGCAGAGCTGGGTTCTGGAGTGCATGGTTGTGGGACCTGGTATCCTGGGTCTAGTGTCTGCTGCTGGTGGGTGGGCCCAGTTCCTGACACAGCTGATTACAGGGTCTGGAGTACCCCAAAGTTCATGTTGGCCTGTTGGTGAGTAGGGCTGAACCCAGGGGTGGGGATCTGAGGGGTCAAAGATGTCTCAGAGCTGGTGTCAGCTTGCTGATGGGCTTGGTGTTTGGGTCCCAGGGCTGGTGTTGGCCTACTGATGGGCAGGGCCATGGTCTAGGGGGTCCTGGAGCAAGTGCTGTCCTGCTGATCTAGATGGCTTTGGTGCTCTGGTGGTCCCTGGGCTCATGTCCACCCACTGGTGGATGAGGATGAGTCCTGGGGCTAGTGCCAGCCCACTGGTGAGTGGAGCTATGGCCTAGGTTCTCTGGCTGCAGGGCCCTGAGGGTCCTGGAATTGGTGTGTTGGCCTGCTAGTGGGCAGAGCTGGGGCCTGAGTTGTCCTGGGGCTAGTGCCAGCCTATTGGTGGGTGTGGCTTGTCCAGGGGCTAGTGCCAGCTTGATGGTGGGCAGAGCCAGGTCCCTACAGATGGCTGTGGATATGCAGGGGATCCCAGGACTAGTGCCAGTGCATTGGTGTGTGGGGTTGGATCCTAGGCCTTTTGGTGGACAGGGCTGTGTCCCAGGATAGTTGTACACTCAGAGAATGTTAAGGCAATTGGCCTGCTGGTGGGTGGGGCTATATTCTCTCCCAGGTAGCTGCTTGGCCTCCCAGTACTTTTGCCAACGGGCTGGTGGGCAGGGCTGGGTCCTGGCACTAATAAGCTAGGGGGAGGATTCCAAAATGGCACTGGCTAGCACCAGTGCTCATGTGGTAGAACAAGATCCCCCAAATGGCTGCCACCAGTCTCTATGTCTCCAAGGTGAGCTCCAGTTGCATCCTTCCTCTCTGAGAGGCGCTCCAAGATCAGCAGGTGGGTCTGACCCAGACTCCTTTCAAATCACTGCTTCTGCCCTGGGTCCCAGAGCATCTGAGATTTTGTGTGTGCCCTGTAAGAGGGGAGTATCTATTTCCCACAGCCATCTGGCTCTCCCAAAAGCAAGCCCTGCTGGCCTTCAAAGCCAAATGTTCTAGAGGAATCATCTTCATGGTGCAGTACCCCCAGGCTGGGGAGGCTGATGCAGGGCCTGGACCCCTTGCTCCTTAGGGAGAGCCTCTGCAATTGTAATTACCCTCCTAGTTGTGGCTCACTCACTGTGGGTATGGATCTTGACTATACCGTGTCTCTGGCCCTTCTACACATCTCACGGTTTGTTTTTTTGTTGAAGTATAGTTGATTTAAAATATTTAAAATATTATATTAGTTTCAGGTTTACAATGTAGTGTGATTCAGTATTTTTGGAGAACATACTCCATTATAAGTTATTATAAGATAATGACTATAATTCCCTGTACTATACTATTTTATACATGCTAGTTTGTGTTTGTTAATCCCATACACTTAATTTGTCCCTTCTCCCTTTGGTAACCACTAATTTGTTTTCTATGTCTATGAGTCTGTTTCTGTTTTGCATATACATTCATTTGTATTAATTTTTTTAGATTCCACATATAAATGGTATCATATAGTATTGGTCTTTGTCTGGCTTATTTCACTAAGCATAATATTTTCTAAGTCCATCCACATTGCTGCAAATGGCAGAATTTCATTCTTTTTTGCATTGGTTGTATAGTGGTGAGCATAGGTGCCTTCCATTCTTTTTATGGCTGAGTAATAGTCTATGGGATACATATACCACATCTTCTTTATCCATTTATCTGTTGATGGGCACTTGGGTTGTCATGGTTTGTTCTTTATATAGTTAGTTGTAGAAGATCTTTTCTGCTAGTCTTCTGGTCTTTCTCAACAAAAGCTACTCTGTAAATAGTTGTAATTTTGATGTGCCAGTGGGAGGAGGTGAGCTCGAGGTCTTTCTATGCACCACCCCCAGTCTTTGCCACTGCCTTCTATATTCAAAAATTTTAAAACTTTGCTCCAAATTATAAAACAAAGAAAACAAGGAAAAAGTATAAAGTGTGGGAAAAGTAAATTCAGCTCTATATTTTAATGAATAAACTACATCTTTTCAATTGTCTAGCATGTTGAAGACTCAAGAAAGAAATTATGGAGGAAAAAAGTAACTCAAAAAAATCTGACTGGCAGAACTTAATGCCACTTATGATTTTAACTCTGATACTATAAGAAAGCTATTATTAAATATATTAGGTCCAGTAAAAGGAAATTACTGATAAAAGTTGTCTTTCAAATACCCACCTTCTAAAATTTCCCACACGCACATGTAAAAGAACAGCACAGAGAAGACTACTCACAGAAACAGCAATAATCCTAATTCACAAACTATTATGATTATTTTCTAATTATGTGATATTTGAACCCCTCCAGGAAAGACCTTGAGAAAAAATACTCTAGATTATAAGCAGGATGTGCATTTCTTTCAAAGTAATCAATACAGTTTTGTAAGTATAAAACTGTTACCTAAAATACATTAGAATCAAAACTATTAAAATAATTTATACTTGAAACAGAGTCTGAAATTCAGACAAATTACAAAAAAATGAAATTGAAAAGAATAGAGATATAATAGCAGTTTGAGCTGGTTCTAGTGTTCCCTGTCAAGCCATCTCCTGAGTCTCTGTTCAACTGGGGGGTCAGCTGAGGTAGGATGAGCTAGATGGCTCTGCTCATATGTCTTTTGGTTGGTACTGTTAATATTGGCTATAGGCAATGAGTGTCACTGTACATGTATCTCATTATCCACGCAATTATTCCAGGCTTCCTCACATGGTGATTTCAGAGTCTCAAACATCAGCGGGAGAGGGCAAACTTGAATTTACTAGTGCTTTTTAAGAAAAAAATTTTATTGAAGTATAGTTGGTGTATAACATTTTCTAAGTTACTGGTGTACAATATAGTGATTCACAACTTTTTAAAGTTATACTCCATTTATAGATATTATAAAATATTGGCTATATTCCCTGTGTTGTACGATATATCATTGTAGCTTATTTTATGCATAATAGTTTGTATCTTTTAATCTTTTACCCCTATATTGCCCCTCCACACTTCCCTCTCCCCACTTTTTAAGTCTCTAGTTAAATCATGTTTGCTCTTGTTCAGTCAGTATGGAAGATAGCTACCCAATGGTGTGGATTCAGGGAGCAGAATTACTGCAGCCATTTTGCAAACATGTGATTTATTGAGGTATCAACAGCTATTTGGTGGAAGAACAAAGATTTGGATATCCTGACCCTCAATCCTCTTGTCTCAAAGCCTCATTTTAATTTGTTCCTTTGAACAGGAGTTAGTAATACAACTCCCTTGACCACCAAAACCTTAAATTGAGAATTCAGCCACCCTAGAGGTAAATTACCTAGGGGACCTTGATTTTCTTTCACCATTCGGATGCTGTTATCAAGCTTTATCTACCAAAGACTCCCTCTGAATAGTGTCAGGCCTCAGTAATGCCATATAAGCACTCTGTCATTGTTCTGTCAATTTTAAGATTGGGTTAGAAATGTCTGATTAAGTGACAACCAAAATCACTCAGGACTAGCACCCAGGCCTCCTGAGTCAGAGTCCAGTTATTTCCCAGCTGGACCCCAACTCTCTGCAAGAATGTCCCTGTACAAACAAAAGACTAAAATAATCAGAAGGAAGATAGCTTTTAATATTTTAGCTCTTCTGAATTCTCTTTTTCATTAACTGCATTAGGTATGTCTTTCTCCAGTGCCTATTGCAATGCCTCATTGCATAGTAGGTAGTGAATAAATGTGTAATAAATAAGGGGGTAAGAACTTGTGCTTTTTCATTTTTCTTGATGTAGCAAAAGCTGAGACAGGAACCTGGGGATTTTATTTGATTTTACTTCTCTGGAGAACTGTTTTAAATGGGAATGATTAGTACACTGCTGGTGGCTGTGTTTGTTGGTAAAACTTTTTGGAGGATATATTAGTAATCTCTATGGAAAGTCCCCAAATGATGCATGTCTTTAATTTTACTCATTGAAATTCTAAGGATATAATTAAGGATTTATGATATTGCTCTTTTTAATTTCATATTGGCAGTAAGAGCATTTTTCAACATTATGAAATTCTTAGTTATCCATTTTTATTTTATTTTATTTTTAAATTGAAATATAATTGACATATAACATTATTTAGTTTCAGGTGTGCAACATAATGATTTGATATTTGTATATATTTCAGAATGCTCACCAAAATAAGTCTAGTTAACATCCATCACCACACATAGTTACAAATCATTTTTCTTGTGATAAGAACTTTTAAGACCTACCTTCTTAGCAAATTTCAAATATGAAATACACTATTGTTGTTAACTATAGTCACCATACTGTATATTGCATTCCTATGCTTTATTTGTTTTATAACTGGAAATTGGTATCTTTTGACCCCTTTTACCCATTTCACACCTCCAACCCCCCACCCCACCCCACTGCCCGCCTCTGTTCTCTGTATCTATGAATTTAGTTTTTTGTTTTTTTAGATTCCACGTATAAGTAAGTGAGATCATATGTTATTTGTCTTTCTCTGTATGACATTTCACTTAGTATATGCCCTCAAGATCCACCCATATTGTGGCAAATGGCAAGGTTTCTTTCTTTTTCTTATGGCTGAATAATATTCTATATAGATGCCACATTTTCCTTATCCATTCATCCATAGATGGACATTTAGCTTGCGTCCATGTTTTGGCTATTGTAAATAAAGCTACAGTGAACATGAGGGTGTAGTTGTGAATTCTCATAGGTACTTTAAGGCACAATCACCACATTTTCCCAAGCGCATTTGGTAATAAAATCTTGCTAGATAACCACCACAGGTAGAATAGGAGAAAGTAGAAGACAATGGTGGGAAGGCAGAAGGCCAGGATCCAGTCCTAGAATAACAGAATGCCCCTTCCCATCTTTTTTCTGGTCCTCTGCCCTTTCTACACATTCCTTCTATTATTTTGTTTTCTCTTTTTTCCCCTCTTTTGTAACTTCTTTCTAAATTTGTGTTCTTTTTTCTATGTTAATAGGCTATGTCTCAGTTTTTATGCATTGTTAAATGTGTGTGTGTGTATATATATATATATATGGTATGTATGTATGTACCTTCACATATATACATCTATATTCAGTGGCGTTATCAAGAAAATTAAAAGTTCATTTATTTTCCATTATGGTTTATTACAGGATATTGAATATAGTTCCCTGTGCTTTAGAGTAGGACCTCGTTGTTTATCTATTTTATATGTAGTAGATTGTATAAAAGTTCCTTTTTAACTATAATGTGGTATTTCCTGTAACTGGTATTTCTTAGGTCCTAAGAATCTCATTGCAATATTTGTTCCTTATTTTGAGAGTTGCAATCACATAGTTGTTAAATAAGATAATTTAAAATTTCCCTTTAATGGATTGAATGTGATTCTACATCACCAGTATCCTGATTATCTGCATTTAAAAATGGAATACAAATGCCATCTGATTTTTCTATCTGTAAAATTTCTTTGCAGATACTTTTAATTACAATTCCTGGCTTTTTGATTAATTATACCTTAATTCTTTGGTATTTGGCATCCGTGAATAAATTAGTTTTGAAAACCACCACATGGTTATTATTTTCAGCTATCCTTGTGAGTTCAGATCCTATGCTGACTTCATCTTCTATAAAAGACCTGGGTAAGTATATTTTTCTCTTTTCCTATATTTAAAATATATTCCATGCTTAAACTGTCTAGTTTTAAGATCTTTTGTTCACTATAGCTTTTCACTATGTGAAGTGGGGTGCTGGGACATTGGGGATTGAGCATAGAGATTCAGGTGGTGATGCTTAGAACAGAAGGAAATGCCAGTGATAGGCTTACTTAGTATTTTAAGTCTTACATTCAGTTGTGGAATAGGGCAGGGGATTATTTGTAATCCTTGACTATACATGCTTCTACCCTGAGCCAACAGAGTAGTTCTGGGGGAATCGCAATATTGCATGTACATTGCGGTGACATTTCTATTGCCCAAAACCCCTTTTCTGTTGAAAACACTGTCGTTAAGATAATGCTATTTGTAAAAAAAGAAAAAAGAAAAAAAAGTCTTTGGAGTGTTTGTCACCATTAAGACCAAAAGCCTAAAAAGTCAAAAACAATAAAATCATAAATGATATGTATGTACTATTTTAGGAGAAAGAAATCTTTATTTAAAAGTATTAAAATACCGGGCTTCCCTGGTGGCGCAGTGCTTGAGAGTCCGCCTGCCGATGCAGGGGGCGCGGGTTCGTGCCCCGTTTCGGGGGGATCCCACGTGCCGCGGAGCGGCTGGGCCCGTGAGCCATGGCCGCTGGGCCTGCGCGTCCGGAGCCTGTGCTCCGCAAATGGGAGAGGCCACGACAGTGAGAGAAAAAAGTATTAAAATACCAAGTCATTGTAACCCAGAAAAAAATTCAAGAGCCTCATTCAAAAAAAAAAATCACCTAATTTGTATTCCCTCAGCTATTTTTTAGTAATGAGAACAAAAACATTTGCTTTAAAGTAGAATTAAAGTATAATTTTAATATGGCACATACATGCACATACACACACACACTTTTTATGGCCACTTGAAAAGGAAAGAGCTCTCTGAGGCAAGTAGAAACAGAGTAGTGCAGAAACCTCAACTGTACCTATGTGAATAAAGAAAAGCTAGATCTTTAAGACAAGATTTGTCTGTCCTGCAACCCTGCTTCTATGAGACTCTGTCAATGTCAGGCCCTTTCCTACTCAAAAGATTTGGAAGAGTTCTATGCTACCTGAGAGAATTCCATACTCCTCTTAATTGGAATCTAGTTACTTATTCCACTGACTTCCTGGCTTACCATTGTTGAATTTAAATAATTTCTTTGGGTTGAGTTACAAGGTTGTTCTTATAAACTTTGGCCATCTTGCCGTTACTTTTGGAATTTTATTTTTCTCCTCAATTTGCATCTTTAAAAAATTAAAAAAAAAAATAAAGTATCTTTCTCTTGGCAACATTTTTGTCTGAGTTTTCAAAGCAAGACTTTTATATAGTTTTTACTTTATTCTCAAAAATAAAATCTGCCCAGGCCAATGTCTGGAGTACATGAATACATTCACATTGTCTTGAGCTTTTTAGGGTCCACTGACTTCTCTTATGTTCCTTGTCTGTTATTTATTTCCAAATACTCACATTTTGTTATAGCCCCACTTTCTAAAATGGAATAGTTATACAACAGTGTCAGTTAGGGTTTGTCTTTGTCTTTGTTTTTTACTTAAAAAACAACACCAAAACATAGTGGCTTAAAACTACAATTGTATATATACATATTTTTTAAACATCTTTATTGGAGTATAATTGCTTTACAATGGTGTGTTACTTTCTGCTTTATGACAAAGTGAATCAGTTATACATATACATATGTTCCCATATCTCTTCCCTCTTGCATCTCCCTCCCTCCCACCCTCCCTGATGGCATGGGTTGGGCTCCACTGATTGTGGCTAATGAATCTCCAGTCAGCTGGAGGGTCATCTGGGGACTAAGTGATCTAGGATGGCCTCAACTAGGAAGATCCACCTTTCTTCCATGTATTTCTCACATTCCTCCAGAAGGGTAGCCAGGGAATGCTGCCATGGTGGTGACAGAGATCCAAGAGAGAGGAAGCAGAAATCTTCCTCAAGCCTCTGCTTTCATCAAGTCTCATTAAAAAATAATAATAATAATTTTTTTTAATTTAAAAAACTGAACTCTTTGGTGAGAGAAACTGCAATATCTTACAGCAGAAGGACTGGATGAAGGGAGAGGTGAAGAATTGGACCATCAAGGCAATTGAACTTCCACAGGAACAGACTGCCTTGGCTTTTCTTCTCTTCCAACAGCATACTTACTGTATTAGATTGTGATCACAACTATAGAGTGGTTGGTTCACAGGGAGGGCTTTTACCATTTCCTTAATAATAGTTCCTTTCTATGGACATTTTGAAAATCATTAAAGGTGCTCAAAGTTATAGTTTTGCCCCTACAGGCACATTGAATAGCAAAGAAAAAATGATAATTGATGGATATCTAAACTTAGAATATCATCATAAATAGAGGAGGATGAGGATGGAAGTAGATTATATCAGGGTGCTCTCCATTAATGGAGCTTGATTTCTAAAACCATTGAAAGTGATGTATGGGAAAGTCAGACAATGTCTAATTATAGTGTGATTATCAGGACAATTGCCTTAATACTTTGATTAGGTACTGTGGTATAAAGCCTTAGTTTATAAATATACTTTATTCCTCCACAATCATTTTTTTCTTGTCTTAAATGCATGATGTACGTATTTATATAAGCCAAGTCTCAGAATTAAAAGTAATAAATTTTATGTTTTCATCTGTGCTTTGAAACAAGGAATGAGAGCTCTAGTTGATTATCTTACTTACATAAACTATAATCAACCACAATTAATTTGGTAACTAATCATGGTGATCTAGACTTAACTTGTAGTTGATACATAATGAAATTTCCTTGAAGGGAGTTTACAGGACTAAAGTATACTTAAGTATGTAGGAAAAGTATGTGATATAAATACGTAGCTAAGAATATCCTTCTAATTGCTGATAAAATTTTATTCTTCAACACTGATGAAGTTTTTCCCACCTTAAAAAAATATTCTTCCTTCTGCAGGTCTTTCTAGAGGCCTCGTCAATTTAATTAATGGAGAAAGTCTGATGACCTCTATATTGTCTTTAATAGTGTTTACTAGTATTATGGATATTAACTTTGGCTTGCAAAAAAAGGTAAACTATTCTTTAGGTAAGGACATATTTTTTTCTTAATTTCTTAAAATTAGAATCCTGTATTTTCTGAAAGTTGACATGGATTTTGTAACACCTTACCATAAGTTATGCTTATACAAACATAATCATATTAGTATAATGATTTACTCTTTACAAAGCACTACCACACATCCCTTATTTAATATCTGTTGTAGTTTTGTTGTGAGGCTGAGTTGGGACTTTTCACGAGGATGCATATAGAAGCAACATTCCACAGGCCTAGGCTGAATCAGAATGCTTGATAACAAGAATGAGGGATGTTGTTTTTTATGCGTTGAAGATGAACTCAAAAGATAAGCCAGGTAGTGCATCCACCAGTGGCGAGAGGAGGTGGCTTCCCTTCCCTTCGCCCTGGGACTATCTCCCTGCAGGCAATACAGAAAGCTGTCAGCTCAGGGAGGAAATGTGAATTATACAGCCATCTACAAGGCCTGAGCGCAGTGCTTGTAAGCAAAGAGACTGTAATATGCCTGGAAGCTCATTTACCACATTCAAATAGCCCTGAACAATAAGTATTTTATTTCCTTTATCATATGTGTATGTGTGCATTTGTGTGTATGAAATTAATGATATATGTACACTATAATGAGTGATTATAAAGTATTTATAAAGTATACAAATGAGTAATTATCACTTAGGACCAGAAATACAGTTACCAGCACTCCCATGAGCATCTTATATGTCCTTTCCCCATGCTTTCAGTGTAGTCTCAATAAAATTAGAAATTAAAAAGGAGAAGTTACAACCAACACCACAGAAATACAAAGGACCATAGGAGACTACTATAGGCAACTATATGCCACTAAAATGGACAACCTAGAAGAAATGGACAATTTTTTAGAAAGGTACAATCTCCCAAGACCAAACCAGGAAGAAATAGAAAATATGAACAGACTAATTACAAGCACTGAAATTGTATCTGTGATTTCAAAAACTCCCAGCAAACAAAGGACCAGGACCAGATGGCTTCACAGATGAATTCTACTAAACATTTAGAGAAGAATTAATACCTATCCTTCTGAAACTATTCCAAACAATTGCAGAGGAAAGAACACTTCCAAACTCATTCTATGAGGTCACCATCACTCTCATACCAAAACCAGACAAAGATACCAAAAAAAAAAAAAAAGAAAATTACAGGCCAATATCACTGATGAACGTAGATGCAAAAATCCTCCACAAAACACTAGCAATCCAAATCCAGCAATACATTAAAAGGATCATACACCATGATCAAGTCGGATTTATTCCAGGGATGCAAGGATTTTTCAGTATCTGCAAACCAATCTATGTGATACACCACATTAACAAATTGAAGAATAAAAACCATATGATCATCTCAATAGATGTAGAAAAAGCTTTTGATAAAATTCAACATCCATTTATGATAAAATCTTTCCAGAAAGTGAGTGTAGAGGGAACCTACCTCAACATAATAAAGGCCATATATGACAAACACACAGCTAACATCACATTCAATAGTGAAAAACTGAAAGCATTTCCTCTGTGATCAGGATCAAGACAAGGATGTCTGTTCTCCCTTTTATTCATCATGGTTTTGGAAGCCCTAGCCACAGAAATCAGAGGAAAAAAAAAAAAAAATTAAAAGGGATCCAAATTGGAAAAGAAGTAGTAAAACTCTCACTGCTCACAGATGACATGATATTATACACAGAAAATCCTAAACACACTACCATAAAACTACTAGAGCTCATCAATGAATTTGGTAAAGTTGCAGGATACAAAGCTAATACACAGAAATCTGTTGAATTTCTATACACTAACACTGAAAGATCAAAAAGGGAAATTAAGGAAACAATCCCATTTACCACCACATCAAAAAAGATAAAATACCTAGGAATAAACCTACCTAAGGTGACAAAAGACCTGTGCTCTGAAAACTGTAAGACGTTGATGAAAGAAATTAAAGATGACACAAACAGATGGAAAGATATACATGTTCTTGGATTGGAAGAATCAATATTGTCAAAATGACTATACTACAAAAGGCAATCTACAGAGTCAAGGCAATTCCTGTCAAATTACCAATAGCATTATTCACAGAACTAGAACAAAAAATTTTTTAATTTGTATGGAAACACAAAAGACCTTGAAAGCAAACTTGAGAAATAAAAACAGAGCTGGAGGAATCAGGCTCCCTGACCTCAGACTATACTACAAAGCTACAGTAATCAAAAATGGTACAGTACTGGTATACCATACTGTTTTGATTACTGACTATTCTTTTCCAAAAATAATCACCCCTCTCATGTCTTCCTCTAGGGAGCTTGTTCAGGTGGTGGGCAATTAATTACCCTACTTGTGCATAAGAAACACTTGCTTTCAGCATTGTTCTGTATCCAATTATTTTACCTAGGCCATGGCAGCTTGGAACATCAACTGGAACCCCAGTTTAGCACAGGAAGGTACATCCTCTTTAAATGCTTCATATATGCCATCTGTGGTGTATAAGAAAACCAAACCAACTACCTACATACAACCTTTTCCAAAATCCAGAGTACAAAATGAGGTGACACCATACAGCACTTAGAGAGTTTTTACCATAAAACTTGCTGCAGATAAGGCCTTCCTGAAGATGAATAAGGTGAACAAAAAAGAAATGTTTATATTCAGAAGCATCTTAAAAGCTCAAGAGCCACCCTTGGGGGAAACTGAAAAATGTAAAATGTAGTCATACATGCTGGTCAGAAGGATCCAAGCCCAGCCCCTATACCTGATCTAGTATTCTACCAGGTCCCATTTAAGATAGTAAATACTGATCACAGAATTTCAGAGAACTTTATCAGAGGCAACATCTACAATCTAATCAAAAGAACTTTCTTGATATTCACTGAGAAGCAAAAAAAAAAAGAAAAAAGAAAAGTACTGATGTAGAAGTTAATTCATTCATTAATCCAACAGTTACTTGTTGATATGTACTATATGATAGCTCCTATTCTAGGCCCTGGTGATTCAGCCATGAATATAATAGTCCTTGCTTTTGTGGAGCTTGCCTCAAAATTTTGACTATAATCAATGGAATAGAATTTTGTTTTTGATTAGGTTTCAGAGGAGTAAAAACTTTTAAGTAATCACTGTTAAAATGATAATAGTAACAACATTTTATTACAAATGTCTGCTGTAGAAAGAAGAGAAGAGTGAACTTATTTTCTTCGACACCAGGACTTTCTCTGAATTTTTAATAGGAGAATTTCCCTTAAGAAAGGTTCTTGATAAGTTTTACTGGTATTTCATTTATATCAGTTAACACAACTGTGAAACAGTAATTTTCATAGTAATCATTATTTTATAACATGTAATTATTTAAACAGTATTGCTCTACTTTGAAGTGAACACATATTTCATAATAGGGAAAACCAAGAAGTTACTGCACTCAGAGGTTCTTACCTTTTCCTATTTGTATATTAGAAGTTTAAGAACATTGTAAGAAATAATGGATTTGCTTTGAGGCTTTTCCTGACCTAATAAATCCATTCAGCACATATTGTACTCATTAAGAGCTATTTTTCTTTCTTAAAGGGGAAAGCAACTTTTAAACTGGGTCTTTTAACTCCAGGTCCCTGCATCCTTCTGAAACCAAAGTCGGCATCCAGCCTATGTTTCATTTACAGGAGGTGCTGGATTCCCAAAATTATCATCATGGTCAACTCCATACCTAGAATGGATGTGACTTAGAGGGTCATTCATGAAATTCTCCTCCCAAGTTCACACTATCCCTACGGATGTTAAATCTTTCTGCTTGGCATATCTATAAACCGTGGCTCCCTTTCAGCCATAGGAATGAGACTAGGTAGAGAAGGAATCTAAATAGCCTCAGTACTCTTAACAGTGCCCTCTCCACCAGTGGACATGATTAAGGATTCATAAATGGATTCTTCTTCATTTTACTATCTCAGAGCATAGTTCTAGGATTTACTTCCCCAAATTTAGCCTTGTTTTTTGATGTGGTTGCTGTTGCTGTTTTCTGTTGTCCATTCTTTGTTTCGATTTTGTTCTTGCTCTTCACATATTCTGTTGAAGTTGACCCTTCAGGCTTTCCTGACCCCAAGACCCACGCTCATCTGTAATTCAAACTTTGCTCCTCTGTTCCTCACCCTGTAAAGGTGGGAAGGACTTCCTCACCCACTGAAAATGCCTGATTCCAGCAATCAAGGCTATCAAGGGCTTAGGTTTCCTGTTTTCCTGGGAAGGCCATCATAACGACTGTAGAAAACAATTTGGCAAGATATAATAATATCGATAAAGGATCAACTATCCTTTAGTGTAGTAATTCCACTTCTGGGGACTAAGGAAGTAATCAGAGAATTACAAAATAATTATGTACAGAAATACACACGGCAACATTGCTTATCAGGGAAAAAACTGGAAACAATGAAACGCCCAACAATTGAATCGGTTTGGCAGGCCAAGACAATACAGGAAATTCACTCAGCTGGGACTCAGAGGCATTCCTTTTTTTGTATTTCTTTGTGTGTATTATGTTAGACCTGGAAAATAAGTTCCATGGGTTTAGAGACTTTCTACTTCTTGTTCATTACTGTTTTTCCAAAATGTATTACAATTTTGGCACTGAATAAATATATATTCCCTAATGGGGACTGAAAAAAAGCTCTTAAACTAAACTGATCAAATGTTACAAATTTGTGTCTGACTTTTAACATTTGAAAAGAAACTCTTTCAATTTAGGAATAAGTTAATACCCTACATCTACCCCAAAGACTATGGGCTATTTTTAAAGATAATGACAAAAAGAAAAGTTGACCCAGATTATCACTTAAAATTAAGAGCAAGTAAGTTCTATTAATTATTTTCTGTTTACTCCCCTTTCTTACAGCTTATAGCATCATGGATAAAATATGGTCATATTGTATAGCAAGTCTCTTGTTTGGAATTCTAACTTCAAAACTGGTACAATTGTGGTTGTCTACTGTTTTTGGAGATGATGTGAATCATATAAGTCTCAGCATTTCAATTCTGTACCTCATCTTTTATATTTGTAAGTAAGAGGGCTATGCCTAAAATTAAATGTTGTAGAAAAATTGAAAATAAAGATGTGGGAAATATTTAGGCCAAAAAAGAAAAAAAAAACATTCAACTGATCTAGAAGGAATATTTTTGAAAATAATGTATCAAAGGAGATTAAAAATATTAATATGTATACAATGGGAAACAATGTACCAAGATATATAAAGACAATTATAAACAACAAGAGAAATTTGACAGAATCATAATTACAATGAGATACTTTAACATGCCTTTCCTAGATAATTTCATAACCAAGTGGACAAAAAAATGACTATGGCCATAAAAAGATTTAAATAAAAACTCAAATGCTTGGCTCACAAGATATATAAAGAGTTTTATCTTCAAAACAGAATACTTATCCTTTACATATACATATAGACATTAACAGAAATAAACTAGATTAGAAGAACATTACAATAAAATTTCAAACATTGTTCAACTACAATGCAATTAAATGCTAACTACAAAAGGAAGGTCTTTAAAAATAAACATTCTAACTGCCTGAAATTTAAAAAAAACTTTTCTTGGTAACTCTTCAGTCAAAAAGGAAATAAAAATAGAAGTTACAGATCAAGGAAGGCTAAACATTAGAAACTCTATCAACATTACTAATCCATTTACCACAACTCCCTTCTCACAGAAGTATGGCAGGCAATGATAATTAGCCATATCACTGTTCCCTGACAGAGCCTCAGAATCACTTTCAACCCAGCCCTTTAGACAGCTCCACAAGTGATTTGGAGTTGGCATGTGTGATAATACTTACTTCCCAAATTACACTATGTCTCTCCATTACATTTAGGAATAAGAGTGTTGCCTAGCCTCATATCCGTGATTAAACACAGACATATAGAATGGACTTGAGGACCCGGGGAAGAGGAAGGGGAAGCTGGGATGAAATGAGAGAGTGCATGGACTTATATATACTACCAAATGTAAAATAGATAGCTAGTGGGAAGCAGCTGCATAGCACAGGGAGATAAGCTGGGTCCTTTGTGACCACCTAGAGGGGTGCGATAGGGAGCGTGGGAGGGGGAGACGCAAGAGGGAGGAGATATGGGGATATAAGTATACGTGTAGCTGATTCACTTTGTTATAAAGCAGAAACTAATACAACATTGTAAAGCAATTATACTCCAATAAAGAGGTTAAAAAAAAAAAGTTCTGGAAGCTCTAGCTAATATAATAAGAAAAAAAGGAAGACGTTTATACATATTTTAAAGGAGAAAATGGTTACATTAGTCACAACATTTTAGATTATATAGAAACACCCAAGAGAATTAACTAATAAACTAAGACAACAAGGTTCTTTAATAGTTTGATATAAGGTAAATATACAAAAATTAATAAATAGTTATAAAATATAATGAAAATTGATTCTCTTTACATTAGCAAAAAGTTATAAAATATCAAGGAATAAACTTAACAAGAAGTTTGGACTTAAACAGAAAGCTACACAAGTTTTCTGAGAAGTATAAAATTTAAATAGACACAAAGAAAAGCTTCTTTTTAGAAATGCTAGAGTAACAAGATTCATTACTTTCATGTCTGAGGAAGGAAAGGCAGAACATAGGGATGTGAGGTTTCCTAACTAATATGGATTTAAACCAATTATAACCTAGTGAAGTTGCACAATCATTAATGAATTAATAGACAGTGAGAGAATGATGAGTCAGTACAAGTACATTCGTTACATACTACTTTAATGGTGTATTCCTAATGCTACAAAATTTATATTCCAGCAAACATAATTTCCTCTAACATCATTAAGTAAGCATAGCCTCAAGATTAAGAGTTACGCTCAAGGAAATAATTTTATCTATTTATTTAATTTTAAAAATTGAATTATCGTTGATTTACAATATTATATTAGTTTCAGGTGTACAACATAGTGATTCAGTATTTTTATAGATTATACTCCATTCGAAGTTATTACAGAATAATGGCTATATTTTCTTGCACTGTACAGTAGATCCTTGTTGTGTATTTATTTAATACATGATAATTTGTATCTCATAATCCCCTACCGTATCTCCAAGAAAATTATTTTAAATTTTTAGAGTCAAGATGTCTCAATAAGCATTTTAGCAAAAAAAAAAAAAAAAATCCTAGGACAGAATTTCATGAAAACAGTTAATGAGTAAATATAAATCTAATGTAAAAGAACTTTTACCCTGACCTAGCTTATTGTTTCTATTAATATCTTCAAGGTAGTCATCATAAATATTTTCCAAATTTTACCATTACTTAGCAAGTTATAAAGAGTAGTCCAGGATTTGATCTCCTCAAAGCACATACATCCACAGTTTCCTCTTCTTTCACGATTCAAAAATGACTAAGTAAAGTGTTTGTTTCTGGCTTAGGTATCATTCCTAGCCAGAACTAAAATAAAGAATATAAAACTTGTAATTTTCCATCTCTAGAAAGGAAGGCTCAATAGTGTGATAATGTTGTTCATTTCATCAAATTAAGATTATCACAATCTGAATCAAATAATAATAGAATTTTGGAGGGAGGTGAAATTTTACAGGATAATTTTAAAAATTCATCTGGAAACAAACTGTGAGACTATGCATGACAATTTTTTTAAAGTGAAGAATTTTACAATTAGGTAAGTATTAAACATTTAATAAGCCTATAGTAATTAAAATACAACTGCTATTAACAGGGGAATACAAAGTAAACCAAAGAAACAGAAGGGGCACAAAACAGATCCATGTATGACAATTTGATAAACATGGCAATAATGATCAAAGTGGCATATCCATAATATTCTTCAATATTAAAACAAAAATTTTAATTTGTACTTGTTAACTAGAACAATGTCTGCTAAACATTAAGAGAAAAAAAAATAAGCCCATTACAGAACTGTATTGCTGTATAATCCCTCTGTAGTTTTTCTTAATGTGTGACTGTGTATATGTATGTTAGAAGCAAGCCTCTGTGAGTGTTCACAGGGTACTCTACTCCTAAGATCTTGATTCAATTATCTTAAGCTTCCAATTCTATAGTCTATGAAAACCCAAAGATATCTCCTCATAATTTCTGAAAACTTCTGGAGTTTTCTTCCTCATAATCTCTGCTGCCTCCTCATAAATATATAGCAATTTCTTCTTCTTAGTAAAGTCTAGTGAAGATGGGGACAAGGGGAGCTCACAAGGAAAATTACGTTGTGTAGTTCACAGCTCTATGAGATCTAACAGCTACCCCTATCTCCTCACTTTTCCATGTTTCCCGCTTAATTTTTACCACTTGTCTCCAGTATAGAAATTCAGCAAGCAGCATTTAATGCTTGGAGTTGCCTTCTGGGTGTCTCGTTCTGTTCTTTCAAGTAGCTTATCTTATGATTTTTTCTAGGCAAATATAGTCCTCTCTTCAATAGAAATTTCAATCAAAATGTTCTTTAAAGCTATACCTGAAGTCCTGGCAGTGGAATTATGGGTATTCCCTTTTTCTAAAAAATATAATCTCTATACTGTATCATATTATTTGAATTTTTCACAGTGGTAATATATCACTTTTATAAGCTACTTTCAAAATTATTTTTCCTTCTAGCTCATGAAAGCTAAGAGAATGTTTAAGAATATTCCACAGTTTTGTACACTTTTCAGTCCCTGACAGTAAATACACCAAACCAAAACTAAACTGGGGAAGTAGATCCATATTAGGTTTCTATTGGCTCCACTCCCTTAGTCTTGTCACAAGATCAAACCATTTCTATCTCCTACTGTCTTCTAAGAAAAAGTATGTGAAGTGGGCTAGTCCATAGAGAGCTCATCAGCTCACTTCTATTTAATTCATCCAGAGCCCCTCTGAAAAAATTAGACCTGTGGAGGGTGCTCTAGCCTCACTAGGGCACATGAAGAGATTTGTGAGCTCCACATTGTTGCCAATGATCAGAAGCCAAAGCAGTGTAAGGATGTTCATTACAGACTTTTCTGCACAGTTGGGTATGAATCTGAGGAGGAAGAAGAACAATGGGTGGTGATAATAATTTGTGATATATCCAGTTGAAACCAAGGGAGATATAGCCTCTCTCTGTAAAGTCACTACTATCAGATATCTGATGTTTTCATCTCTGGCAAAATTTGTGCCACTGTTGATGTTAAATTAATATTTTATATTTGTTTCTTTAAAAAAATAGGTAAGCTAGTTGGAATGTCTGGAATATTTACCATCGTCATTATGGGACTTTTTTTAAATTCTACAAGTTTTAAACCAGGAGTTGAAGCACTTCTTCTTGAGTGAGTGGCTAGCATATTTTCACTTTGTTTCGTACATTAGACGTTATAATATTGTAATAGTAACTACATCTACGTCTACATGGTCCAAATAAGATACTGACTTGAAAACTAGCTAACTAAAAACCCGTTCTAAAAACTCTGTTGCCCGTGTCCTCTAAACCTCCATCTTGAAGCAAAATTTGTAACCTCACTTTGAGTTCATGTTGACTCTGTTTCACCACTAATTCCCTTAAGTCTCTGACCATATTACTCAGTAATGTTCAGTCTAATCCCCTAGACAGGGGCTAGGATTAAGATAAGGCAACTGAGGCCTTCATCTCAGGCACAAAATTTAAGAGGGTGCCAAAACACTCAGTAATCAAAATAAATATTTTAATGCAATATTTTAAAAATGAAATTAATACAAAAAATCCATGGTGAAAATACAAAATTTTAAAAGAAAGATCAATATTACTAACAGTTCCTTTAGCCTCAGGCTCCAATACGGATCAGTTTGGCACTGCCAGTAGAATGGAAGACCAATATTTTAAGGACAGTGAAGAGAGGCCATGCAAAGCCAATTAAAAGATTAAGCTGGGGCATTTAAATACAATTGGCAGTGTTAAAAAAGAAAATAGAAGAGTACAAATTGTGCCTTGCTCAAGGGCACCCAGCTGAGGGGGTGAGTGGAATCGGTGTCAGTCTTGAAGAAGGGGTACTTTCTGTAATGTTCTAATACATGGGATGGGAACTTGGCCTAAATCACACAATGGCAACATATTAATATGTGTTAACAGAGGCCCTGAACATAATCAATGATTTTTTGGCTTTTGGGAGAACATTATGGAAGATGAAATGAGTTCAGAAGTCAGAAGCTGAAAAGTATAGGATTTTATAGGATTTGAGAGCACGTCACTAAAATTTCCTGTCAATTACAATGGAAGCCAGTTGTACTAGCAGCTAGGCAGCATTAATTGGGCCACCATTGTAGGAAGAATTTAAAATGTTATGCATGTATTTATATCTATGGGAAGTGATTCTGAAGGCTCCCTTCATTCTTGCTGTAACTGAAAGCTGGATCTCCCCTGAAAACATTATTTCCCTCGTGTTCCTTAAAGGTTATAGTGTCTTTCTCACTGCATCCCTGGTGCTATAAGCCTAGGGTAGAGGTGGGTGATTTTTCTGTACCTCAGTCACTTCTATATTATTTTTCTTATTCTTCCCCAGAGGAGCCCAGTTTTGAAGCTCATGCCATCAGATTATACCATCGGCCACCCTCTTGGTTGTAGTTATCTCTAGAACTCTGAGTTACACTCTCCATTTTGTGAAGATCTTGGCCCCTGTCTCACTGCGACTCTCTCCAACATCATGCTATCACCATCCTTAGTGGCATCAATCAATATTCACACAGTTGGTCCTACTATTCCCTCACCTTTCAATTCCAAGACTTCCTCTTCTCCTGTGAGCACATCTATCACTCCGCTTCAGCCACCCACTTTATGCTCATACAAATAATAACGTCATAGTCTCAATTTCAAGAATCTTACTATCTAAAATATAATATGTGCCAGCTCCTACTCTCCAAGACAGTAGAAATCTAAGATAATAATGGTAAATCCTACAAGAGTCTACAGCAGGTCAATGCTACTCTCTAAGAGAGGAGGCGCACCATCTCCCATCTTTTCAGCTTAACCCCCTAGGACCCCAGTTCTAACAATTCTGTTGTCACTCTGAGAATATAACGCATTGAACCTATGATGTTTTCTGACCCTCACCCACCTCACTTCCTCCTTACCCAGATAATTTCTTTTGTTTAAAACCATCTAATAACTTCTCATTTGGCTACAAGTCAAAGTTGTTTCAATGGCAAACAAATGATATGTTTGTCCCTCTGTTACTTCTGTGACTCATTTCTACCACTCTCACCCTCACCCACCCTGCTCTAGCCACACTTGTTATTCCTCAAATATACCAAACAGGCTTCCTGTTTGGGCTTGTGTTCTTGTGCCTCTGCTCTTGAAATGTGCTTCCTTTACATATTGGCATAAGTAGCTGCCAATTTCATGCTTCTATTTCATGCTTCTATTCATACATCACCTTGTTAGAAAGAAATTCCCCAAATAAGAGATACTTCCTTGTCAACCCATATAATTCTTCTTAAGTCATATAATACTACTTGGTTTATTTTTATTTTTTTAATTTTATTTTAATTTTGTTTATTTTTGGTTGCATTGGGTCTTCGTTGCCGTGTGCGGGCTTTCTCTAGTTGCCGCGAGTGGGAGATACTCTTCATTGCGATGCAAGGGCTTCTCATTGCAGTAGCTTCTCTTGTTGCTGAGCACAGGTTCTAGGCACGTTGGCTTCAGTAGTTGTGGCACACAGGCTCAGTAGTTGTGGCTCACAGACTCTAGAGTGCAGGCTCAGTTGTGGCGCTCGGGCTTAGTTGGAGCATGTGGGATCTTCCCAGACCAGGGATCGAACCCATGTCCTCTGCATTGAAAGGTGGATTCTTAACCACTGTGCCACCAGGGAAGTGCCAACCTGTATAATCTTTTATTCTTGGCAAATTGATGTCACTAAAATGTCCAGGCCATAAGGTCTTATCATTCCTCTAGGCTAAGGGCTGTGCAACATTGAGATATAAAAATGACACAGATGCCTAGATCTATAGTATCAAAATCTATGAGGGTGAGAGCATGGGATATCTTTTAAAAAACTCTTCCCAGATGATACTTATATACAGAAAGGGTTGTGACCCTTAGCTCCCGTAAAAGGTCTAGATTTGTTAGGATAGCTCATGATCACCAAATAAAGGAAACAGACTTTTTAAAAAAATTCGGAAGCTTTTTTCTGTGTGCCTGACTGATTGCACACATGAACACACACACGTACATGCGCATGTCTATTAGATGGATTTGGAGCTTGATTATTCAGCTCATATCCACTCTGAATTTGGTGGGCATTGATTCCTTACAGAATCTGGTTTCCTCTTCATAAGATTTCTCCCGTTAATTTCTACCATATATGAAAGAGTCTTGATAACTCTTCAATATATGTCACTTAATTGATTTGATTACATTTTGTGCTAATCTCAACAAGACTGAGATTTTTGATATTTGGAGGCATTTTCCCACAGTGTTTCATATTGAAATTTTCTCTGGTAATGCCTAGGTATTTGTGTTTCAGGGACAGAGTCTGGCAGCACATGGGTAAAACCAAGCTCTTTTTCCTCTCATAAAATGGTGTTCATGTGCCCTTTTAATCTTTTCCATTTATTTTGCTAAACATATAATGTAAACATTAAAGACATGAAATATACAGAAAGATAACAAGAAGTTTTAAATAGCTATGGTCCCAACACCCAAAAATGACAAATACTCGTGTCTGAGTGTACTTTTTCAAACTGCTTTGCCTGCAGCTGATGAGAACATGAGCTTTGGGAATGATGCAGAGTTTTCCTGGGCTCTGGAGTACTTGAATATGTACAGACTCAGGAATCACAAAAGGAGAATCTACAAAGGGCATTCATGGGAATAAAAGATTCATTCACATATTCTAAGTGCTAGCTAGATTTTGGGCAAAGGCTTAATTCTATCACTATGTAAATCAGACTAGTAGTTCAGTATTTCCTTTTAAAATAAACAATTTTAGATCTTCCTAATGATACAAGGACTTCACAATCAGTATTTTCCAGCTACTTGAACCATAGTGCCTGAATGAGTTCTGTCAAATAGTATAGCTACAACCTAACATATCTTTCAAAGTCAACCCAAATAGAAAGACACTAATTTACATTCAGTGTAAGCTGGTTAAAATTGCTTTAGAAGTATTTGTTTACTTGCCTTAGTGCTCCTTTCTCCCCAGTTAAATTATAAGCCCCTTGAGTGTTGGTGAATGCCTTATTCATCTTTATTTTCTTTATAATGCCTAGCACAATGCCTTACATAGATAAGTCTTGCATTGAACATGTTAGATTAATTAACTATATTTAAATTTTTTTCTAAAAATGCAGATTCTGGAGTTGTCTATCATTTGTTGCTTTTCTTATGGTGTTCACTTTCATTGGACTTCTAATTCCTGCACATACATATTTATATATATCATTTTCTGATATATATTATTCATTAAATATCTGCTTAACACTTACTGTTTTCAGGTAAGAAAGTCATTTGAATATTTCTATTTATAAGACATTGACTAAGCCTGAAGACATTCTTTAAATGACAGAAATGTTTCATACCTTAGAATGAAAAATTCACTCAAACTTTCCAAGGAATCATCAGCAAATTAGCACTCAGTGTTTTATTCAATTTTTAACTACATTTCAAAGCAATGCAAACATGTTGTAAAATTTTTGAAAATTAGAAAAAAGACAAAAACTTCTCATAATCTTACTACCTAGAGGCAGCCACTACTAACATTTTGTATATTTCCTCCAGTGTTTTTTATTGTTTTTTATTCTATGAGGTTTCATGAAGTTAAACACCTATCATAAATAAAAATGTTATCTTGCTTTGCTCGCTTAATATTATATATTAATATAATATATATTATATAACAAATAATCTTAATAAAGTATAGTTGGAAATTGCTTTTTAAAAATCAGGGAGGGACAAATTGGAAGACTGGGATTGATATATACATGCTACTATGAATAAAATAGATAACTAATAAGGACCTACTGTACAGCACAAGGAACTCTACTCAATGCTCTGTAATGGCTTATACGGGAAAAGAATCTAAAAAAGAGTGGATGTATGCATATGTATAACTGATTCACTTTGCTATACACCTGAAACTAATACAGCATTGTAAATCAACTCTACTCCAATAAAAATTTTAAAAAAAGAAAGATAACCTTTCTTTCCTCCTAAATTATTATTCACTATTATTTGATATCTGCTCTGTTCTGTGTTCTGACGATTCTGGCATTCTGCCATGTTACGTTATGTTATGAGATGTTATGTTTAGTTACTTTTAGGTAACATTTTTCTATCTTTGATTCAAAAAAAATTAAAAATAAATTAAATGATCACATGTCTAATAAATAAATAAATAAATAAAAATCATATGGAAGTCCTCCTTGTAAATGTCTTTTTTTACCTAAATAATTTTTGTAGCCCCATTTCCAGTGTTAAAAGGCAGAAAGCAATCTGCTTATGTAACTGAAAAGGAGATAACATAGAAGAGGAAAACCACCATAACAATTCTTTAATCTCCATCACCAAAATTGTTAACATTCTACTTCCATCTAGGAAGATTAGTTGGGACTCAACATCAAGTCAGCCAGTGCCAAGTAAATGGAAATTAGCCCCAAATTATCAGATACAGTTATTGTAAATTATAAGAATGATCTGATACTAAAAGAAGAAATAGAAATGAATTAACTGATACTGGGCGGATTCAGTAAGATTAAAATCTACAAAGAAAAAGAAAGAGAAGACATTATTTTCTCTCGTATTTATTAGATTTGCTTTTATTTGTTCTTGAGATCTGGAATAGAGTATATCTACAAAATGTCTCTAACACTTTCTTTTCCACCTGGAGAAGCACCACTCAAAGGTGATGTGGAATTACTCCACTACTTTCCTAAGAGAAAGAAAGAAAAAGAATAATACCATTCTCTTGGTATGGAATGCCCTTCTGCCTTCCTTTCGTGCCATGCCAACAGAGTGTGAAAGATGGTTCATTGGTCTGAGAGTTGGCAGTTCCACAGGGAATAGATTGGAATAGCATAGAATGGGATGGAAAGAAATTTCTATGACAAAAATAACTTTTTAAAATCTGTTTTGTCTTTTAGATTTCTGGTCTTTCTATTATTGAGCCCTCTTTTGTCTCGACTTGGTCATGGTTTCAGCTGGCGCTGGGCGTTCATTATGGTCTGGAGTGAAATGAAAGGGACTCCTAATATAAACATGGCTCTTCTGCTTGCCTACTCTGAATATTCTCTTGGATCTGAGAGGGAGAAATCTCAAGTAAAGAAAGATGTGGTTTTTTATTAGAATATTTTATGAAAACTGTTTCTGTGTGCTAAAATATGCTTTTGTAGTGAGATGGCTCAACCCCACTTGGAATGTGGGAGTGATTTAGCTATGATGGTAAAACTGGGGAGCGGAAAAACAACTGGCAACTTTCCTCTTCTCCATTCTAGCTTGAGGATTCCTAAATCCCTTCATTGCACTCCTAAAAGATAGGTTTATTGTACAAGTTAAGAGAATTAAAACTTATAAGTCATTTAAAATATTACCTGATACAGAGTATGCACTTAATAAATGTTTCTATTTTTATTTACTTCTAACACCTACTCAAGAAAAGCAGAAAGCTACTTATAATTGGCTCTATTGCCTTCTGTAACTTTATGAGGCCACATTTAGTAATGCTAGGAACCAAAACATTTTGTTTATTAATGGAAGTTATCTCTAAGATAGAACCCCCAAACTCTGCCTAACAGAATATAATGGGTATGACTCTTCCTCTACCTCATCTCAAAATAAGATAATTTCAAGGAGCTCTTTAAGAAATTTTCTATGCAGACATCACAACACATCTAATACTTCCATCGTGGCTTTTTTTTTTACATAAATTCCAAGAGTAAAAGGAACAGTACAAAGGCCATTATTATGTATAATCCAAACATTAAAAAACTAGATATTTAAACACTGCTTTCTAAACCAAAGTGTCTAATATTACATGACCTCCTCCTTCTTTTTAACCTATCTCCACCTGCCTGAATAAAAATCAGCGGCATCATCATACATCCTGACCAGTATAATGGTGAACGTTGCACATAGTTATGGGTTCCAAAATTTTTAGTTGGTTGCTATTTACTGTGTGACCATCCACAAGTTATTTAATTCCCACCACCTCACCCAAAGTGTCAGTTTCCTCACTCTGAAACAAATTTAGTAATAATACCAATCGTTTGCTAATAAATATTTAACAAGTAACTTTCTCAGAGAGGGGGAGACCCTAAGTTGTAGTGTTTGCCAGTTTCTGTTGTGTAATCACTGGCACCAACAGGAATATCAATCTGCTCATAAACTTCCTGAAAATGTAATGATCAGCTCTCACAAACTTGTATGAGCCAGGTCTATCTGGCTATATCACTATCTCCACTGTCTCAAAGGGTTATTATGACAAATTGAAAATATACCTAAAATGCTTAACACATTGTTTAGCATATAGTAAATGTACAATAAATCTGAGCTATGATGATGATGATGATGATGATGATGATGATGATGTTGCCATGTAGACTTGCTTTCAAATAAAACTTTGGTAAATAAAATCATTTGAGAGATGTCTCAGTAGTAGTTAACTAGTTGAGAAGAAAGTAGCACTCCTTACTTAATTTAATTTAGCTGAATCTTACAGCTAATTTATTAATACTCACAAAGAGGCACTACAATGAAAGCTTAAAATTTTAACTTAATCCTGTCTCTACTACACACAAGTTCAATGACTGAACTGAATATGTTCCAAACAAGTACATAAAAATATGTGAAGCGAAAACTGAGAACTAAGAGGAAAAATAGACAGACTATATTTGGAGACTTTAACACTCCTTTTTATAATTTGTTCAACAAAGTGTAGAACTAGATAAAAAATCAGCAAGGATATGGAAGAACTAAGCAACACCATCAACCAACAGGATCTAATGGACATTTATAGAATCGTATCAACTGATACAGAAAAAGCACTTAACAAAAATCAATATCCATTTATGACAAAATCTCTCAAAAAATAGAAATAGAAGGGAATTTCCTAATGTTGATAAAGAACACCTACAAAAATATTTACAGGTGGCATTATAATTAATAGTGAAAGACATTTTCACCCTATAATTGGGAAAAATCCAAGGATGTCTACTCTTACTCTTTTTATTAAACATCATGATGGAAGTTCTAGCTTGCTCCATAAGACAAAAAATAATAAAAAAAACACATGAATATTGAAAAGGGAGAAATAAACTATCCTTATTTGCAGATAATATGATTATCTATACCGAAAATTCCAAGGGTCTTCAAAAAGAAAAAAAAAAAGCCTTACTAGAATTAATAAGTGAGTTCAGCATGGTCTCAGGGTACAAGATAAGTATAAAAAAATCAAGTATTTCTATATACTACCAATTGATACAAGGAAATGAAAATTAAAGATACAATTCCACATACAATCATTCAAGAAATAAAAAGCAAAGGAACTAAAATAACGAAACAATTTTGAAAGAGAAGAAAAAATGGGAAAAAATCAGTATACCCAATTTTAAGGCATTATTACAGTTATAGTCATGGAGATTAGATAGTATTGTCAGAGAGAGAGAGAGACACGTGGAACAGAACAGAGAACCCAGAAATAGATCCACACAAACATCCCCAACTATGTTTTTTTTTTGCAGTACGTGGGCCTCTCACTGTTGTGCCCTCTCCCGTTGCAGAGCACAGGCTCCAGACACACAGGTTCAGCGGCCATGGCTCACGGGCCCAGCCGCTCCATGGCACATGGGTTCCTCCTGGACCGGAGCACAAACCCGCGTCCCCTGCATTGGCAGGCGGACTCTCAACCACTGCGCCACCAGGGAAGCCCCCCAACTATTTTTTGATAAAGGTGCAAAAGCAATTCAATAGAGGATGTCTTACAAATGGTGCTGAAGAATGGGTCATTCATAGGCAAAAAAAAAGAACATTGACTCTAAGTCTCACATATTTTACAAAAATTAATTATAGTGGGTCACAGAATTAAATACAAAATGTAAAACTAGAAAACTCTTTTTTAACTTGGAATAAAATCTTTGGGACCTAGCATAAGGCAAAGACACCAAAAGCATAATCCATAAAAGAAAAAAAAGAAAAAATTATACTTCATCAAAATTAAAAACTTTTAACAGTCCAATGGGCAGAATACAGGAAGAGACATTCCACAGAAGAGGATATACACATGACAAATAAGCATAAAAAGATGGTCAACATGATTAGCCACTGGGGACATGCAAATTGAGACCACAAAAAGATATCTCTCTATTAGAAGGGCTAAAATGAAATATGGTGATGAAACTAAATGTTGGTGAGGATGCAAAGAACCTGGACCACTCATATATTACTAGTAGGAATATCAAATAGTACAGTCACTCTGGAAAAGAATTTGGCAGTTACTTAAAAAAAAAAATTACATATGCAAAGGAAGGGACCCAAAAGGCCTGGGGTAGCATGGGCGCTTCTGGCCCGGACACATAGAGCTCCCAATGCTAAGCCTGTCAAGGTCAAGGCTACAGCAACTCGACAAGACTTTCCACTATCCTCAAGTCAAGCAGTTATTGCTGGGAGCTTGGAGGTATCAAAAATTCGTGCCAGAAGACAAACTGTGCCTGTCCCTTAAACATTTGCCTTAAGGGCAGCTTCAGGGCACTATCTGTTTTTGAACCAGCCCATCTGGCAGCAGCTTGGTGAAGCTGCCTCCTCCACTCAGTCTCCTCCAACAGGAACCATTTTCTTCTTTGAACTCCATCAGGGACATCCACAGCAGGGGCTGGGGGCCCAGTCCAGCGAGAACCCAGGAACTAAGAGATTTCTCTTGATTATGTCACAGAGTGCCAAGGGGAAGACTAGAGCTGTGTGGCTGACAGGGTCTTGGTGCTCCAGCTGGGTGTCAGCCCTGAGCCTCTGAGGTGGGAGAGCCAAGTTCAGGACATTGGTCCACCAGAGAACCCTCAACTCCTCGTAATATCAATCGGCGAGACCTCTCCCAGAGATGTCCGTCTCAATGCTAAGACTCAGCTCAACTCAACGACCAGCCAGCTCCAGTGCTGGACACCCCATGCCAAACAGCTTACAAGACAGGAACACAACCCAACCCATTAGCAGAGAGGCTGCCTAAAATCATAATAAGTCCACAGACACCCCAAAACACACCGCCGGACACAGTCCTGCACACCAGGAAGACAACATCCAGCCTCATCCACCAGAACTCAGGCACCAGTCCCCTCCACCAGGAAGCCTACACAACCCACTGAACCAACCTTACCCACTGGGGGCAGACACCAAAAACAACGGGAACTACTAACCTGCAGCCTGCAAAAAGGAGACACCAAACACAGTAAGTTAAGCAAAATGAGAAGGCAGAAATACACAGCAGATGAAGGAGCAAGGTAAAAGCCCACCAGACCAAACAAATGAAGAGGAAATAGGCAGTCTACCTGAAAAAGAATTCAAAGTAATGGTAGTAAATATGATCCAAAATATTGTAAATAGAATGGAGAAAATACAAGAAACGTTTAAAGAGGACCTAGAAGAATTAAAGAGCAAATGAACAATGATGAACAACACAATAAATGAAATTAAAAATTCTCTAGAAGGAAACAATAACAGAATAACTGAGGCAGAAGAACAGATAAGTGACCTGGAAGATAAAATAGTGGAAATAATTACTCCACAGCAGAAGAAAGAAAAAAGAATGAAAAGAATTGAGGACAGTCTAAGAGACTTCTGGGACAACATTAAATGCACCAACATTCAAATTATAAGGGTCCCAGAAGAAGAGAAAAATAATGGGACTGAGAAAATATTTGAAAAGATTATAGTTGAAAACTTCCCTAATATGGGAAAGGAAATAGTCAACCAACTCCAGGAAACACAGAGTCCCATACAGTATAAAACCAAGGAGAAACATGCCAAGACACATACTAATCAAACTATCAAAAATTAAATACAAAGAAAAACTATTAAAAGCAGCAAGAGAAAAGCAATGATTAACATACAAGGGAATCCCCATAAGGTTTACAGCTGATCTTTCAGCAGAAATTCTGCAAGCCTGTAGGGACTGGCAGGACATATTTAAAGTGATGAAAGGGAAAAATTTACAACCAAGATTACTCTACCCAGCAAGGAGCTCATTCAGATTTGACATAGAAATTAAAACCTTTACAGATAAGCAAAAGCTAAGAGAATTCAGCACCACCAAACCAGCTTCACAACAAATAATAAAGGACCTTCTCTAGGCAGGAAACACAGAGAAGGGAAAATCCTGCAATAACAAACCCAAAGCAAATAAGAAAATTGTAATAGCAACATACACATCAATAATTACCTTAAATGTAAATGGATAAATGCTACAACCAAAAGACATAGACTGGCTGAATGGATACAAAAACAAGACCCATATATATACTGTTTACAAAAGACCCATTTCAGACGTAGGGACACATACAGTCTGAAAGTGAGGGGATGGAAAAAGATATTCCATGCAAGTGGAAATCAGAAGAAAGTTGGAGTAGCAATTCTTGTTTCAGACAAAATAGACTTTAAAATAAAGACTATTACAAGAGACAAAGAAGGACACTACATAATGATCAAGGGTTCAATCCAAGAAGAAGATATAACAACTGTAATTATTTATGCGCCCAATATAGGAGCACCTCAGTATGTAAGGCAACTGCTAAAAGCCATAAAAGGGGAAATTGACAGTAACACAATCATAGTAGGGGATTTAAGACCCCACTTTCACCAATGGATAGATCATCCAAAATGAAAATAAATAAGGAAATGCAAGCTTTAAATGATACAATAAACAAGATGGACTTAATTGATATTTACAGGACATACCATCCAAAAACAACAGAATACACTTTCTTCTCAAGTGCTCATGGAATATTCTCCAGGATAGATCATATCTTGGGTAACAAATCAAGCCTTGGTAAATTTAAGAAAATTGAAATCATATCAAGTATCTTTCCCGACCACAGCATTATGAGACTAGATATCAATTACAGGAAAAAAATCTGTAAAAACTACAAACACATGGAGGCTAAACAATATGCTACTACATAACCAAGAGATCACTGAAGAAATCAAAGAGGAAATCAAAAAATACCTAGAAACAAATGACTATGAAAACACGACGACCCAAAACCTATGGGATGCAACAAGAGCAGTTCTAAGAGGGAAGTTTACAGCAATACAATCCTACCTCACGAAACAAGAAACATCTCAAATAAACAACCTAACATTACACCTAAGGCAGTTAGAGAAAGAAGAACAAAAACCCCAAAGATAGCAGAAGGAGAGAAATCATAAAGATCAGATAAGAAATAAATGAAAAAGAAATGAAGGAAACAAGAGCAAAGATCAATAAAACTAAAAGCTAGTTCTTTGAGAAGATAAACAAAAGTGATAAACCATTAGCCAGACTCATCAAGAAAAAAAGGGAGAAGACTCAAATCAATAGAATTAGAAATGAGGAAGGAGAAGTAACAACTGGCACTGCAGAAATACAAAGGATCATGAGAGATTACTACAACAAACTATATGCCAGTAAAATGGACAACCTGGAAGAAATGGACAAATTCTTATAAAAGCACAACCTTCTGAGACTGAAGCAGGAAGAGATAGAAAATATAAACAGACCAATCATAAACACTGAAATTAAGACTGTGATTAAAAATCTTCCAACAAATCCCAGGACCAGATGGCTTCACAGGTGAATTCTATCAAACATTTAGAGAAGAGTTACGACTGACCTTTCTCAAACTCTTCCAAAATATAGCAGAGAGAGGAACACTCCCAAACTCATTCTACGAGGCCACCATCACCCTGATACCAAAACCAGACAAAGATGCCACAAAGAAAGAAAACTACAGGTTGATATCACTGATGAATATAGATGCAAAAATCCTCAACAAAATACTAGCAAACAGAATCCAACAGCACATTAAAAGGATAAAACACCATGATCAAGTCGGGTTTATCCCAGGAAGGCAAGGATACTTCAATATATGAAAATCAATCAATGTGATATACCATAATAACAAATTGAAGAATTAAAACCATATGATCATCTCAATAGATGCAGAAAAAGCTTCTGACAAAATTCCACACCAATTTATGGTAATAACCCTCCAGAAAGTAGGTATAGAAGGAACTTACCTCAACATAATAAAGGCCATATATGACAAACCTACAGCCAACATCACTCTCAATGGTGAAAAGTTGAAACCATTTCCAGTAAGGTCAGGAAAAAGACAAGGTTGCCCACTCTCACCACTATTATTCAACATAGTTTTGGAAGTTTTTGCCACAGCAATCAGAGATGAAAAAGAAATAAAAGGAATCTAAATCGGAAAAGAGGAAGTAAAGCTGTCACTGTTTACAGATGACATGATACTATACATAGAGAATCCCAAATATGGTACCAGAAGACTACTAGAGCTAATCAATGAATTTGGTAAAGTAGCAGGATACAAAATGCACAGAAATCTGTTGCATTCCTATACACTACAGATGAAAAATCTGAAAGAGAAATTAAGGAAACACTTCCATTTACCATTGCAACAAAAAGAACAAAATACCTAGGAATAAACCTACCTAAGGAGACAAAAGACCTGTATGCAGGAGACAATAAGACACTGTTGAAAGTAAATAAAGATGATACAAACAAATGGTGAGATATTCCATGTTGCTGGATTGGAAGAATCAACATTGTGAAAATGATTATACTACCCAAAGCAATCTACAGATTCAATGCAATCTTTATCAAACTCTCAATGACATTTTTCACAGAACTAGAACAAAAAATTTCACAACTTGTATGGAAACACAAAAGAACCCGAATAGCCAAAGCAATCTTGAGAAAGAAAAATGGAGCTGGAGGAATCAGGCTCCCTGACTTCAGACTATACTACAAAGCTACAGTAATCAAGACAGGATAGTACTGGCACAAAGACAGAAATATAGATCAATGGAACAGGATAGAAAGCCCAGAGATAAACCCACACACATATGGTCACCTTATCTTTGATAAAGGAGGCAAGAATATACAATGGAGAAAAGACAGTCTCTTCAATAAGTGGTGCTGGGAAAACTGGACAGCTACATGTAAAAGAATGAAATTATAACACTCCCTAACACCATACACAAAAATAAACTCAAAATGGATTAAAGACCTCTTATAAGGCCAGACACTATAAAACTCTTAGAGGAAAACATAGGAAGAACACTCTATGACATAAATCACAGCAAGATCGTTTTGACCCACCTCCTAGAGAAATGGAAATAAAAACAAAAATAAACAAATGGGACCTATTGAAACATAAAAGCTTTTGCACAGCAAAGGAAACCATAAATGAGACGAAAAGACAGCCCTCAGATTGGGAGAAAATATTTGCAAATGAAGCAACTGACAAAGGATTAATCTCCAAAATATACAAGCAGCTCATGCAGCTCAATATCAAAAAAAAAGAACAACCCAATCCAAAAATGGGCAGAAGACTTAAATAGACATTTCTCCAAAGAATATATATAGATTGCCAACAAACACATGAAAGGATGCACGACATCATTAATCATTAGAGAAATGCAAATCAAAACTATAATGAGATATCATCTCACACCAGTCAGAATGGCCATCATCAAAAAATCTACAAACAGTAAATGCTGGAGAGGCTGTGGAGAAAAGGGAACCCTCTTGCACTGTTGGTAGGAATGTAAATTGGTACAGTCACTATGGAGAACAGTATGGAGGTTCCTGTAAAAACTAAAAATAGAACTACCATATGACACAGCAATCCCACTACTGGGCATATACCCTGAGAAAACCATAATTCAAAAAGAGTCATGTACCACAATGTTCTTTGCAGCTCTATTTACAATAGCCAGGACATGGAAGCAACCTATGTGTCCATTGACAGATGAATGGATAAAGAAGATGTGGTACATATATACAATGGAATATTACTCAGCCATAAAAAGAAACTAAACTGAGTTATTTTTAGTGAGGTGGATAGACCTAGAGTCTGTCATACAGAGTGAAGTAAGTCAGAAAGAGAAAAACAAATACTGTATTCTAATGTATATATGTTGAATAAAAAAAAATGGTTCTTAAGAACCTAGGTGCAGGACAGGAATAAAGACGCAGACATAGAGAATGGACTTGAGGACACAGGGAGGTGGAAGCATAAGCTGGGATGAAGTGAGAGAGTGGCATGGACATATAGACACTACCAAATGTAAAATAGCTAGTGGAAAGCAGCTGCATAGCACAGAGAGATCAGCTTGGTGCTTTGTGACCACCTGGACACGTGGGATAAGATGCAAGAGGGAGCGGATATGTGGATATATGTATACATATAGCTGATTCACTTTGTTATACAGCAGAAGCTAACACAACACAGTGAAGCAATTTTACTCTAATGAAGATGTTAAAAAAATAAATAAAATGTTAAACCTTAAAAAAGAGCAAGAGAGGGAGACAGAGACAGACAGAAAAAGATAGGGAACAAATTACTGATATCCATAATGAAAAAGAGAACATGCCTACAAATTATACAGTTATTAAAGTAGTAATAAATAGAAATTATGCATAACTTTTTGTCAGAATAATTCAATACCTTAGATGAAAATGGATAAACTCCTCAAAAACACAACTTACCCAAACTGACACAAAAGAAAATAGAAAATCTGAATAGCCCTATATCTGTTAAAGAAATTGGGTATATAAATTAAAACTGTCTCACAAACTAGAAGCCCAGATGGCTTGACTAGAAAATTCTGCCAAACATTTAAGGAATAAATGATAACAATTCTGCATAAACTCTCTCATAAAATAGAAAATGATGAAACACTTTCTTATTTTATGTGGCCAGCCCACTCTGATACTAAACCCCAACAAAGATAATTACAAACAAACAAAACCATTAAGTAAACATTATGCAAAAATTCTTAGAAAATATGTAGCCAATTACTTTTAAATATATAAAAAGTATGACATTATGATCAAATAGACTCTCCAAAAAATATGTCCAGAAATATTAGTTTAACATTCATAAAACTATTTGTGGAATCTAAAAAAACTGAGCTCATAGAAACAGAGAACATATTGGTGATGGCCAGAGGTGGTGAGAGGAGACCGAGGAAATGGATGAAGGCAGCCTAAAAGTACAGACTCCCAGTTATAAGGTAAATAAGTTGCCAAAGAAAGTAAAACCTCCATTTTTACCTCACACCATATGTAAAAGTGCTTAGAGATGCATCATAGACATAAATATAAAATCAAAAGCCCTAAAACTTCTGAAGAAAACATAAGAGAATACCTTTGCAACCTTGGAATAGACAAAGGGTTTTTAGATCAAACAAACAATAGTAATTGGAGTTCTCAACATTAAAAATGTTTGCTTACCAAAAGATAGCTTTACATAAATGGATAATGTAAGTCACAAACTGAGAAGAAATATCCATAACACATATATCTGATAATGCACATTTTTCTGTATTTTTCTAGTGAAATATAGCTAATTCACAATGTTGTGTTAGTTTCAGGTATACAGAAAAGTGATACTCTTTTCCAGATTCTTTTCCATTATAGGTTATTACAAGATATTGAATATAGTTCCACGTGCTATACAGCAGGTCCTGTTATTTACCTATTTTATATATAGTAGTGTGCATATGTTAATCCCAAACTCCTAATTTATCTCCCCCCACCACTGCTAAACCCTTTGGTAACCAGGGGTTTGCTTTCTATGTCAGTGAGTCTATTTCTGTTTTGTAAATAAGTTTATTTGTATCATTTTTTAGATTCCATATGTAAGTGTATCCTATGATATTTGTCTTTCTCTGTCTGATTTACTTCACTTGGTATGATAATCTCTAGGCCCATCCAAGTTGCTGCAAATAGCATTATTTCACTCTTTCTCACGGTTGAGTAATATTCCATTGTATATATATCTTCTTTATCCATTCATCTGCAGATGAACATTTAGATTGCTTCCATGTATTGTAAATAGTGCTGCAGTGAAGATTGCTGCACATGTATCTTTTCGCATTAGAGTTTTCTCCAGATATATGCCCAGGAGTAGGATCATATGGTAACTCTATTTTCAGTTTTTTAAGGAACCTCCATACTGTTCTCCATAGTGACTGTATCAATTTACATTCCCACCAACAGTGTAGGTGGGCTCCTTTTTCTCCACACCCTCTCCAGTATTTGTTATTTGTAGACTTTTTAATGATGGCCCTTCTGACCAGTGTGAGGTGATACCTCATAGTAGTTTTGATTTGCATTTCTCTAATAATTAGCAATATTGAACTTCTTTTCATGTGCCTGTTGGCCATCTGTATGACAATGCACTTTTATCCAGAATATATTTTTCAAAATTTCTACAATTTTATAATAAAAGAAAAACAACCCAATTTAAAAAGTAGGCAAGGGGGTTCCCTGGTGGCGCAGTGGTTTAGAGTCCGCCTGCTGATGCAGGAGACACGGGTTCGTGCCTCGGTCTGGGAGGATCCCACATGCAGCGGAGCGGCTGGGCCCGTGAGCCATGGCCACTGAGCCTGAGTGTCTGGAGCCTGTGCTCTGCAACGGGAGAGGCCACAACAGTGAGAGGCCCATGTACTGCAAAAAAAATAAAAATAAAAAATAAAAAATAGGCAAAAGAGTTGAACAAATGTTTCAAAAAGAAAGATATTTACCACTAAGCACATTAAAATGCTTAACATCATTACTCTAGGGGAATGCAAATTAAAACTACAATGAGAAACAATATTCAATTTAAATGAAGGTTTTAGAACTGGCAAATCTCACCTATAGAAATAGAAATAGGAAGAGTAGTTGCCTCGTGTCAGGTGGGGATTGATTGGAACAGCACTGGAGAAATTTGGAGGGATATGAGAATATTCTACATCTTGATAGGACTGAGGGTAATATGGGTGTATGCACTGTCAAAACTTATCAAATGATACATAAGTACATTTCAATGTGTGTAGATTATACCTTGGTTTTTCTAATTACCAGTGTTTGGGCTGCACCCTTGAAGAATTAAATCAGAATATTCAGTGGCACCATCTTGGGCACCAATATTTTAAAGTTTCTCTGGTGATCCTAGTGTGCAACCTTGAAAACCTCTGGTGTGGTTTCATGCTCTGTCTCTAACCTCCATCTGTAGCCAAAGAATAGAGGACTGGCTAAGAGTTGAAAATAAGTTCTGGAAGTTAGAATTCCATAAAACGATGGAAGTATGTAGTATCAAATTGAAAAGTGTCACATCATCTGTCCATGGAGATTAACTTGGGATATAAGTGGAGAAAAAAAACAGGTGGCACCAAAGGCATCAATTGCTCCTCCCTGCTGGCAATGAGACGCCAGAGAGGCAAAGTATGAGGTGGAGCAAACATACCAAGGCCTCTGAGTTGTCCTCTTTTCCTAAGTGGAGAGCATTATTTCATACAGATGTGCTGATAATGTTGAGCAGAGAACTGTGTGGCTGTGTACCTGGAGGTGTGTATGGTGGATGAGAATTGGTGAAGCACAGGTATATTTCCAGGGCTCAAGAAGTGCAGTAATGGAATTTAAGAACAAGTATTTTCTCCTAATGTCTTCATATGTACATAAATATTTGTCAAACCATGTGTCCTGATTTTTGGTTTGGTTCTAGAAATGTGAATGAAGCACATGCAAGAAGATAGAGAATCCCCAGAGTACTTTCATCATGCCTGACATCCAAATTCCCCTCTGCCACGAGTATCTATTGATATAGTACATCCTAGCTTAATTTACATTGGTAAATATAGAGTATATTATATGACATTGTGATGAAAACTTACTTTTTTTTTTCTATTCCAGATATTATTTCATGGAGTGTCAGTATCGTTAGTTAGCCTGATTGTCAATAGATTTATTTTGCCAATGGCAGTTACTAAACTCGGTAAGCCCTGCAAATTCATATTCTGAGTGAAGAGAAAAATATTCCAAACATGCTAAAGAATTCTTAATAATGAAGAAAGAAGCCATATAAATACAAATCAATGGTGTCTAATTGAAGAGGAAATTGGATCTCTATGTAAAGTCATATGAATTGTTTAGGCCAATAAGCTTGTTAGGCCAATAAGCAATGTACCGCAGTGTTCATTGCAGCACTATTTACAATAGCCAGGACATGGAAACATGGAAACAACCTAAATGTCCAATGATAAATGAATAAATAAAGAAGATGTGGTACATATATACAATAAAATATTGCTCAGCCATAAAAAAGGAATGAAATTGGGTCATTTGTAGAGATGTGGATGGATGTAGAGTCTGTCATACAGAGCCAGAAAGAGAAAGAGCCAGAAAGAGAAAAACAAATATCGTATATTATTAACACATATATGTGAAATCTAGAAAAATGGTACAGATGAACCTAGTTGTAGGGCAGGAATAGAGATGTAGACATAGAGAACGGACATGTGGACACCGAGGGGGAAGGGGAGGGTACAACGAATTGGGAGATTAGGTTTGACATAAATACACTACCATGTGTAAAATAGATAGCTAGTGGGAAACTGCTGTATAGCACAGGGAGCTCAGTTCCGTGCTCTGTGATGACCTAGATGGGTGGGATGGGGGGCAGGGTGGGAGGGAGGTCCAAGAGGGCGGGGATATAGGTATATATATAGCTGACTCACTTCATTGTACAGCAGAAACTAGCATAACATTGTAAAGCAACTTTACTCCAATTAAAAAAAAAAGATTACTTATTTACATTAGTCCAGTTTAAGTAAAATTATACAATAAGTTTATTCAGTTATTTGACAGAATTTTTGTTAAGAGCCTCTTGTATGCCAATCACTATTCTAACTGATAGTGATGCATTATGAAGACAAAAAAGATTTCTGAGTTGATGGAGCTTATGTTGGAGAGAGGAGAAACAGGCAGTAAACAAGTCAAATAACGTAATATCAGAGAGTCATTTTTGTATAAAAATAAACAAACCACATATAAATAAAATAGAAAACACAACAGGTAATAGATTCCTGAGGAAATTAGAAAATGAGTGTGTTCAAGGAAAGAAGGTAAGGTGCTGGGACCTTCGAGAACAATGCCAATAGTGAAGGAAGTCCAGATGGGAGAGGTAGGGAAAGAGGTAGATAATGGAGGAACTTGGATTTAATTTTAAGATTTTATTCTAAGGGATAAATGGATTTCTTGGTTGGTCTTAAGCAAGTAAGTGTAATTTTATGAATAAGGTCCTTAAAAAGACAACTCTCGTTCTGTGGATAGCTGATTGGGAGCTATGAAGAGAGTAGAAGCAGAAATACCAGTTTTAGGAAGCAACTGCATTATACAATATGACTGTTTCAATCCCCTACTTTTTAACAATTGATAAATTGAAATCTATAGAGTTAAGAGTTCTCGTCTAAGGTCACATGGCTTGATAATGGCAGTTAAAGAACTAAAAACAAATTGTTCTAATGTTTTTAATCCATTGTATTCTTAACTGCTTTATCACACTTTCTTGTTACATGCAGAGTTTTCATTCATATGGCATTTTGTAACCAATCTTAAATTTCATCTTTATGGATAATATTGCACCTTCATCCTCATATTTGCAACAAAATCTTTTCTTCCATTTACTTTTTTTTCTGTTTTATTTTCTGAGGCTTAACATAGTAAAATGGGAAAAACAGATTAAAGAGGTAAAATTTTTCAGTTTATCAGATGTTCTACTTAGTAGCTAAATAAACCTAAAATTCTTATTGTGGAGCATCTGTTTACTTGCACTGAGAGCAGTGAACATTTGCTCATGGAGCATTATTGCTTTCCAAAGAAACTTCTATGGCTCAGAAAAAGGGAATTTGTGTCTGGTAGTAAGATTCCTTCAAACATTATTGAGGTCTGGAGATACACACACACACACACACACACACACACAGAGTTAATCCTTGATCAACATGAATTTGAACTACGCCAATCCACTTATAAGTGGATGTGAATTTTTTTAATTAAAAAAAATTTTTAATATGTACTTCAGTATAACACGAACCTGCTTATTGAATCTGAGGGTGCAGAACCATGGATATGAATGGCCAACTGTAAAGTTATATGCGTGGAGGGTTGGCACCTCTGACTCCCATGTTGTTCAAGGGTCAAATGTATACATCTGGAGATAAATAAATATATATCATAAATACTTATATATATGACCTTATGTATAGGTGGGAAATATATGTATATATCTACACATACACTGTGTACATATATGTATATGTATATCTATACCTCCTGCATATATCTCCTACACATCTATATGTATATACGTATATTCTATATATATCATCAAAATGATGATGTCTACTATTCATAAAATGTGTTCTTTGTATCAAAGGTCTTCATGATGTCACATCAACAAAGTATAAATCACTGTATTATACATTTCAACACTTTCAAGAACTAACCACATCTGCAGCCTCTGCACTCAAATTTGACAAAGATCTTGCTAACGCAGATTGGAACATGGTTGAGAAAGCAATTATACTGCAAAACCCATATGCAGTAAGCAAGTAATATCTTTTGTTTATTCCTTCAAAGTGGATATGATTACCCTTAAATAAGTATAAATGTTATGAATATTAATTCACAATTCTTAGGGATTTTTGTGACCACTGTGGGGCAAAGTAGAACTGACAAACCCTTTGAGTATAGCAAGTATGCATTGTAAATTCAAAAGAAGGACTAGTGTATTGGAGCTGCCTTTAAAAGACAGCGTAGGGCTTCCCTGGTGGCGCAGTGGTTGAGAGTCCACCTGCTGATGAAGGGGACTATGGGTTCGTGCCCCAGTCCGGGAAGATCCCACATGCCGTGGAGCGGCTGGGCCCGTGAGCCATGGCCGCTGAGCCTGCGCGTCCGGAGCCTGTGCTCCGCAACAGGAGAGGCCATAACAGTGAGAGGCCCGCGTACCGCAAATATATATATATATATATATTACGTTGTAATGTAAAATAGAATTCAAAGCCAGTGTCATACGATTAGATGTGGTGAAATGTCACCTCCTGCTTCTGAGATATGCTTCAGAATCTCCATGGTCAGACTTCTAATTCATATATGAGTTCATAATTCATCAGCAGTCATGAATGCCACAAGGAGAAATAATAAAAGTTGTCCTGGTATCTGCTCAATGCTTCTTCTGGGTCGCCATCTCCTATATTAAGTCCAATTTTCCTTGCAATGTTTTTCTGCATCACACAATATGAGGGGCCAACTTCTATGACTGTAGACATAAGATAATTGGTTGCTATGAAATAGGATTTCTAAAACTCCATTTTAAATCCTCTAACAGGTGCTTGAAGCTCCAGATGGGGGCCCAGAATCAAGCCTTGTGTCTGCAGGAATATTGCCAGGATTTCTGGATAAGAAAATTACCAAGTCAAATCTAAGGATTTTTTAATAGTAGCTCCCAATATCTGATTGTGGCCTTATTTAAAAATACGGATTGATTTCCCAGTCTCTACCCAGGAGATTCTGATGCAGATGGTCTGAGGAGGGTCCCAGGAATATATATTTTTAATCCATTTACCCAGCTAATTCTAATGCAAAGTCAGGGTTGAGGTCACCACTCTGGTATTTGATCTGTTTCAGAAGGCAGATAATTAAACAACTACATTCTCCTCTTTATGATGCTGACATGAGGGATATTCTAGTGTTATAGATAGAACATTGGCTTTAGACTCAGAAAATCTGGGTTCATATCCTAGCTTTATCATTTAATAAATGCTTTGTGATCTTTATATAAACCTTTTATTTTATCTAAGCTTCAACTTTTTTCATCTATAAAATGGAGTTATCCATATACCCATTTCCTAACAGCCATGTTCACTTTTTATTCTACCTTAAGTGATTAGTTTAAAGCAGTGGTTGTCACACTTTAGCTGTAGCAGAATCATGGAATGGGTTTGTAAAAACACAGATTGCTGTCCCATCTCCCCACAGTCTCTGATTCAGCAGGTCTATGGTGGGGTTTGAGAATGTGCATTTCTAACAATACCCAGGTGATGCTGCTGGTATTGGGGAACCACACTTTCAGAACCAGTGGTTTAAAGTGTGATCAGCAATGTAGTAGCTTTTATAAACTTTTACCAACGCCATGCAAAGGTAAAAATATGATATAACTCCTTCCCCCCAAAACTGGCAATTATTTTACCTTCTAGATGACTGTGCAAACGATGAGAAAACTTATCTGAACATTTTTCTGTATCTAGCAAAATTTCTATACTTTTTTAAACCAAAATGGTATGTGAATTGCTTGAGGTTTATGCTAAACAATATGTTAATGTTCATGTATTATTTTTTGGTTTTGATTTGTGTTTTAATTAGTTGGGCCAAGAAGAAACAACAGAACATCAAAAAGTGAAATGTCTACACTGTAACAAGGAAATAGATGAGACCCTTAACATTGAAGCAATGGAGCTGGCCAAGAGGCGTCTCCTGTCAGCACAAATAGTTAGTATTTTATTATACGCTTTTAAAATTATTGTCCTATCATTTCTATCATTTGCAAATATTTTTTTCCCATTCAGTAGGTTGCCTTTTCGTTTTGCCAATGGTCTCCTTTGCTAAGTTTAATTAGGTCCCATTTGTTCATTTTTGCTTTGTTTCCTTTGCCTTAGGAGACAGATCCCAAAAAATATTGCTACGATTTATGTCAAAGAGTGTTCTGCCTATGTTTTCTTCTAGGAGTTTTGTGGTTTCCAGTCTTACATTTAGGTCTTTAATTTTGAATTTATTTTGGTTTGTGATGTGAGAAAATGTTGTAATCTCATTCTCCTACGTGTAGCTGCCCAGCTTTCCCAGCACCTCTTATTAAAGAGACTGTCTTTTTCCATTGTAAATTCTTGCCTCCTTTGTCATAGATTAATTGACCATAGGTGCATGGTTTTATTTCTGGGATCTCTATCCTGTTCCATTGATCTACATGTCTATTTTTGTGCCAGTACTATACTAAAAGAATTTAAATTAAAAAAATTAAATTATTGGCTAAAATTCTACTGAAAAGTTTCTCCCTTGCTTAAGACATCTTGGTTATGCTCACCTGCACAGCTTAATACATTGTTTACAAAGGCAAAGGGAAGTTTGGCATTGTCTTAGGAATCTGCTTGACTGCAAAGAGAAAAAAGAAAAGGACAAAAAGAAAAAGAAATCCACTCAAATTAGCTTAAGTAGAAGGTGTTTTATTTTGAGGAACTTGGAATTTCACAGATCCCAATGGCAGGAATTACAGCTGAGCTCTACCACCAGATGCGTTATGCAGTCAGTTCCATGACACTGCCTATCTCTGGACCAAACCAGTTTTTCCCGAAAGAATACCACCAAGTCCACTAGTAACTGCAGGTATAGGTTAGTATGTTTTCATATCAAACCTTGGGTAAAAATTAAAGAAATTCTGTAGCACAGCAGCATAGAGGACTCTGTGAGGAAATGCTAATAGCCCAGTTACCATTTTCTATCCAGGTCAGAATCTTGACCAGTTGCTATGACTCACCCTCTCAAAATGTTCATGTTGGGCCTTCCTCACTGCCTGTGGAACTGTCATGCATTTCTCAGCTGTTCCATACATATAGGATTCTGCTTGCTCAGTCTAACTTGGGAAATGGAAGATCTTTAGGGTATGATTATTCCCTCCTCAGCAGTAGTCCTGGCAGACAAGCTGAGTCTCAAAGACAGCTTTCCAAGGACCTAAATAATTTCTTTAAGCAATTGAGGCAGTGCCATGAAGGGTGAACCTATGCCCATATCATGCTTTGTTCCACCAGCAGATTTTATGAGACCATGTCTTTGAGTCACTTCTAGATTTTAATTTATTTCGGGAAAATATAGTATTCAGTAACCCTTAAAATCAATGCAGGAGACTCCATTTTGAGTCTTGCTTTTATTATTAATATGTTATGTGACTCAGAACATATTCTTTTTTTTATTTTTTTTTTTTGTTTTCTTTCTTTTTTTTTTTTTCTTCTTCTTTTTTTTTCCTTTTTTTTTTCCTTTTTTTTTTTTTTTTCCAGAACATATTCTTTTAAGTTGTTATTCTCCCCATCTGTAAAAGGGGAAATTATGCTACCTGAATGACCTCTTAGGTTCCTTCCACTCATGATAGCCTGTGTTTTCTGCAATATATACTTCCTGTACCTTTTTGATTTATTGCCTTAAATGTTTTTTTTCTACTATTACATCTTCATTGATTTTGTGCTGTGTGTTAGGTCTTAATCCAGAAATCCTATTTTTCAAAGTATATTGAATCTCTCACATATTCTTTTGTTATTCTCCCCATCTGTAAAAGGGGAAATTATGCTACCTGAATGACCTCTTAGGTTCCTTCCACTCATGATAGCCTGTGTTTTCTGCAATATATACTTCCTGTACCTTTTTGATTTATTGCCTTAAATGTTTTTTTTCTACTATTACATCTTCATTGATTTTGTGCTGTGTGTTAGGTCTTAATCCAGAAATCCTATTTTTCAAAGTATATTGAATCTCTCTGTTCTATTCCCCAGATCTTCATCTCACCTCGTATATTTTTAGTCTTTCTTTGTTCTAGACATATTTTCATGTGTATCTTAGCTTGTTGATTTGATTTCTGCAATCTCAATGCTAATGTTCACTGTTCCCAACAGTATTAATTGGTTATTGCAGTTTTCAATGCTCTCAGAGTTTTTATTTAAATCTCAGCCAGCTCTTGTTAACGGGAGCAATATCTCCTCCACTACTGTATGTTAGAAGAGGGGGACTTCCCTGGTGGTCCAGTGGTTAAGACTCCACGCTCCCAATGCAGGGGTCCCAGGTTTGATCCCTGGTCAGGGAACTAGGTCCCGCATGCATGCCGCAACTAAAGATCCCACATGCCACAAGGAAGAACCCACACGCGGCAACGATGATTCTGCGTGTGGCAACTAAGACCCAGAGAAGACAAATAAATTAATTAACTAATTAAAAAAAGAAAGAAGAGGAAGCACAGCATGGTAAGACAGTGGCACAGGAGAGCAGCACAACATAATGGGGGAAAAGAGAGGCAGGCTTTAAATTCAGAAAGGACTGAGTTTCCAATGTGATCTTGAGAAAACTGCTCAACTACCTGAGGAGCCTCATCTTTCTCATCTATGCAGATTCGTATACCTTCCTCATAAAGCTGTTGTAAGAATTAAATAATTTTCTGTAAAACATAATTATGTTAATTCAATAGTATATTAGAGAGCTCAGAGATGGCAGTTATTGTTAGGAATCAACCATTCTCTAAATTCTTCTTACATTTTGGTGTGAAGGATCACTTAAGAGTTAACATTTTTCTAGTATCTAACTGCTTTGTCATTTATGTCGCTAAGCTTTCATGAGCTCCATATGACTTTCAGCTTTCTTATTTTCCCCACAAACTACAGTGTTTATCTTTGAGGATACTGAAAATATTTTAATTTTACATTATTTTGCAAGTATTTTAATGAAGTTTAAGGAGAAAATGATACTCTATAGAATTCCTTTCATTACTGACAAATAACCTTTTGACCTTTCATCCTTAAATTTAGTTCTGTCCCTTTCTAGGATCCCCCAAGAGCAAAACCATGTTTCAATGTCTGTAAATAATTGTGCAGACAGTGTCTTCTATGGAACCAGGAATCTTTAGTCATATCACACATCCCAATTTAGGAAGTTGATTCTCAACAATGTTCAGCACACAGAAGCCGAGTGGGCTCTCAGTATATGGACTGAATGAATGAATGTCTGTGTTCTGCACCACAGGAGCAGTTCATTTCATGCTGGGAATAGATTGGAGACAAGAGAGTTCTGTTGGCAAAGTATTTGGGGAAGTGGAATTAAATAAAGATATAAATCAGAATCCCTTACTGTAGAATTTCTCAGAGTTTTTAATATTCTAATATGCATTATAAACTTTTAAGATGGGGATAGTTTGCAACAGTTCCCACACTTATTTGGCCACAGAACTCCACTTATTTTTGAAAACCTAATTAACATCTAGAGGAGCCTAGTTTCCTGCATAACCATTTTCATTCCACCCAAAACTCAGATTTACCTTCTGCACTGACCTCATGGTCTGGACTCCATAGAAAAAAAAAATTTTTTATATAAAGATACTTGATTATTTGGGGATTTTGACTTCTTTCTCACAGATTATTTTTCCATAAAGAAAATAATATATTGTCCCTGTTACCCGTATTATAGAGTGATTTGATTCAACATTTCTTTTAGGCAAGCTACCAGAGACAATACAGGAATGAGACCCTGTCTCAGAGTGCAGTCCAGGTGCTGGTAGGTGCAGCAGGAAGCTTTGGTGAGAAAGGAGAGTAAGTATATTTTCAGGAGAAAGCTTCCATCCTAAGCCACTGCATTTAGGAAACTGTGCAAATGAGTTTCTCGCTTTTGTCCCGTAACTTGAGATCATCCAGTATGATGTGTGCAAGCCACTGCCTGCTCTCCACCCCACAACCAGGCCAAATCACCTGCTTCCAGTTTCCCAAACTTGCTCCACTCATTCACACCTCTGCGCATTTGAACCAGCTGCTGCTTCTGACTGAGATGCTCTTCCCTTTCTCCTTTTGCCCACCCCTGCAAAGCTAAGCTGTGGTAAACTACTCCTCCTTCTAGGCTACTCAGATACCTCACTGAGGTCAAAGACTTCCTTAGTTCTTCCAGGCACATCTTCCCAATGCACAACCTCTCCTGATATACTAGTAATGATTTCTTTAGATGCAAGCCTCCAGAGTCAGCAATGAGTTCCTCAAAGTCAGCATGTTAGGGAGTACCCTCAGATCATCCCCTGTGGAGTGGAAGGATGAAGGATGTATGAATAGGCAGAGGGACGAGTTAAACTGCAGTGCAGTTGTGACAGTAACCACCCAAAACCCAGACATACCTTCTTGTTCTAGATCTCACTTCTGGTACCACGGACACCAAAATTTCCTGCTCAAGTGGTCCTAAGCTTATTTCTAGGATTGCTTGGGCCTCTTCCCTTATGTCATGATCTTACAAGCAAACTGGGCCCTTGGTGAGCACCCCTCAAAACATAAGACATGTGCCAGCCTGGTGTCCACTCACATGCACCGGCTTGAGATACAGTGAGAGATAAAGCTGTGTGTGGGAAGAGAAACAACCAGACACTAGAGCATGCTCTCACTGCAGTGTGAGTACAGATTTTCAAAGAGTCTAAGAGTTTTAATTTCAAGCCTAGCCATGTAAATCATTATGACATTATCTTTCCATATATGGTGCAAGTCCTCCACCTGCCCTCTTGCTTTAGGGCCCTCAAATGCTTAGGGGACCTGAGCGATGTTAGTGAAGTAGAGGGAGAAGCCTGGGCTGATGTGATCAATTTAAAACAATATGATTCATACTTTAAAGACAGGTGCACTATGTACAGTGGAAGTTTTTAAATGAATGAGCAAATGGCATGCTGAAAAGTAGTATCACTGCATTGTCCAGGAGAGGTTAACATATGTAGAATACATATAAAACAGTACCTATATAGAGCAATTCAGCCCACCACCTTGATTTTTCCTCTTAAAACCCACAAAGGCAGAAGCAACATATGCCTCTGAGGACCCAGAGTAAAGGGGGTTAGGGTGTGAAAGGACTCGTAGTGGGCAACAAAGGCAAATTTTGAAACATTTATTACATTTTCATTCATACATGCAAGAGATAAATATTGAATACTAATGTGTGCAAAACTATATGCCAGCACTGGGGAATATCAAGATCAGTGAAATGGTGTTCAGATCAGAGAACTTTCTCTTAATTACACTTGTGCTCAGTGCTTGCTGCTTTGCTGTGTTGCTTTGGAGTTGATTTCACCATCTGCTGATCATTCCTATCCATAGCCCCACCTGTTGGGGTACCCTGCGGCAAGAAAACAAGTCTAAAGATAAAAACAGTAGGGAGTTAAATAGAGGTACCAGGACCTGTGCTAAGTGCCTGCGTAATTGCCTAAGAAGCAATACTTTGAATAGAGCTTATATTTATTGTCTTGTGTCAGACACAGTTTTAAACATATTACATGTATTATCCATTCAATGTCATAAAAATCCTATAAGTGCTATTATTATCTTTATTTTGCAGGTGGGGAAAGTGGGGCACAGAGAGATTAAATAATTTACCCAGGGTTATTTAACTAATGAATTACAGAGCACGGATTCAAAGCTATCCGACCTCACTATCCAGTTAGAGAGATCATACTCTTTTCCTAAATCAGGTCTAAACAGTGAACATGTTGATATAAAATAGGAACTCAGGAGCCTGAAAAACACAATAATTTGGCCTGTAAAATATCACACACATTGATATCACAGAATTTTAGGATTCATAGGAACTTGTGAAATGATCAAGTCTTAGCTTAGACATTAATTTCTTCAGGAAGGTTTCCTGGTTCCCCAAGACTATATTCAACACCCTCCTTTGTGGGTCCGGAGTGTCCTCTTATTGTCTCTGCAGAACGCTTACTACACTTAACTGCAACTGTTGTTTGCATGTTTTACTCCACTAGTCTTCTGGATTCTTGAGGGCAGAGACCAGTATTTATGGTTTACCCCATGCATTTATCAAGCATAAAAGGTGCTCAATCAAATATTTTAAAAATCAGAAATGAATCAAGTCATATATACATTCATGATTTTCCATGTAATTACCACATTATTATATTGAATCACAGAGAATGGAATAACTTCCTTCTTTTTAATTATATCAGTATCCCTGTAACAGAGAAATTGCCCAAATTTTAAGGTGAGAACATTATAATCCATAGGAAGAACAAGGTCCACCTTTGTACTTAAGTCACCAATGCCCTTCCATTAAGGTAGGGCCTCAGATCCAGGGATGGAGCCCCATCCTCCTTCTGATGAAGGCAATGTAAGTATCTGCAGCAGCAGGTAAGTTCCTCATAAAACCAAGGGAATTTGCTGAGCAAGACCAAATCATAGCACATAGATCTGAACTGCCTCAACAAAAAACCCAGAAGAAACCTACAGGCAACTTGGGGCAAATGTCTTTTGGTGGTTTTTGAGCACCAACTTCTCCAAGTAACCATTTTTACTCTTTCACTTCTCCACTTGTATTTTCCCCATAAACTCCCTGATTACTTGCCCAGAAAGTGCAAGAAAAGAGATGGGCGAATGTGTGAGTTGGGCTGGATGCCTCACATATGCTTTCTCATTTAAGTTTCCCAGGCTGACATAAGTATTTCTACTTCCATTCTGAGAGCAAACAGGTTAATGAGGTAATTTGTTCACTGCCACCCAGATACTAGAGGATCAAACACAAAAACCCACATATATTTGAATCCCAGATATTTGAATCATGGTATGCTTTCTCTCCCTGAAACTTGACTTCTCTATTTTGAACCATTTATCTCCATTTTTTTTTACTCTCTGTTTAATGATGAGTCCCACAATCTAACTTCATAATTATATATCCACCTTCATCTACATCTTCATGACTTGGACCTACGCCCATGAAAGTGTCTCATTTCTTGTCTTCACTGGATAAAACAGTTTTCCTGCCTCCTAACAATACTGCATTAAACTTATCTCAAAAATTTTAAAGCATGTTTAAAGGTTCTTCTTCTTTTTTTTTTAGATATATGAGTGCTGAGACAATAAAGAATTATTCTGAAAGCAAAAAAATTCTTGTCTTTATTAGAAAAGTATTGCTCAATTGGGTGTATAATACGAAAAAGGAAAAAGGGATCCCATCAAGGTAAGTGCTTTTAAACCTTACTAGAAATGTTATTATAACCATTTGAAATTTCCTTTTATTTATTTTTAAAAATTTATATCCTGAATACTTTGTAAAATATTTTGAGGTGGTTTACAACTAAATTACTTATATACATACAAAAAGTTACTTAAAGAAAAAAAGATATAGTATAATAACTTTTATTATAGAGGTAAATTTCAAACAAGATTAAACGTTAACCATTTTTAAGTGTACCATTCAGGGTTATTTAGCATATTCACGTTGGGCAACCATCTCCTCTGTCAAATTCCACAGCATTTTCATTGCCCCAAATGTAAATCCAGTACCCATTAAGCAGTCACTCCCCATTCTCTCTTCCCCCCAGCTCCTGGATAGCACTAGTCTGCTTTCTGTCTCTATGAATTTACCTATTCCAAATGTATTATATAGATAGAATCATATAACATATAGCCTTCGGTTTATGGATTCTTTTTTTTTTAACATCTTTTATTGGAGTATAATTGCTTTACAGTGGTGCATTAGTTTCTGCTTTATAAAGAAGTGAATCAGCTATACATATACATATATCCCCATATCTCTTCCCTCTTGCGTCTCCCTCCCTCCCACCCTCCCTATCCCACCCTGGAAGCAACCTAAGTGTCCATCGACAGATGAATGGATAAAGAAGATGTGGCACATATATACAATGGAATATTACTCAGCCATAAAAGGAAACGAAATTGAGTTATTTGTAGTGAGGTAGATGGACCTAGAGTCTGTCATACAGGGTGAAGTAAGTCGGTTTCTGTATTCTTTCACTCAGCATAATGTTTCTTCCACATTGTAGCATGTATCTGTAGCATAAGGTTCATCTACTTTGTAGCATGTATGAACACTTTATTTCTTCTAATGGCTGAATAATAGTCCATTGTACAGACGTGCTGTATTTTCTTTATCCATTCAACGGTTGATGAGTACTTGAGTTGTTCTCACCTTTTGGTTATTGTAAACAGTGCTGCTATGAACATTTATGTACATGTATTTCTTTGAATTCCTGCTTTCCATCTTTCGGGTATGCACCTAGGAGGAAAACTGCTGGATTATATGAAAATAAAATGTATTTAATTTAATTAATTTATTTAATTTCTTGAGGAAACACCAAATTGTTTTCCACATCTGCTAGATAATTATGAAATCAGGAAATGTGAGTCCATCCACTTTATTTTCTTTTTCAAGATTGGTATAGCTATTCAGGGTTCCTTGCAATTCCATATGAATTTTAGGATTAGCTTGTCTATTTATGCACATAAAAAATGTCATTGAGATTATCATAGGGATTACATTTAGTTTGTAAATTGCTTTGAGTAGTATTACCATCTTAAAATATTAAACTTTCTGATTCATGAACATGGGATGTCTTTTCACTTATTTAGATCTTTAATTCCTGTTAGGAATGTCTTACAGTTTTCAGTGTACATGTCTTTGGTAAAATTTAATCCTAAATACTTTTATGCTATTTCAAATAAAATTGTGCTCCTGATTTCATTTTTGTAGTGTTTATTTCTATTGTATAGAAATACAAGTTATTTCTGTATGTTGATCTTGTATCTTGAAGCTTTGCTGAATTCATTTATTAGCTCTAGTTGTTTTTTGTGAATTCTCTAGGATTTTCTGTATTTAAGAGCATATCACCTAGGGATAGAGATAATTTTACTTCTTCCTTTCCAACTGGGATGTCTTTTATTTCTTTTCTTAGGTTCAAGAGCGGTCTCCCTCTTCTCAATAGGAGTATCAGTAAATACCAAATGGATATTTTTGTACTATGGTTCTTTTAAGGCCTTCAATAGTGACTTAGGCTACAACTTTCTGAGTACTTATTTCTGTTGATGTAACAAAGAAATGGAGATTTGAAAAACTAGGATTTATAGTCAATCTACCTTTTAGGCTGTCTCTTATGTATCATTCATCTCAGAGTAGGTAGTACAGATTCTGGAGTCAGATGGCTTAGTTTAGAATCCTAGTCTTTATCATTCATTAGCTGAATAAGTTTTACAGGTCTCAGTTTTCTCATTTGAAAAACGGATAAAGTAATATCTATGTCATATTCTGGAGACTGATATATGTAAAGCATTTGGCAAAATAACTGGCATATAGTAGGTACTAGTATATGCTAGTTGGGTTCACCTTTGCCTACATTATGGGATTGTTGTAAAGATTACATAAATAGTGTGTGTAGAAGCACTTAGTCCAGAGACTAGCACTAAGTAAGCACTTAAATGTTAGCATTTATTATTAAGTGCTAAATAAAAATTGAGTTCTCTAACCAGTGGATGAAGTCACTATCAAAGATGAACAAACACACAAGGAAACAAATAATCGTGAGATTGAATCAGCAGAAATAACAGCAGCAGATTTATATCCCTAAAACTTCAGTTATTAAAATTATCCAATATGGACTATAAGTATTAATGAAATGTTGAAATTAGTAAGTGATGGAATCACAAACATGAACAAGGCCAATTACCCAAAGAAGATTTATATAATCAAAATGAAAAAATATATAATTTATATATAAATTATATAACATGGAAAATATACATAATAGTTTCTACCACCTTTTCATTGTTTCCAAGGTAATTACCCAGGTCAGGTCTCAACACAGCTGGAGGGGGAAATATAGTGCCTGCTTCAGGAGACTACAACTTGTCAGCTGACAGAATTACAGGACCTGACATCAGCAAATACTAGTAGAACATATAAGGGGATGGATCTTGAGGATATGGGACCAGAGGGCTGCAACATAAGGCCAGATTGGGTAGAAATTTATTGGCACAGAGGTCTATCCATGATAATTCAGGATTCAACATTCTATCTAGGACACTTGGAGCTGGTGCTATTATATTCCTGAGATGGTTCTTTGAACCTTGACCAGGCCAATAACCTACAATAAATGAAGTGCAGATGATAAAATTGGAATATTTAACTAGATTTATTATATTAGAATGAAGAACCAACCTCATGATCTTGTTCCCTGCGAAAGAATGGAGGATATTTCCCTTCACCAAGGAAACAATGAGAAACTCAATGATAGATGTCCTCTGCAGGACATGGTTAACCATCATTAAGTCTGCTGTGGAACTGGCCTCTCTAGTATCAAAAGGAAATGGGAATGGCAGAAGACAGATGGCAACACTTAAATGTCAGAGGCAAGGTGGGCATACTTTATTTTGTGGACAGCAAACCTGGAGTAGCAGTCAGAGTGTTTGACCTAAGGATGGGTAACAAATATTGTATATTAAAAGACAATATAGACAAACAGTTAACTATGGTATTACTTGACTTTTCTAAAGATAGAAAGGGAGAACTGTTGAGCAAAGGGATGAAGTCAATTACTGCAAGATAGCTAAGTCAATTCTCAGAACCAGAGTCCTTGAGAAAGAACCGAAGCACCACAAATATGTAGGATAAATATTTCCTCAATCTTCTCTCAAATGGACATTTAATCATTTTACCAGAGTTCCTGTGCATTGGGAAAAGAAAATACTCAGACTCTGTTAGGACTTTGGGTTATGGCATTTTAAATGATACTGATACCAAAGGCTTGAAATACTATTGTATTCCTCAAGTTAAACTGGGAGCTTTTAGGCCAGATAATTTATGGAGCTTCTGACCCACTCTGTCTCACAGAAGTCCATCAGGTCCACTGTGTGGTTATTTCCCTAACTCCCTAAGTGTATAATTGGGATGAATATACTTAGTGTCTAGCTGAACACAAATATTGCCTTGTTGACCTATATCGTAAGAATCATGGCAGAAATGGCCAGGTGACCAAGTGGAACCCTTGGCCAAAATAGTAATAAGAAGCAATATAACATTCCAGGAGGAGTTTAAAAACTAATGCCAACATTAAAGATTTAAAGGAATTGTAAGTAATTCCCATCATATCCCCTTTAATTTATCTATCTGACATAAAAAAGTCAGATTATAGTCAATTTAAGCAAAAGGTAACCTCAAGTGTAATGCTGTGCCAGATGTGATTTTATTGCTGGAAGAAATTTTAAAAAGCAGTCTGTTCTCTCAACCAAGATGGTAGCATTGAGAATCCTGAACTCAATTCCTTCCATGGACACACCAAATCTACAGCTAAACATGGATGAGTTCTCCTTGAAAGAAATCCAGAAACTATCTGAGCAACTCCTACACATCAGGCTAATGAGAAAATACCTACTTTGAAACAGGTAGGAAAGTCTGAGACACACTTTCACCATAAAACTCACCCCCTGGCACAGACATACAATCGGAAGGGAACACACAGCTCCCAGTCTCTCCCAAGAAGCAAAGGGTTTGAGCCCAATATCTAGCACCCCAACTTTTAAGACTTCACCCTAGGGGATGGGCCCCCAAAATACCTAGTTCTGAAATCTAATGAGGCTTATAACCACAAAATGCAAAAGACTAGAGCAGACAAAGAAACTTCTTAATGGGTTCATGAGGATGTCGTCTCCTTGGAAGGAGCTTGTGTAAAATTTGGCACCCTGGCTTTTGTGGCTGCCACACAAAGGACACACCTCTTGATCGCCTGGCTCTAGCGGCCAAGGGAGCTTGTATTTTAGGACCCACAGGACTGTAGCAAACAAAGAAACACTTCTTAATGGGCTACAGCTCCAGGGCTCAGTGCAGATGGAGCAGATAGAAATACCCATCTCCCAGTCTTTCCCTGAAAGAAGTCTATTTGCCTACCTCAAAAGCTGCTGCCTGAAGAGTCCAGTTTCCAATCAGCTTGCATCTAGGTGATGAATGATACTTTCCACAATGGGACACAAACAGGTCTTGGCACATCCTCAACTACTGGGAGCCACTAAGAGCAAATACGGCAGCTTGGACAATCACAAAGGTTTGAGAGACAACCAAGAGTTCAGGCTAGGCTGAATGATAAGGTTTATCTACACAAGACCAGTCCATCAAGACTGAAAGAGGTGGCTGTTTTATCTAATGTGTAGAAACCAACACAGAAAATGAAGGAAAATGAAGAAACAGAGGAATATGTTCCAAACAAAAGAACAGAATAAAACTCCAGAAACACCTTAATGAAATTTAGATAAGTGATTTATCTCTTAAAGAGATCTGTTAGAGTGATTTATCTGTTAGAGAGATAAAAGATGCTCACTAGGGTCAGAAGAAGAATGTATAAACAAAGGGAAAAATTTAACAAAGAGATAAACAATATAAAAATGTCCCAAACAGAAATCACAGAGCTGAAGAATAACTGAACTGAAACATTCAATAGAGGGGTTTAACAGCAGACTAAATCAAGCAGAAAAAAGAATAAGCAAACTCAAAGACAAGGCAGCAGAATTCATCCAATCTGAGGAGGAAGAAAAAGAATGAAAAAGAGTGAAGATAGCTTAAATGACTCATGGGACACCATTAGGTGGAACAGTATTTACATTATAGGGGTCCCAGAAGAAGAGAGAAAGAAAGGGGCAGCAAAGATATCCCAAAAAATAATGGCTGGGAAAATTTTTTTTATAAGGGAAA
>NW_006785848.1:912090-941714 GCF_000442215.2 Lipotes vexillifer
AGGGAAAGAAACAGACATCCAGATCCAGGAAACTCAGAAATTTCCAAATATGATTAATCCAAAGAGACACACACCAAGACACATTAGGTAATTAAATTGTCAAAAGTTAAAGACAAGGAGAGAATATTAAAAGCAGCAAGAGAAAAACAATTTGTTATATACAAGGGACACACACACACCAATACGGCTATCAGCATATTTTTCAGCAGAAGCTTTGTAGGTCGGAAGAGAGTAGCATGATATACTCAAAGTACTGAAAGAAAAAAAAAAGAAAAAACTACCAACCAAGAATTCCCTACCCAACAAAACTTTTCAGAATTGAAGAAGAGATAATGAGTTTTTCCAGGCAAGAAAAAGCTGAGGAATTCAGCACCCTCAAGACCAGCCTTACAAGAAATGTTAAAATGGACTAAAGTCCCTTTCAAGCTAAAATGAATGGGAATTTTTTAATAACAGGAAAACATATCAAAGTATAAATTTCATAAGTAAATAAATATATAGTAAAATTCAGAGTACTCTGATGTTGTAATAATGGTGAGTAAGTCACTTATAAATCTAGTATGAAGGTTAAAAGGCAGAAGTACTAAAAATAATTACAAAAATTTGTTAATGGATACACAAGGTAAAAAGATGTAAATTGTAACATCAAAAACGTAAAATGTGGAGAGGAGGAGTAAAAATGTAAAGATTTTAGTATGCATTAAAAGTTAAGTTTATCTTAAAATAGACTGTTATAAATATAAACATGTTTTATGTAAACCTCATGGTAACCACAAAGCAGAAAACAATAGTAGATACACAAAAGATAAAGAGAAAGGAATCTAAGCATACCACTACTGAAAATCATCAGTAGATAGGTATGGATTTACTATTGCCATTTGATAATTGTTTTCTTGCTACTTTATAGTTCTTTGCTCATTTCACATTCTCTTATCTCTTAAATTGATGCAGCAACTGTGGGATATAGTATGGAGTCTCCTCAAAAAATTAAAAATGGAGCTACCACATGATCTAGAAATCCCACTTCTGAGTATATATCCAAAAGAAATAAAAACAAGATATCAAAGAGATATTTGCACTCCCATTTCACAGTAGCATTATTCACAATAGTTAATATATAAAAATAACGTAAGCGTCCATCAATGGATGAATGGATAAAGAAAATACAATGGAGTATTATTCAACCATGAGAAAGAAGAATTCCTGCATTTGTGACAACATGGTTGGATCTTGAGAGCATTATGCTAAGTATAAGCCAGACTGAGAAAGACAAATACTGCATGGTATCACTTATATGTTAACTCTAAAAATAAGTAAAATGAAATAAAATAATAGATTTTTAAAAGTCAACTCATAGGGACTTCCCTGGTGGTGCAGTGGTTAAGAATCCATCTGCCAATGCAGGGGACATGGGTTCAAGCTGTGGTCCAGAAAGATCCCACATGCTGTGGAGCAACTAAGCCCATGTGCCACAACTACTGAGTCTGCGTGCTGCAACTACTGAAACCTGCATGCCTAGACCCCATGCTCCGCAACAAAAGAAGCCACCACAATGAGAAGCCCATGCACCACAACAAAGAGTAACCCCTCCTTGCCATAACTAGAGAAAGCCTGTGCACAGCAACAAAGACCCAACACAGCCAAAAATAAATTCATTCATTCATTCATTAAAAAAAATAGTTAACTCATAGAAACAGAGAGTAGAAACCAGAGCTGAGGGTTTGGGGAAATAGGGATTGGTAAAAGGTTACAAACTTTCAGCTATAAGGTGAATAATGCCTGAAGATCTAATGTAAGACATGGTGACTATAATTGAGAACACTGTACTTTATAACTGAAATTTGCTAGAGAACTTAAATGGTCACACCCCCCAAAAAGAGTTATGTGAGGTGATGGATGTGCTAACTAGATGGAGGGAATCCTTTCACAATGTATATGTATATACATTGTATTGTATATATACATGTATATATGATGTACACTTTCAATATCTACAATTTTTTATGCCAGTTATACCTCATTATGGCTGAATTTTTTAAAAAATAGAAAAGAAAAACAGTCTGGAGAGAGGGCTGAGAAGGGCAGAGGCAGTGTTACCATAAACTTAACAAAGCTTACACTCTATGGCTCCTCCCTCACACTGGCACTGCCTGAGGCCTTGGAGGATTTTTGCAATTTGATGACAGCATCATATATGTACTCATAATTTCATCTTTTTTTCCTTAAACAGGGCTCCAAATTGTAAAAATTTCAGGTCCTGCATAACACGGATCTACCTCTAAGAATAGCGAAGTAATCCAGCACTTACCCACTCTTCAATCAATAATTGATTAATAATTTCATTTGAGTTTTAGCAGTAATAATGCATTATTATACTAATTGAATAATTTAAAAATAAAATTAAAAATACATTAAGTAAATCCTCTCACCCACAATTCAACTGTCTAGCATACTCAGTATAAAAATAATTTTTCAAAGCATGTATGTTAAAGTTTTTGATAAAATGCGACCTAACCTGTTCCACTACCACACATGCTGCGATTTGTTCCAGATCATATGCCTTGACAAGGAAAAATGCTCATGATCCATTGCTAAGAGAAAAAAAAAAAAAAAAACAGGTTACAGAACAATATGTATGATATAATTCCTTTTGTATTTATAAATATGATTATATAAACAAAAATATTGGAAAAATATTCAGACTGGTAATAGTAGCCATCTCTGAGAAGTTGGAATTATTAGAAGGTGGGAGAGATTTACTTTGTCTTTTTTTTTAATATTTCCAATTTGAATTATCCCTGTCTTATGATCTGAAGTATTTCTACTAAAAGTTTAAGTAAAAATGAATGAGAGGTGAGGAAAGTGAGAAAGAGGAGAAACCAGCCTGAAGATACTTAGCAGAGGAAGAAATTAAAGGAAAGTATATGAAGTAAGATATGCCAGAAAGTGTATGGTAGTGACAGCTACTTCTCAGAATTAAGCTGGGCTTTGTAGCTATTGATGATTAGAACAGAACTGAGCATATATTGAAATTAATTCAGTGTAATTATTTTATCAGATAAAACTATCTTTTTTTTTGTACAGACATTGCTTTCTTCGTGTATGTCATAAAATAGTATTTACTGATGAATTTGAATATGTCGGATACCTTGTGATACTAATGAATATGTTTCCTATTATAATTTCTTGGATATCTGTGTTAAACGATATCTATGAGCTTGAATTAGCATATGCTAACTACTCTTTTCTTGCATTTTATATCGCGGAGGCACTACTTAAGGTAAGCTAAAATGTGATTTTGTGTGTGTGTTTGTGTGTGTGTGTGTGTGTGATATGTCTAACAGGGAGATTTCCTAATTTCATTTTTCAACACTAGCTACAGACAGTTTTCCAAAGGAGTGTATAAAATTCTCCCTCACTCCTCAAACAAATTTATTCTTTAAAGATGATTTTAGGGTGACAATAGAAAATATTCATACTTTAAGGACTGATTTTGTATTTGCAAATTTTAAATTAGTGTGTGTCAAAGGGATGCAGAGTGAGTTACAAAGGTATTGGCATAGTTCTTTAACTTAGCAGAGAGGTGAGTACCTGGATGTTCATTTTATTATTTTTTTTAATGGAAGATTTATTTTTTCTTTCTTTCTTTCCTTATTTTTGGCTGCTTTGGGTCTTCGCTGCTGCGCATCGGCTTTCTCTAGTTGTGGCGAGCAGGGGCTACTCTTCGTTGCGGTGTGAGGACTTCTCATTGCAGTGGCTTCTCTTGTTGCAGAGCACAGGCTCTAGGTGTGCAGGCTTCATTACTTGTGGCATGTGGGCTCAGTGTTGTGGCACATGGGCTTAGTTGCTCCACAGCATGTGAGACCTTCCCGGACCAGGGCTTGAACGCATGTCCCCTGAATTGGCAGGTGGATTCTTAACCACTGCGCCACTAGGGAAGTCCCATTTTATTGTTTTTATACTAGACAGATAAAGAGATGGATAAGTAGATTGATAGAAATTCATTTACACTTGAAAAACATTTCATAATTTGATTTTTTTAATCCAGTATAAAGGTAGCTGTTAAATGATGGAAATGTATTGATGCGTCCACAAACTGATAATAGTATTGTGTCATATGGATCAAGTTGTAATATAAAATATTTTTAGCCAGACGATTTAAATAGAAGAATTATATATGATATTCAAACAAAGTGGATGAAATCTCAAATCGTTACTGAAAAATTAAAATGCTACTGCAGAGCTGTCATTGGTGGGGGGAGGGGAATGGCTTCACATTCAATCACATTGTATGTAATAAATTCCAATTAGTTGGAACGACCATAGGAGATGTCACCTAATTAAGAAGAAATAAAGCAATTAGGGTTAGGGTTAGTACCAGGGTGAGTGTGAGTAAAGGGTTCCCTAAAATCACTTAATATGTACTATAGTGGAAAGAACACCGAGCTGAGATGCAGCAGACTTGGCTCTGGTTTTGGTTTTCTCTGACAGACTGTTAGCTGTTCACCAAGTCACTAAACTTTTCCCAACCTCAGTCTCTTCTTCTGTAAGATATCAGGGTTGACCTAAATGAGAGGAAACGATCCCTCCAGCTCTGTGGTCTTCGTACTTTGCCAAGTTTAAGCTCTTATCACAACTGTGCATAGCCATAGCTCCTTCAGTCAGGTCCACTTAAGAGAGCAGAACAGGACTGCAGAGACATCGCTACACTTCATAGCTAAGAGGGTACTCCCAAATGTGCAACTCTGTTCCTGTCTCTCCCTTCTATTTAACTCAGGATTCATCTTCACTGCCCAATTTACAAGCTTGCCTTCACTTATATTCTTTGCTGTCTTTTCTACACAAGTTCAGTTCTGCCCCCTTTGTACTATGCCTATTAAAATATTCATTATGTTAATAACAACAATAATAAATGATCACTAAGGTACCAGGTATCATTGCAATTATAACATTTCAAATCCTTAAGTTAACTCTTTAATGTAGATATATATTATGACTTGCATTTTACAGATGAGGGACCTGAGTCTCTGAGAAGCTGTTTAAGGTCACACAGCTAATGAAAGTAGAGTTTGGATCCAACCCCTCAAAGTGTGTGTTCTTTCTAACACACAATTCTACTTTAAACTTTCCTTCTTGTATTTTCAAACTTTCCCCAAAACACTCCTCAACCTATTAGAGTAATGGATCTTTTGAAACTTTCTCAGAGGAAGAGTAATGACTCTTCTATATCTGAGTGCTGGAGGTTTCCATTACCTGAATTTCTAACCATTCTTTAACAACCTTATATTTAACAAACCCCTCTTCCTTTGAAGCCTACACTATCCTTTTATACCAAGCTCTTCCTCTCCTGTGGCTGTATTCTATTGACCTCCAAAAAACTCCTTCACGTTTCTGAATACTTGGTATCTGGATAAAGTCTTACTGTTTATACCAGTTCTTTCAAGTTCCTAAGAGAATGATCTAACCTATATTCTGTTTCAATAAGAAGGAAATGAGACATCTACAGTAGCTGAATGGTGCCTTGAGCAGGATCTCACAAGACCAGGATCTGGTCTTCTGCTCCCTAGATTCAGACACTGAATTTCCTCAGCCCCGCCAAATGTGAGCAGACTCAAGGGAAATGACTCTCTACCACCAAACACACAACAGTCTGTTTACAAACAAGCATGACAGTTTCTTAATTTGTAATCGAGCTTACGCTTTCCCTGGCGTAAATATGTCTGTCTCCTACAGTCTCTGAATCATAGTGAGTAGGGGGATCAGGCTGCTAAAAAAGACAAATTAATCAAATTTACAAATCAGTATCTTAAGTATTATGATAGAGACCTACACAGGGTGCTATGGGAAAAAAAACGGAGTTCCTTACACAGAATAGTAGGTTTAGAAAAGGAAGGCTATTAAGGAAAGGAGATGCTTGAGTTGAATTCTGAATAATGAATAGGAGTCAAAGTAGGGAGTATGTGAGTGGACATACTTAGAAGCAACAATGTGATACATACAAGGAACAATATTCCTAATGACAGGAGCTTAGGGATGGGTTGGTCACGATGGAGAATGGAGAGATGTTAAATCTGTGTGGAGGATATGGAAAATGAGACAGGAGACACAGACATGAATTAAATAACAAAGGGCCTCATGGGTCAGGCTATCTCAACCACTTCCCTGGCATCAACTACCATTCATAGTCTAATGATTCCCAAACACATGTCTCCAGCTCAGATTTTATTCCAAGCCTCAGATCATACAGACAACTGATGACTGGATCTCTACAATAAAATACTGTGCAAACATCTCAAAGCATATTCAAAACAAATGTATCATCTCTAAACCTACTCTTGCTTCAAAATTCCCCTGGAAACCTAATTTCCCAGGCTGGATTTCACAATCATTTTTGACCGCTCCTACTCTCTTAGTTATAGTAGGTTTTCAATAAAGTTTTTTTAAATAAATAAAGAATGAATTAATAAGTTAGTAGGTATTTTGAATATTTTATATCTTGGAATAGATATTTTAACCATTTAATTTCAAGTTGATACGATCACTTTCTAGTATTTTAGACAAGTAGAATCTTAAGGTAGATCAGAGAAAAACCTAACTAGTAATGTTTCAGTTATTATGGAAAACAGTGTAGTAAAAGCAAAAACAAATAAGATAATATAATTTCTTTTTAAATCGACAGATAGCAGCAATGAAGAAGGAATATTTTTTGCATGCCTGGAATCTATTTGAGTTAACAATTACATTAATTGGCATCATAGATGTAATGCTTATTGAGACAAATTCCATTAATTATTATACTTTTGATTTGATTCAAACAGTGGCCTTTATAAAAGTTGTTCGATTTCTTCGCGTTCTACGCATTTTGAAGGTAAAGAACTATTAAATCATGCAGTTTCAAACTTCTCCTGACTGCTTCATGAAATATGGACTAATATCAGTTTACTAGTGTTATGGTTTCCACTTTCTGTTGGGCTGATGTTTATATTTTAGATCCCTTTGACAAATTAAATTTTATAACAGATTATATTATGAATATCCAAGTTATATTAGAAATTTGTTTAGCACATGAAAGTATAGAAATACTCATCACAGCTTCTCCTTTGAATAGAGAGCACATGAAAACTCCAAAGTAATGTTTATTCTTATGAATACCTGAAATAAATGATGGAAATCAACAAAACAAACCATGTAGCGACAAAGCAAATAGTATACATTCATACAAATTAAGAAAGCGAAAAATACACATTTTGTGTTATATAAACGCATAATATTATAAAATCACAGAATCAAAAATGACCTTTGACTGTCTAATTAATGTCTTCCTATAACAAGTATAATGAGTAGTTATTTATTTCTATATGAGTGTGGAGATTATGGAGCACGGACAAGAAAACTTAGGGATCAGCCAACTCTGATGAAGTTAGGAGATTGTACAGGGTAACAGATAACCTGGGGACTTAAACCCTCAGCAAAGAAACAATGAAAAGTTAATTGTGGAGTCAAACAGGGAGTATAGTTGTGGTGGACTCTCACTCAGATGAACCATCTAGTGAAAAGTTTAGTGGGAGGTTTAGCAGGTAAAAGTGACAGTACTTTATAGACAGTCATTTTATGGCCTAAGCCCAGAAGATTAATCACATTGTTTTCCAAGAATTTAAACCAGTTGAAAATAGCGTGCAATTCTCTCTAAGGGAAATAAGTAAAGAATAAAGTCTTAACCTCACAGAGACATCTAATATTATTAGTTATGGGGAAATAGCTCTAGCTATGAAATTATAGAGATACTATAAATAAAATAACCAAGAATCTTGACAAGTTACTATAGTTACCATTGAGAGCATGTCATTTTTTATTAATACTTATTTTAAACTAACCAACATAAAATCAACTATAATTTGTACAATTTATATTAAATAGTGGTCCTTTTTTTTAGCTCGTAACACCAAAGTTGCTGCAGATATTAGATAAAAAGATGAGTCATCAGCTGTCCTTTAAGTATGCTATACTAAAAGGATATATCCAAGGTGAAGCAGACATAATGACTATAATTGATAAGATTGCAAGTTCTAAACAGGTTAAACAGGTGAGGAAAACTTTAAATACTAAGAAAATTGTTTATGTCCCTCACCCCTCAGTCTCCCTCACCCATCATGTCGTCTGTCTATATATGACCTTTGATTCCTGGTTTGCTAAGAATTGTCTGTAAAAACTGAAACCGATCAACATTTAGATTACTCAAAAGGCTCCTTACTGAAGCGTCTATGCCATATTAACAAGTTATGAGGCTCTTGGAGCACATCCTTTTGTCCTTGTGGAGCTGTCATGAAACCTGTGTGCAGCGGTCAGCTTCTCTCAATGCAAGTTCCAGGATCTGTCAGGCTACAGATGCATTAAATAGGAAATATTGGAGGACGATAAGTGATGGCAGGGTTGAGCCAACAGACCTTCCTCATAATTCCCAAAGGCTCCTTCTATTTCTCTGTATCCCTGATTTTCCCACAGTAAATAATGAAAGAAGGATGGGGATATGGCAAATGGAAAGAAGTACCAATAACTTACTTAGAGGGAAACCACATCTAATTCTCATTATACAGATGAGAAAAATGAAACCAAGAGAGGTTAAATGATTATGCCCAAAGTCACACACATAGCTAATAAACAGCAAAGAGAATGCTAGGGCCTAAGTTCTAGACCTTATTTTTCATTTTCTCAATTAGGCAGATTATATGTCCCCACAAATTTGCCAGCTATGTGGAATTAAGCAGTCACCTTTCCAGATAATTTAGAACATTTGAATGCTATAGTCTTTTTTCTTTTTTTTTTTTGCGGTACACGGGCCTCTCACTGCTGTGGCCTCTCCCGTTGCAGAGCATAGGCTCTGACGCGCAGGCTCAGCGGCCATGGCTCACGGGCCCAGCTGCTCCGCGGCATGTGGGATCTTCCCAGACCGGGGCACGAACCCGTGTCCCCTGCATCGGCAAGTGGACTCTCAACCACTGCGCCACCAGGGAAGCCCTGAATGCTATATTCTATATGCTATATGCCCAAAGCTTTGTAGTTGTGAACATTGACACTCAATATGTAGTTGAATACAAAGAGCTGTATCTTTTCTCTCTTCACCACCTGTAACTATAAAACTATTTTGCTGAATTTTATTACCTTTTATAACCACTCATATTGAGGATACACAGTAGAAAATACAGAAGGACTTGAATCTCTAAGATATTGGCCAGTTTCAGTCTTCATTTCTGCTCCCACATAGTTTGGTTAAAACTTCTATCTCATTTAAGGTTGAAAGCCACACCTGTGTCCCAAATTTGGAGGCTCTCAAAAATTGAATGGGAGAGTACTAGCATGCCTGCAGTTCTCAGAATCAATAGTATCCTAAAGTAAGTTACTTTAAGAAAAAATATACGACTTACCTTTAGGCTTCTCAAAATTAGCCTAGGTAATACCGCTTCTTATCCTCTCCACCACTCTTGCTGGAGTAAAATAAAATTCATTGCACAAAATTCAACTCTAATTCCTGAAAAGTTCCCCATCATATTTTTCTTTAAAGTTATTTTTTTTAATTCATTTTATTTATTTATTTTTGGCTGCATTGGGTCTATGTTGCTGCTTGCAGGCTTTCCCTAGTTGCAGTGAGTGGGGGCTACTCTTCGTTGTGGTGCACAGGCTTCTCATCGCAGTGGCTTCTCTTGTTGCGGAGTACAGGCTCTTGGCACATGGGCTTCAGTCGTTGTGGCACACAGGCTCAGTAGTTGTGGAGCATGGGCTTAATTGCTCCACAGCATGTGGGATCTTCCTGGACCAGGGCTCGAACCCATGTCCCCGGCATTGGCAGGCGGATTCTTAACCATTGCACCACCAGGGAAGCCCTAAAGTTATTAATTTAGGTTAAAAATTCATCAGTTGCAAATGTAAAGACATTTTATAACAGTTTTGTCTCCCAAAACATTTCTTTTGTTCCGTAGATGTTATTAAGGAGGATAACGAAGAATACAGGACATGCTATGAAAGAGCTAGGTAGGTACCTCTCACCCTAAAGATCTAACATGACCATCTCTTATCATTGTTTCTTCAGGGAGGCAATGGTTTTGATAACGAAACTGATCTTTGAGGAGACCTACTTACTATCAATAATAAATTGAATAACTTAAACAATCAACATGATCGTATCTTTGGCTGGATGAGAATAGTGTAATATTACCCCTCCACATTTGTTCTCTCTGCCTTATACCACAGTGAAGGACTTTTAATTTCTGTTTAAAGAAAACACATTTGCATGCCATGGTTATGCCTGTCTTTATCACCTTATAAATTCTGTTTTCTTCCAAACATACCTTCCTGAGCAACACAAGGAAAGAAGCTATTTTTTCCTCCATTTGCCACAGAGTTGCCATCTGACGATTTAGGCTTTAAAACGAGTTGAAATCGGAACAGAGCCTCACAGATCGCTGATGTGACTGCTAGGAGGCTCAGTGCCCAAACGTGACAATAGCCTGTTCTCTGAATCACACCAATTCATGGGAGTGAGACAGACACATCCCTATAGCACAGTGTTTATGTGTATGGAGAAGAAGGGGGTTTGGTACCAGGTGGTGGACAACAAAAGAGCACAGCAAGCCTGGGAATGAGGCCAAACATGTCAAGCCAGACAAGAGATCATGACCAAGAAAAAGTCCTTAGTGGATGAAACTCTCATGGGCACCCAGGAATCCACATCAGACAGGCAGGAGAACATAGATGAGTCATCTAGATGCCCAGGAAGGACAGGTGGAAATGACCCAGGAGGAGTGAGAGAACTTGATCAGAAGCCATATTGAAGCACACAGTCTGTAGTCAGAAATCTTCATTCAAACAGAATGAAAAATTGGGTCATGAACTCCAGACCTAGAGCCCAGGAGAGCCTCTCAGTGTCCAGCATAGGTGCTTCAGTATAATTTTGATCCTAGGACTAGGGCTGTCTGTCCTTCACGGGCTTAGACACAGGTATGGGCTGCTGACAAGAAAATGTCAGGCAGAATTCTGTAACTACTGGTGAATTTTGATTGACTGTAGAGGCCTCTTCAGGGAGAGATACATTTCCCTGTGGTGAGGGTTATACTCCATGGGTTTAAAGAAGAAATATTAGCTTACTGTCCACATGAAATATTTAAGCAATGTCCTATTTCCTCTGAAAATATTTTGTTATTTTTCAGGCTACTTAGAGTATGACCATCCAGAAATCGCTGTCACCATGAAAACAAAGGAGGAGACTAATGTCATGCTCAGTTTGGCTAAAGAAATTGTTAAAGTTTTCAGGTTAAAAGGAATTCTTCATAAAATTGAAGGTTTTGAAATTAATAAGGTACGGTAGAATATTTTCAAAGCAAATATACTTACTTGATATATAGTTATTTATGATCATCAAACCTACTTTTGGCTCTTTCCAATATAGGCCATTCCTGCAATATAAATATATAACTTAAAAGAGTTGTCTAAAGAAAAGCACCTATCAGAGAGAGTTTCCCTCCTGCAATTCTATTGGTCAACTTCCCTTTCCTTTCTTGCCATAGTGAGGGACAACTTCTTTCTATGCTTTGCACCCAGACTAAAGGTATAATGAAACTATTCCTCATCCTAGGCTAAACTTGGTATCAGTATGTTCCTGGGAGTTACCTGTGACACTGAAACAACTTTTTCCATAAAAACTATGATTTATAAGAACACTCAATTATAGGGTAAGAATTAATTACATTTCCTTTCTCTAAGTTATTCAAATGGTACTGTGACACGTAAAAAGTTAGAGAGGGTCCCAATTCATTCTGTAAGTATAAAATTTATTCCCCAAATCAAGAATTGTATAAGGGAAAAAAGGTTATTATACCTGTGAATACATATATAAGACTTTTTAACACATAGTAGCTAGTTGAATCTGACATAATACACTATGACTAAGAAGGTTTTGTCTCCCAAAATAGCTATATAACTCACTTATTAAGAGATCAAAGAAGAAAAGTCATTTGATAAAATCCAACTCTCATTCAGAATGTTCAAAGGCTAATAAAAGAAGTAACATCCTTAATTGGATAAAAAGTATCTATTAAAAATCTGAAGCAAACATTGTATTAGATGGCAAAACATTTAGAATTATTCCCATTAAAGTCAGAAGAACAGTACCATTCCAAGTAGTGAATGCTGTGCTTGTAAGTCTTAGCCAGATCAAGAAGAAAAATAAAAGGAACTGGAGAGATGGAAGTTTTGGGAAAAGAATAAAACTGTTATTGCCTATTGATTGTTTAATCTAAAACCCTAGAGAATTAACTTAAAATTGATAATATAAGATCAATAAAATAATTCAATAGGGTTTCCAGAAACAAGATCAACTTTCAAAATTATTCCACAACTAAAGAAAATGTGGAAAAATATTGTATTTACAATAGCAATTAAAAACTCTAAATCCTTAAGAATGAACCTAAGGTAAAACATGTATAACACCATGTGGCAAGAACTAAAAGGCATAAAAACAAAATAAGTCTCCTTGAAAACAGGACCATGGAAATTATAGCATCTGAGGAATAGAAAGTAAAAGATTGAAGAAAAGTGAGCAGAGTCTAAGGGACCTGTGAGATACCATCAAGTGGACCAACACATGCAATGTTATATGTCCCAAGAAGACAAGAGAGAGAGAAAGGAACAGACAGGAAATTTAAAGAAATATTGGCTGAAAACTTTCTAAATTTGATGTAAGGCATGAAAGCATCCAGCAAGCTCAGTGAACTTCAAGTAGGTTGAACTCAAATAGACCCACATCAAGGCACACTGTAATCAAATTGCTGAAAGATAAAGAGAGAATTCTGAAATCAGCAATAGAGAAAAAATTCATCACATACAAAGGATCCTCAATAAGATTATCAGCAGATTTTTCATCAGAAACTTTGGAGACCAGAAGAAAATGGGCTGATATATTCAAAGTACTAAAAGAAAAAATAGTCAACTGAGAATCCTATATCCAGCAAAAATGTCCTTTAGAAGTGAGAGGGAAATTAAGACATTTTCAGACAAACAAAATCTGAGGGAGCTCATTACCACTATACCTGCCCTGAAAGAAATTCTAAAACATGTCATGAAGATTGAAATGAAAGGACACTGGACAATAACTCAAACCCATATGAAGAAATAAAAATCTCAGTAAAGGTAAATACATGGGCAATTATTAAAGCTAGTATTATTGTAATAATTGTGTCTGAGTCCATTTTTTTTTGTTTTCTACATGATTTAAGAGAGTAATATATTTTTAAAGTAATTATTAGTCTAAAAGCTAGAATTATTATAGCTTTGGCTTGTAATGTCATATTTAAAAGATGAATGCATTAAAAAATTTTTTTTAGTTTGTTTTGGACAGACAACACATGAAGATGTAATATTATGACATCAACTGCAAGGGGTGGGGATGAAGCTGTTAAAGGAGCAGAGTTTTGTATGTTATGGAAGTTATACTGTTATAAATTCAAATTAGAGTGTTATATTCTAGGATGCTAAATGTAACCCCTGTGGTAATAGAAAAGAAAATAACTAAAGAATTACATATAAATAAATGAGAAAGGAGTTTTAAATGTTTCACTACAGAAAATCAACTAAATACAAAAGAAGACAGTAATGCAGAAAATGAGAGCCAAAAAATCATACAAGATAATGAAAAGATAATCCACAAAAAGGTAGAGGAAATTTTCAAAATAAATATATCCAAAAAAGGGCTCATGTTCAGAATATATAAAAATATCTAACAAATCAATAAGAACAGGACAGAAAATTCATTTTTTAAAAAAAATCAGCAAAAGGCACTTCCTAACAGAGAATATTCTAGAGGCCAATAAACATAAGAAAAGATGCCAAATATCATCATCATAAGCTTAATGCAAATTAAACCCAAAAGTAAATACAAATACACAACCATCAGAATACTTAAAATTAAAAAAAAAAAACACAAAAATACTGGCAATACCAAGTGTCGGCAACTGGAACATTAGAGTGGGAATATAAACTGATGCAATCACTTTGGAACATTATTTGGCAGAATCTACTAAATTTGGACATATACATATCTTAAGGCCCAGAAATTAGATTATATAACCATATATACAACAGGAATCAGTACATATGTACAGCAAACAAGTATTCACTGCAGCATTTCAAAAGTCCAAAACTGGAACAGCCCAAATGTCAATCAACAACAGATAAATAAAGCTGTGGTATATTCATAAAACATAATACTACACAACAGTGAAAATGAAATGAATGAATGTTTGCTCCTTGCAACATTATAGATGAATCTCAGAAACATAATGTTGAGCAAATGAAACCAGACACAACTAAGTACATACTTGTTGATTTCATGCAGATAAAGCTCAAAACCAGACAAAGTTAAACTATGGTGATAGAAAAAGAGTGATTAATTTGGGGTAGAGTAATGACTAGAAGAGAACATAAGGGAGGATTCTAGGGTTCAATAAATGTTTTATTTTTTAATCTGGGTGCTGGTTACACAGATATTTTCATGTGGTAAATGTTCTTTGATGGACATTTATGATTTGTGCACTTTTTGCATATGTGCTATACTTCGGTAAAAGATTTATTTATTTTTCTTAGTTTCTGCTTTATAACAAAGTGAATCAGCTATACATATACATATATCCCTATATCTCCCCCCTCTTGCGTCTCCCTCCCATCCTCCCTATCCCACCCCTCTAGGTGGTCACAAAGCACCGAGCTGATCTCCCTGTGCTATGCGGCTGCTTCCCACTAGCTATCTATTTTACATTTGGTAGCTGGGACGAAGTGAGAGAGTGGCATGGACATATAAGATTTACTTTTAAAAGTGATCTGTGACTTCAGAATAATGATAACATAGAAAAATGCTATAACGGGAGAGGTTGAAGGTTTCCATGGAAGAACAAAAATCTCAGAAGAGCAAGAAAAGGAAATAGTATAAAACCATAATTGTTTTAAACATTCTGTGAACACCAATTTTGTTCATCTCCTTTCTTAACTTTTGTGGTTTTAGTTAATAATGGCCAGAAAAAGAGAGATACTTGATCTTCAACCTATGTACAAACCTCTTACTGTTGACAAAGCACTCTATCATATTCCATGGCTAGATAAAGACCAAGACCATATAAGCTTTATTCAGGTAATATTTGTATTTGCTAGTAATACTATCTCTAATGTATCAGCAAATGATATTTTAAAAGGTAAAGATTAAACAATGATACTCTTCAGTTTTAAATTATCTAAATGTCATTGATTACCTGTAGGATAAAATCAAAATCTCTTTGAATGACATGCAAAGTTCTCCCACAATCTGCCTCCTGCCTGCCTCTCCATCTTTACTTTCTGTTACCCATGTGTCATATACCCCATACTCTATTTATACTGAACCACTCATTGGTACCCCAAGAACTTTATACTGTTCTTTAATTCCATTCCTCTGTGAGTGCTATTTACTTATCTTGCAATGCTCTTTGCTTTCATTTCCCCCCCCCCCCAAACCTCTTCTGCTTATTGCTTCTCTGGAAACACTCCCACCAAAGGTACTCTGAAAAGTAGGCTTTAGAGACAAATACCCCACCAGTAGAAGAACATCCTCTGGTCCATCCAGAGTTTGGAGGACCAAAGGAATCACCACTGTAACTATATATCTTTATTATAGCATCATTACATTATATTAGAATTATTATCTTTACATCTCTCTCCCCTACTATAGTTTTTACCTCATCCAGCTTTTGAATACTCAACTCCTACCATGTAGCATCTCACATAGCGGGTGTTCAATAAGTGTTTGTGAGATGAACAAATAAACAGATTTAACCTGTTTTATTAACATCTTTTTCTATATCAAATAAGTACCAAAAGACAAATTATATTTTTTTCACCTTCTTCAAATATTTTGAATGAATGAATTTTTTATTACTTCATAAGCTGTTTAGAGCATGAGTATGTATAAGACACATATGTGCCATTAGCTTCTATCTGTCCTATTTTTCATCCAAATGAAATATTTTCATCCTTCTACTACATTCCTATTCCTAGATTAGATTTTTTTTAATCTATGTATGAATGCCCCACCTGAAATTACATACACCTGTGAATATCCACCTTCTTCTCTTTGTTAGCCATAATTCCTATTTTCTCTTACAAATTTATTACTAACACAAAATTTCAGATGTTTTTAAGTAACATTTACTTTAAAAATGTACCACTTTTTAAAAAATGTAAACTCCAATCACCACTAAAATATTATTTATAGCTTATGTATTTGGTGATATTTTTTTAGGAAAGATCCAGAGTTGTAACATTTGATTGTGGAAATGATATATTTGAAGAAGGTGATGAGCCCCAAGGAATTTATGTAATTATTTCAGGCATGGTAAAGGTAAGGCAGAGACATTTATAAATGCCCTGGTGAGCACTAGTTAAAGAGTTACATAATAGAGAATAAATACCTTTCAATGTTAAGAACTCCATTATTCCTTTTGTTGGACAGCAGCTGTTATCCAAACAACAATTTTCTTCCTCAGACACAATGATAATACCAGCCATTGCCTTTAAGCCATACGTTGCTATTGATAACAAGAAACCTCAAAGGATCAGCATTAAGATGGAAAGTTATAATATAAATTGTTATTTATCTTATGTTTGAGTTGGGCTTTTAGCCATTCTAAGACAGGTATAGGTTGAGTGAGTAGGTGGGATCAGAAAGATCAGAGTATTTAAGAATGCTTTTTTTCCAAGTCATTGCTAATTTAATAAATTCACTTTAAAAGTTATGAGTAATACATGTTCTCAAACAATATATAAATATTAAAACTGTTAAAACCAAAGGGGGAAAAAGCCATAAATTAAATAGTTTTGGTAAATTAACTGGCCTATGTATTTTTTTTTCTTTCTTTGTTCCTCAACAGCTTCAAAGATCAAAGCCAGGTTTGGGAATTGACCAAATAATCTGGGAGTCAGAGGAGAAAGATTACCAAATAACTTACACAGACTTTGTGATCAGTGGGGCAATAATAGGAGAGCTAAACTGCTTGACTAATGAACCTATGAAATATTCTGCCACCTGCAAAACTGTAGTGGAGGTCAGAAAACATCACCTTATGTCTTACTGTTGTACCTTGTTAAATATCTAGTACAAAATTTAAGGTTATTTTTGTACTTGTATATGTTTACAGTCTAGCGACAATTTTTTTAAAAATAGGGATGATAAAGAAATAAAACTTGTTATAAAATTTTATGAACACACTCTAATGTCCTAACAAAATGGTTTGTAAAAGTTAACCTACCATGCTGAAACAAGGATTTAACCAGAAAAACTGGTTATATGAGATCTCTCATGGAAAAATTAGATGGGATATGTTAACTATCAATACCATAATTTAGAGGGTAAGGAAGGGAACAAGTCAAAGAGCTGGGATTTATTACTAGAAAAGTTGAGCAAAGTGGACAGAAGTTTCCTGACACACAATTGAGGACAAAATCCTCAAAGCAGCAGAGGCTCCCACTGGCCTAATGTGAACTCAGAAAACATAATATCTGTAAATGATTGAACCTCCAAAATATATAAAAACCCATAAGTTGATAATGACACCTATTTTTTTATTCCAGAAAGGTTGCTAGGATATCAATTTATGTCTCTGAAAATGGATTGCTTCCTTTTTTTAAAAAAAGACAGTATTTTATTTATTATTTTTTACTATATATATATATATAATTGAAGTATAATTGATGTACGATATTATATAAGTTTCAGGTGTACAGTATTGTGATTCACAATATTTAAAGGTTATACTCCACTTATACTTATTATTTGGCCATGCTACGCAGCTTGTGGGATATTAGTTCCCCAACCAGGCGTCAAACCCAGACCCCTGGCAGTGGAAGCCCAGAGTCCTAACCACTGGACCACCAGGGAATTCTGGATTGCTTCTTTTAAAAAAGAAAAAATTAAACATTTATCTTACCTTGCCTTTCCTTAGCTTTCAAGGAAGCTAAAAAGAAAAACAAAATGATGAAAAATTCTTCTGTGTAGAAGAATTCCAGACAACAAATGTAGAATGACAGAATTAGAATATCTCCATTTTGCCATCCCTAGTGAAGTAATAAAACCTCTGTCAGAATGTCTATCATCAAAAAGTCTACAAATAACAATGGGACTTCCCTGCCAGTCCAGTGTTTAAGACTCTGTGCTTCCACCGTAGGGGCCCCAGGTTTGATCCCTGGTTGGGGAACTAAGATCCCACATACTGCACAGTGTGGTCAAAAAGTGAAAAAAAAAAAAAGTCTGCAAATAACAAATGTTGGTGAGGATGTGGGTAAAGGAATGCCTAGTACACTGTTTGTGGGAATGTAAATTTGTGCCACTATGGAAAACAGTATGGAGGTTCCTAAAAACTAAAAATAGAGCTACCATATAATCCAGGAATTCTGCTCTTGGATAGGTATATGAAGAAAATGAAAACATTAATTAGAAAAGATACATGTACCCCAGTGTTCACAGCAGTATTATTTATAACAGCCAAGACATGGAAGCAACCTAAGTGGTAATATATACATATATTATATACATATATATGGTAATATTACTAAGCCATAAAAAAAGAATGAAATTCTGCCATTTGCAACAACATGGATGGACCTGGAGGGTATTACGTTTAGTGAAATAAGTCAGAGAAAGACAAATACTATAAGTTATCACTTATATGTGGAATCTATAAAAAGAAAACAAACAAATTAATATGACAAAACAGAAATGGACTCACAGATACAGAAAACAAATTAGTGGTTACCAATAGGGAGAGGGAAGGGGTTGGGACAAAATAAGGGTAGAGGATTAAGAGGTACAAACTACTACGTATAAAATAAATAAGCACAGTACAGGGAATAGAGTCAATACTTTGTAATAACTTTAAATGGAGTATAATCTATAATAATACTGGATCACTATGTTGTACACCTGAAACTAGTATAATATTGTAAATCAACTATGCTTCAATTTTAAAAATTGGGCAAAGGATTTGAACAGATACTTCACCAAAGAATATACAAATTGCCCATAAACACACGAAGAAGATAATATCATTATCTCTCAGAGAAATGCAAATTAAAATCATGATAAGTTATCACTACACACCTACTACACTGGCTAAAAATAACAAAACTGAACACAGGGTATTAGCAAGGATGTGAAGCAACTGAAATTCTCATACATGGCTAGTTAAAGGGTAAAATGTTACAATTTCATCTGAAAACAGTTTGGCAGTTTCTCATAAGGTTAAATACACACTTACCCTATTACCCAGCAACCCCACTCATAGATACTTACTAAGAGAAATTAAAACCAACATACACAATGTTTTGTGATTCATAACAGCTTATTCCTAATAGCCAATAGTCTGTTCATTGTTAGTATCTGCATTTTATTATTGACCAAAACTCTTGCTCCCCTCAAATAATGTTTTTAGAAATACTTATGTCTTTAGAAAAGGTTAAATGATCTTTGATACTTGGTTTTCTATTTTTTTTCAGAATCTATAAGAATAATAAAGAACCTCTCATTGGATCATGTAGTCTTTTAGTGCTTAGTGTATGACAAGATTGCACAAATATTTACTAAATAGATACATTTTATTAGGTTTCCAGGAAATGACATGAATCTATATAATTTAAATTATTAACTTTAATGTTACATATATAAATGAGAAAACCTCATTTCATTAAATCATGGGTGCACAGGATGAAATGTTAAACTGATATCCTCTGGGACTTCCCTGGTGGTCAGGTGGTTAAGACTTCGCCTCCCAATTCAGGGAGTGTGGGTTCCATCCCAGGTTGGGAAACTAAGATCCCACATGCCTTGTGGCCAAAAAACCAAAACATAAAACAGAAGCAATATTGTAACAAATTCAATAAAAGACTTTAAAAAAAATTGATATCCTCTTTTTTTCCAGGCATACTTTATTCCCAAACATCACTTGTATGAAGCTTTTGAACAATTCTGTCCTCACATTGAATATAAAATGTGGCTAAAACTTGGACTTTCTATTACTGCCAAAAAAATCAGGGAACATTTATCTTATGAGGTAAGAGGTGTTTATATAAAATTGTATTTCTCTCTGAGTGAAATTGCCCTAAAGTTTTGTTAGAAATTAACTATTTAGGAATTTATATTAAACTTTATAAACAATAGACTAAGAAATTGTTTTTCTTATAGGATTGGAATTACAAGATGCAGTTAAAACTCTGTAATATTTATGTAAAAGATATACCAAAGAACACCAAAACTGATATCTATGATGAAACTGTAATTTATGTCATCCTCATTCATGGAGCTGTGGAAGATTGTCAGTTACGAAAAGCTTATAAGGCTCCTTTCTTAATTCCTATAACATGCCATCAGGTAAAGAAGTATTGATTCATATCTTCAGGACAATATGCCATTTGTCCAACGTGTTAATATTAGAAAAATTGTCACTTTTCCACCTTCCCATTCTCTCCCTTTCCCCCACCACCTCCATACATATACACACACACACAAAACACACACACCAAATTAATTGATTGCTTTGGCACTGGGTAGCCCAAACACCAAGCTATTCCTATTCACTGTCAATGAATTAGGCCAAGCTATACATTTTGACCACAGTTAGATTTTGGTGCAATTGTAAATAGCAAAAGAGGACCTATTAAGTTCATGTACATATTGCAGAAGGACTACTCTCTCTGGACTGTAACAGCAGTGCTCTAAAAATGTTCTGTCAGTCCCATGCTGAAGTGAGTACCAGTGGTATTTCCCAAGCTACTTTAAAGGTGGGATAGGGAGGGTGGGAGGGAGGGAGACGCAAGAGGGAAGAGATATGGGAACATATGTATATGTATAACTGATTCACTTTGTTATAAAGCAGAAACTAACACACCATTGTAAAGCAATTATACCCCAATAAAGATGTTAAAAAAAAAAAAAGTGAATGTAGAAATGAAGGACTTCTCATATTTAAGCTGTTGGGTTACCCTTCCAATTAAAATGAGAAGCTGTGCCATGAGAAGAAAGAAAGAAGTAAGACTGTATTGTGTGTGTGTGTGTGTGTGTGTGTGTGTGTGTGTGTATTGGGGTAGAGTAAGAGAGGCACATGTCAGGAGGAATCAGAGGACGCATAAAATACAGCTAAAGAAAGTAACTTGAAAGAGGGACCTAGAGTCAATTAAATCAGATATTTTTTTAAAGCAACTATGACAGAAACAGTGCTAGATGCTAAAGTCGTCAAGATGAATGAGACTTTCAGCTTGCCCTCAAAAGATCTCTCAACCAAGCGAAAAGAAACATATATAAATAGATTAATAAACATTTACAGCTATGATAGAAGTGCTTAAAAGGTAGATTTGGGACACAAGGAAAAAACTGAGGTGAGAATAAGGGGAATTCTAAGCTGAGAAACAGTCACAAGAAAATTTTCTACGTGGATGCCACTAGCACCAATTTGATGCCAAGTAAGAGGAAGTAAAACATTATTCTTAACTATGGTGCTCCCCAACTCTATTCTTGAATACATAATAATAGAGCTTAGTTGGGGGTGCTGGTTGGGAATTTAGATGACCAAGTAAGAGATTCTCAAGGCAGCCCAAACCTGCCCAACTCTGTCTACTCTCCTAGGCATAAAACTCTGCTCACTGTGGATTTGGGCACCAATGTTATTCAAAGCATATTGAAGACAGTCACAAGGTTGGAAGATTTCTTGAAACCCATTGATTTTCAAACTTTCTTCCTGCCGCATAGGAAAACTTTCTGGGTGATATTTTTAAGGGTCATTGATGATTAACTCGATTATTTTTCTCATTTGTAATAAAAATGAGCAAAATAATTAAAAATCAGTGAAAGTATGTAGAATATTGACTCTCACAAAACTAACATATCCAGGTATTTAAAGATATCTAATATCTATTGCTACTGTCAATTTTCAGGCCCAGATATTTAGAGAGGGTCTGAGATAGTAGCCTAACAGAGAAACATTCAACTGTATGGTATAGCTTGTAATCTGTCAACTTTCAGATACAAGGCACTGAAGATTTCACAAAGGTAACAATTGTTCAAACTGCGATTGATTCAAAAAAATTCAGGTGGAACACTAGAAAGTATATAACTTCACGTAAACCAGCTCATCCTGCAGCATCAGGTATGTTAGATTTCTTTGAGTAATTGGGAACTTACTTTCCTTTTGTAAAATACTCCTATATGTATTTGGAAACTTGTATGCATTCTACCTAGAGTACTGAGGAATCCTTTTAACTGCCATATTTGATATCCAATGTGTGAATTAAAACCGAGAACATCTAAGTTATTAGAAATTTTAATATTTAATCTATAAAAAACGCAAATTATGTATTATATATTATACACATTGTGTATAAAATAATTAATGAGGGAATTTCTAATTCATCCCAAAAGTTAAAATATTTTATATAGCAGTAATAGTGAAAATATTGTTGCACTGTCTGAACAACAGAGATATAAATCATGTGACTAAATAAATAACTTTATTATTTTTTAAAAAATTTTTTGAATTTTATTTATTTTTTTATACAGCAGGTTCTTATTAGTCATCAGTTTTATACACATCAGTGTATACATGTCCATCCCAATCGCCCAATTCATCACACCACCACCACCACCCCACACCACTTTCCCCCCTTGGTGTCCATACGTTTATTCTCTACATCTGTGTGTCTATTTCTGCCCTGCAAACCGGTGTATGACAGTCTCTAGATCCATCCACATCTCTACAAATGACCCAATTTCGTTCCTTTTTATGGCTGAGTAATATTCCATTGTATATATGTACCACATCTTCTTTATCCATTCAGCTATCGATGGGCATTTAGGTTGCTTCCATGACCTGGCTATTGTAAATAGTGCTGAAATGAACATTGGGCTGCAGATGTCTTTTTGAATTATGGTTTTCTCTGGGTATATGCCCAGTAGTGGGATTGATGGATCATATGGTAATTCTATTTTTAGTTTTTTAAGGAAATGCCCTACTGTTCTGCATAGTGGCTGTATCAATTTACATTCCCACCAACAGTACAAGAGAGTTGCCTTTTCTCCACATTCTCTCCAGCATTTGTTGTTTGCAGATTTTCTGATGATGCCCATTCTAACTGGTGTGAGGTGACACCTCATTGTAGTTTTGATTTGCATTTCTCTAAAAATTAGTGATGTTGAGCAGCTTTTCATGTGCTTCTTGGTCATCTGTATGTCTTCTTTGGAGAAATGTCTATTTATGTCTTCTGCCCATTTTTGGATTGGGTTGTTTGTTTTTTGAATATTGAGCTGCATGAGCTGTTTATATATTTTGGAGATTAATCCTTTGTCCATTGATTCATTTGCAAATATTTTCTCCCATCCTGAGGGTTGTCTTTTCATCTTGTTTGTAGTTTCCTTTGCTGTGCAAAAGCTTTTAAGTTTCATTAGGTCCCATTTGTTTATTTTTGTTTTTATTTCCATTACTCTACGAGGTGGGTCTTAAAATATCTTGCTGTGAGTTATGTCAAAGAGTGTTCTTCCTATGTTTTCCTCTAAGAGTTTTATAGTGTCCGGTCCTACATTTAGGTCTCTAATCCATTTTGAGTTTATTTTGTGTATGGTGTTAGGGAATGTTCTCATTTCATTCTTTTACATGTAGCTGTCCAGTTTTCCCATCACCACTTATTGAAGAGACTGTCTTTTCTCCATTGCATATCCTTGCCTCCTTTGTCACAGATTAGTTAACCATAGGTGCATGGGTTTATCGCTGGGCTTTCTATCTTGTTCCATAGATCTATATTTCTGTTTTCATGCCAGTACCATATTGTCTTGATTACTGCAGCTTTCTAGTATAGTCTGAAGTCAGGGAGTCTGATTCCTCCAGCTACATTTTTTTTCCTCAAGACGGCTTTGGCTATTTGGGGTCTTTTGTGTCTCCATACAAATTTTAAGAGTTTTTGTTCTAGTTCTGTAAAAAATGCCATTGGTAATTTGATAGGGATTGCATTGAATCTGTAAATTGCTTTGGGTAGTATAGTCATTTTCACAATACTGATTGTTCCAATCCAAGAACATGGTATATCTCTCCATCTGTTGGTATCATCTTTAATTTCTTTCATCAGTGTCTTATACTTTTCTGCATACAGGTCTTTTGTCTCCCTACGCAGGTTTACTCCTAGGTATTTTATTCTTTTTGTTGCAGTGGTAAATGGGAGTGTTTCCTTAATTTCTCTTTCAAATTTTCAGCATTAGTGTATAGGAATGGAAGAGATTTCTGTGCATTAATTTTGTATCCTGCAACTTTACCAAATTCATTGATTAGCTCTAGTTTTCTGGTGGAATCTTTAGGATTCTCTACGTATAGTGTCATATCATCTGCAAAAAGTGACAGTTTTACTTCTTCTTTTCCAATTTGTATTATTTTATTTCTTTTTCTTCTCTGATTTCTGTGGCTAAGACTTCCAAAATTATGTTGAATAATAGTGGTGAGAATGGACATCATTGCCTTATTCCTGATCTTAGAGGAAATGCTTTCAGATTTTCACCATTGAGAATGATGTTTGCTATGGGTTTGTCGTATATGGTCTTTATTATTTTGAGGTAGGTTCCCTCTATGCCCACTTTCTGGAGAGTTTTTATCGTAAATGGGTGTTGAATTTTGTCAAAAGCTTTTTCTGCATCCATTGAGATGATCATATGGTATTTATTCTTCAATTTGTTAATATGGTGTATCACATTGATTGATTTGCATATATTGAAGAATTCTTGCATCCCTGGGATAAATCTCACTTGATCATGGTGTATGATCCCTTTAATGTGTTGTTGGATTCTGTTTGCTAGTATTTTGTTGAATATTTTTGCATCTATATTCATCAGTGATATTGGTCTGTAATTTTCTTTTTTTTGTAGTATCTTTGTCTGGTTTTGGTATCAGGGTGATGGTGGCCTCATAGAATGAGTTTGGGTGTGTTCCTTCTGCTGCAATTTTTTGGAAGAGTTGAGAAGGATGGGTGTTAGCTCTTGTCCAAATGTTTGATAGAATTCACCTGTGAAGCCATCTGGTCCTGGACTTTTGTTTGATGGAAGATTTTTAATCACAGTTTCAATTTCATTACTTGTGATTGGTCTGTTCATATTTTCTGTTTCTTCCTGGTTCAGTCTTGGAAGGTTATACCTTTCTAAGAATTTTTCCATTTCTTCCAGGTTGTCCATTTTATTGGCATAGAGTTGCTTGCAGTAGTCTCTTAGGATGCTTTGTATTTCTGCAATGTCTGTTGTAACTTCTCCTTTTTCCTTTCTAATTTTATTGATTTGAGTCCTCTCCCTCTTTTTCTTGATGAGTCTGGCTAATGGTTTACCAATTTTGTTTATCTTCTCAAAGGACCAGCTTTTAGTTTTATTGATCTTTGGTATTGTTTTCTTCGTTTGTATTTCATTTATTTCTGCTCTGATCTTTATGATTTCTCTCCTTCTGCTAACATTGGGTTTTGTTTGTTCTTCTTTCTCTAGTTCCTTTAGGTGTAAGGTTAGATTGTTTATTTGAGATTTTTCTTGTTTCTTGAGGTAGGCTTGTATAGCTATAAACTTCCCTCTTAGAACTGCTTTTTCTGCATCCCATAGGTTTTGGATCATTGTGTTTTCTTTGTCATTTGTCTCTAGGTATTTTTTCATTTCCTCTTTGATTTCTTCAGTGATCTCTTGGTTATTTAGTAACATATTGTTTAGCCTCATGTAAACATGTGTTTCTGTTTTTTACATTTCTTTCCCTGTAATTGATTTCTAATCTCATAGTGTTGTGGTCAGAAGAGATGCTTGATATGATTTCAATTTTCTGAAATTTACTGAGGCTTGATTTGTGACCCAAGATATGATCTATCCTGGAGAATATTCCATGTGCACTTGAGAAGAAAGTGTAATATGCTGTTTTTGGATGGAATGTTCTATAAATATTGATTAAATCTATCTGGTCTATTGTGTGATGTAAAGCTTGTGTTTCCTTATTAATTTTCTGTTTGGATGATCTGTCCATTGTTGTAAGTGAGGTGTTAAAGTCCCGCACTATTATTGTGTTACTGTCGATTTCCTCTTTTGTAGCTGTTAACAGTTGCCTTATGTACTGAGGTGCTCCTATGTTAGGTGCATATATATTTATAATTGCTGTATCTTCTTCTTGGATTGATCACTTGATCATTATGTAGTGTCCTTCATTGTCTCTTGTAACATTCTTTCTTTTAAAATCTATTTTATCTGATTTGTGTATTGCTGCTCCAGCTTTCTTTTGATTTCCATATGCATGGAATATCTTTTTCCATCCCCTCACTTTCAGTCTGTATGTGTCCCTTAGGTCTGAAGTGTGTCTCTTGTAGACAGCATATAGATGGGTCTTGGTTTTGTATCCATTCAGGAATCCTGTGTCTTTTGGTTGGAGCATTTAATCCATTCATGTTTAGGGTAATTATCAACATGTATGTTCCTATGACCATTTTGTTTATTGTTTGGGGTTTGTTTTGTGGGTCCTTTTCTCCTCTTGTGTTTCCCACTTTAGAGAAGTTCCTTTAGCATTTGTTTTAGAGCTCGTTTTGTGCTGCTGAATTCTCTTAGTTTTTGCTTTTCTGTAAAGCTTTTGATCTCTCCATCAAATCTGAAAGAGATCCTTGCCGGGTGTAGTGATCTTGGTTGTAAGTTCTTCCCTTTCATCACTTTAAGTATATCATGCCACTCCCTTCTGGCTTGTAGAGTTTCTGCTGAGAAATCAGCTGTTAACCTTATTGGAGTTCCCTTGTATGTTATTTGTCATTTTTCTCTTGTTGCTTTCAATAACTTTTCTTTGTCTTTGATTTTTTCCAATTTGATTACTATGTGTCTTGGCGTGTTTCTCCTTGGGTTTATCCTGTATGGAACTCACTGCACTTCCTGGAATTGGGTGGCTATTTCCTTTCCCATGTTAGGAAAGGTTTCGACTATAATCTCTTCAAATATTTTCTTGGGTCCTTTCTCTGTCTCTTCTCCTTCTGGGACCCCTATAATGAGAATGTTGTTTCATTTAATGTTGTACCAGATGTCTCTTAAGCTGTCTTCATTTCTTTCCATTCTTTTTTCTTTATTCTGTTCCACAACAGTGAATTCCACCATTCTGTCTTCCAGGTCACTTATCTGTTCTTCTGCCTCAGTTATTCTGCTATTGATTCCTTTTAGTGTAGTTTTCATTTCATTTATTTTATTGTTCATCTCTGTTTGTTTGTTCTTTAATTCTTCTAACTCTTTGTTAAACATTTCTTGCATCTTCTTGATGTTTGCCTCCATTCTTTTTCGGAGGTCCTGGATCATCTTCACTGATTATTCTGAATTCTTTTTCTGGAAGATTGTCTATCTCCACTTCATTTAGTTGTTTTTCTGGAGTTTTATCTTCATCTGGTACATAGCTCTCTACCTTTTCATCTTGTCTATCTTTCTGTGAATGTGTTTTTTGTTCCACAGGCTGCAGGATTGTAGTTCTTCTTGCTTCTGCTGTCTGCCCTCTGGTGGATGAGCCTATCTAAGAGGCTTGTGAAAGTTTCCTGATGGGAGGGACTGGTGGTGGGTAGAGCTGACTGTTGCTCTGGTGGGCAGAGCTCAGTAAAACTTTAATCTACTTGTCTGCTGATGGGTGGGGCTGGGTTTTCTCCCTGTTGGTTGTTTGGCCTGAGGCAACCCAACACTGGAGCCTACCTGAGGTTTTTGGTGGCGCTAATGGTGGACTCTGGGAGGGCTCACACCAAGGAGTACTTCCCAGAACTTCTGCTGCCAGTGTCCTTGTCCCCACGTGAAACGGAGCCACCCCCCACCTCTGCAGGAGACCCTCCAACACTAGCAGGTAGGACTGGTTCAGTCTCCTCTAAGGTTACTGCTCCTTCCCCTGGGTCCCGATGCGCACACTACTTTGTGTGTGCCCTCCAAGTGTGGAGTTTCTGTTTCCTCTAGTCCTGTCGAAGTCCTGCAATGAAATTCCACTAGCCTTCAAAGTGTGATTCTGTAGGAATTCTACCTTCTGTTGCCAGACCCCAAGGTTGGAAAGCTTGACATGTGGCTCAGAACCTTCACTCCAGTGGGTGGACTTCTGTGGTGTAAGTGTTCTCCAGTCTGTGAGTCACCCCCCCCAGCAATTATGGGATTTGATTTTACTGTGATTGTGCCCCTCCTACCCTCTCATTGTGGCTTCTCCTTTGTCTTTGGATGTGGGGTATCTTTTTTGGTGAGTTCCAATGTCTTCCTGTCGATGATTTTCCAGCAGCTAGTTGCGATTCTGGTGTTCTCGCAAGAGGGAGTGAGAGCCAGTCCTTCTACTCCGTCATCTTGGTTCAGGGCCCCAATAAATAACCTTAGTATAAAGCCTATTCATACAAATTTTGCATGAATAAAGTTGAATCAGAATTAAATGATTATTTAATAAATACTATTAAGACATTGATTCAAATTTGGAAAATGAGTTTGAGGTAGATTTAAAAATTAACTGGTAAATAATTAAATTATGGAATAAATAGTAATATAATTTAATATTTATCATTTCACTGAAAGGGACATAGTTCTAAATTTAGAAATATAGAAATTAATTTTAAAATTCTGTGTCAATAAAAATATTACCAATCAAGAGATCAGCAAAGGACAATTCATGGAAGAAAAGTTATATTGAAAACAAAATGTAAAAAAGTTCAACACTACTAACATTTATAGAAACAGAAATTAAATGTTGGTCTGTTTAATTAGTAAGATTTTTAAAGAATTATGATGTCTAATGCTCAAAAAAAATGTTGTGAATCTGATATACATTCTTACCTTGATACCAGTACTAATTGATAAAATAAATTTATCATAAGATTCCAAAAGCCATAAAGGTTTTTATATCCTTTGCTTAAATAATATAATTTCTATATATGTCAATTTTACCTCAATAAAAATTAATTAATAATATAGTTTCTAGACATTTATTGTAAAGAAATAAAGCAAAAAATGTGAAAAGGGTAATTGAGCATTATTTATAAAAATGAAAAGTAGAAGTTATCAAAATGGCTAATGATAAATGAATGGTTAATTAAATTAACACATTAGTCAACATGATTAAATGCTAAATAACCATTAACCAATTAATTTCCCATGTAGTAACTTGGAAAAGACCAATGATACATGTCAAGTAAAAATACCAATGATACAACATTGTGTTGCTAACATTAAACAAATTTTATCTTTATTATGTTACAATTATATACCTTTGAATCCATGTGGACACACAATACTGTCATCACATGAGTCTCCTCTCATCTTTAGATTAAGCAGAAATGGGACATGGTATTGAAAGCTTCACCATCTTCTCTTTCTTCAGCCATCTCCCCTCCCCACTCTCTAAAACGTAGCCATACCAAACAACTAATGGTTCACATAATCTGGGACACCTCATGTTTTCTCATTCCTGAACTTTTGCACATTCCTTCTTTTCCTTCTGCCTGGAACTTTTTTTTTTTTTTTTTTTTTTTTTTTTTCAAACCCTTGTGTCGAGGGCTGACTTTCAATAGATCGCAGCGAGGGAGCTGCTCTGCTA
>NW_006785848.1:942024-969312 GCF_000442215.2 Lipotes vexillifer
GCATCGGCAGGCGGACTCTCAAGCACTGCGCCACCAGGGAAGCCCTGCCTGGAACTTTTAAACATGCCTCTCCCCGCATCTCCCCATTCCACGGAGCTAACTTCTTATTCTTCAAATCTCAGCAACACTGATACATTCCAAATTCACAACACTTCACTCTCCTGTGTGCTCCCATAGCCCGCTACGCACACAGTCCTATTTTCCCATTTTGTATTTTTTTTGCTGGTCCGTCTGCTCCAAGAGGGCACAGATCATAACTCGTTTGTTTTCTTATGTATCCCCATTGCTTACCAATGGACCTGGCATGCTCAATAGATATTAATATAAAAGTATTTTGGGGATGGTGGGACAATAGATGATTTTGTCTCTCTACTTTCCAAACCTTCTGCACAATTGTTACACAATTTTTATAATAGAGGACTTTTAATCCCATTTTTGAAAAGTGACCCCACTTGCTACCAATTGAAATTACCACCAATTTCAGATCACATGTCCTGGGTGTAAGTGACTTGAACATGGTTGACTTTGAGAGTCACACTATTTGATACAGTCCTTTGTTTCAGTGCTTGAACTAACGCAGTCTTTTTTTAAGCAGCTGCAAGCAGAACAAATGAAAAACACCCTCAAGAAGAGACAAGTACTCAGGTAAACAGAAATAGAGTGAAAGTACAGTCAGCCCTCCATATCCTAGAACACGGAACCCGTGGATACTGGGCGCCGACTGTACTATGCCACTTTATATAAGAGACTTAAGCATCCATGGATTTTGGTACTCGTGGGAAGAGGGAATGTGGTCTTGGGACCTATCCCCTGCTGATACCTAGGGATGACTCTACCTCACTAGATCTATACCAGCCTACCTGTAGACTGGATTTTAGGGAGTTCTAGGTGGGGTAGAGAGTTTATTTATTTAATAAATTTTCTTTTTTTTTAATTGAGGCGTATTTTTTAATTTTATTTATTTTATTTTGGGCTGTGTTGGGTCTTCGTTGCTGCACGTGGGCTTTTGTCTGGTTGCAGCAAGCAGGGGCTACTCTTCATTGTGGTGTGCAGGCTTCTCATTGTGGTGGCTTCTCTTGTTGGGAGCACAGGCTTTAGGTGTGCGGGCTTCAGTAGTTGTGGCACACAGGCTCAGTAGTTGTGGCATACGGGCTCTAGAGTTCAGGCTCAGTAGTTGTGGCACACGAGCTTATTTGTTCCGCGGCATGTGGGATCTTCCCGGACCAGGGCTCGAACCCATGTCTCCTGCATTGGCAGGCAGATTCTTAACCACTGCGCCACCAGGGAAGCCCAATTGAGGCATATTTGACATATTAGTTTTGGGGAGAATTTATTTTTAATTCTTGTCTTTTCTAAGATGGTTGTATTTTTCCAGGAGATGTTGATTATCATGCCCAGAATCTGAGAAATATCTACTACAAATACATCAGAAAATTGTATATTTGATTGTTAAAAATGTTTTACATCAGTTAAGTCTATTTGCTCTATTAGCAGTAGGCATCAAACTCAAAACACATGCTCCCTTTCCCCCGAAACTCTCCTCATGAGTGTATGTTGAATGAAAGGTGATTATAGGTTCCATGGGGGATGTTGAAGATGTTTTTCTCATGCCCATCTTAAACTCAAATGTGCCCAAGTTCTCAGATCTTCAAGAGGCCAATACTCTTCTTTAACACACATGTTCTCATTCTGCATAAAAGCAGGAAGTTCACTTTCTCCCTAAGTATTTTGGAGTCTTCCTGGGGAAGCTTTTCCTCAAACCCTCCCTGGTTGTTGCTTGTTACCTAGAACTCCTGACCCAATAGCTTTTGGGGCTAACAGTATGGGCTCTAGCATGAAATTCTCTGGTTTGTCTCCTGGTTCCATCACATATGAGCCATGTGACCTTGGACAAGTTTCTCAATCTGCCTGAGCATCACTTTTTCCCTCTCTATAAAACAGGGATAATAACAATGCCTATTTCATATAGTGCGACTACACGGGGATTAAAGAAATGGGAAGCACGCTGCATAGTATTTGACATATAACAAGCAATACATACACAGAATGTCTATTATTCTTTGTTAACGTCTTCTTAACATTGTAAACTACTTCTCCAAACCTCTTTTGCTCTCCTCATATTAATTTTCTAAAAAAAAATATATATAGGGCTTCCCTGGTGGCGCAGTGGTTGGGAGTCCGCCTGCCGATGCAGGGAACACGGGTTCGTGCCCCGGTCTGGGAAGATCCCACATGCCGCGGAGCGGCTGGGCCCGTGAGCCATGGCTGATGAGCCTGCGCGTCCGGAGCCTGTGCTCCGCCACGGGAGAGGCCACAACAGCGAGAGGCCTGCGTACCGAAAAATAAATAAATAAATAAATAAATAAATAAATAAATAAATATATATATAGGTACAGTCACCTCCTCTAATTCTCGCAAACACAGTTGCTGCTGAAGACTAGGAAATAACAAAGGGAAATTACAATTAAACAACAAAAAAAGAGGAGTAAGACACTTAAGATAAAATATTAGATGGCTTCGTCTAGCTTACCGATTAAGCCATCTTTCTCCTTAGCCCTGGCAGGCTGCCAAGCCTGTAGGATTCACCTTAATAGCATATTTGAGGGAATGGAGGGAAGAGCCAGGGAAGATAGTGCTCTCCCGGTACATTTTGCCCCAAAATGCTACTTTTCCTTAATTAAAAAAAAAGGACTGCATGATGGTTGCTAACATAGAGGAAGTAATGTTAAAGTGAGAGACAGTCCATTAAATGGTAGAAACATCAGCTACTGAGACATACAGGGTTCAATAAATTGTGTTATTTAGTAAATTCTTTTTTCCCCCTGATGTCAGATCTTGACTATGTTTCTGAGCCAGCTCCCTTCCTACTCCCCTCAAACCATTGCCCTACTACTACCACCCCAGAATTGTAGCTTTACCTTTACATAATGAAAAAGCCTGACACAACATAAAGTGGTTCCTTACAAAAGGTTTTGGTCCCCACACAGTGCTGTCACTGGCAGAAGTCCCAGTTCTAGGTGCCCTGATCTACAGACCAGATTTGACACCAGCTCTGCTTTATAAATCTGGCCTTTATTAACAGTCTCAGACTGTTAATAACAGTTAATTAACAGACTCCTATCTCCATTTTTAGAATCAACAGCCTACAGAATCAATTGTTAAGACCACGGAGGATAAGAACATCTATGAGGATGCCTATAATAAGCCTAAATGAAAGTCTGGTAAGCTGCCTCAGTTTCTCCAACATGATCAGGAGCACACCTGTCCCCAGAGATGTAGAAGGAAGCCAGTTTATTTGCCTTTCTGTGATAGTATGATTATACCACCTTCCACTAGCCAGAGATGCTTCTAATGGCACTAGCTCTAAATTCTAATTTGGAAAATTAATTTTAAAATAAGATTCCTTTATCTGGATTTCTGAAAACTTTGTAGTCTCGTGGTTCCCTCTCTATATTCTGCTATTTAGTCTCACATGCAACACTGGTTGCTCCCAATTTGGCAGGTCATTTTTCAGGCAGACATGCACCGTGGAAGATGTAAACAGCCAATAAGCTATGACTTCATGTTCAAAAGTTTATGTTCTAGTTAAGGAGACAAAACATACCACACAGAAGGCAATTAAAATAACAATACGAGATACACCGTGGACAGCGTCAACTGAAGCTAAATGAATTCAAAAGAGGAAAAGTAGCTACTGATCATAAACAAGGTCTTTGTAGAGAAATGAAGCGGACGCTCAGAATAGAAGACACAAGAGAGCAAGACTTTGGGGGAAAAATGAGTAGACTAGCCTGACTGTTGGCCATTCAAAGTGTGGTGTCTCTGGGGAAATATGTGTTTATAAGTGCTTTATATGATTCTATGTTACATTAAGAATATCACTGGATTAAAAATGACCTTCAGATAAATCTTATCTCCATTTAAAAAACGTTAGCTTTTGCATACCACTTCCTATGACAAAGATCATATTTAAAAATAGATTTAAAAGCTAACAATACACCATCGAAAAGGTGTTTGCAAGAATTATTTGCAACACATGGGAAAAATTTATACAAAATGATGAGGAAAACACTATGATTCCAACAGGCAAACTTATGAACAGCCAGTTCAGGGAAAAGACAATACCCAGAATATAGAGAAAATAAAAAATGCAAAACTAAACAACAATGAAGTATTAACATTTGTTTTTTTAAATGAACAATTTTTATTCAATGGTAGAATTATTGCCTTTGAAATAACTGAAAATAGAGTGATACTTGTTTTCTCATATTTAGCTGGTGGATAAGTAAAAGTAATTTGTTAACAAAAGTCATAAAAATGCTTACACACTTGGGCTCAGTGTTTTTTGAAAAAATCAGTCTGAAAATGGAAATCCTAAGAGAGTAAAAATCAATCCAAAGAGAGAAATCGTATTCAAGTAGACATATGTACAACATGTCTAGTACACTACTATTTCTAGGGGCAAAAAATTTAAAAGAGCCTAAGTGTTCAACAACGAGAAAGTGTATACTTTCACTACAGAACATCCATACACGGACTATCATAAAACCATGAAAAAGACTGGTTGAGTAGAGTCCAACGTAAAATATAAAAGCTGAAGGCAAAACTGTACTTATACCTTGTTTAGCATAAAACAAGGCCAGAAAAGATAAATCCAAATGATGTAATTAAGTGGAAAGGTGAGAGTAGGGATGGTCTTATTTACCTCTTTTATTTTATGCAGTTTTATTAGCCTTATAATGAAAAATATGATTGTAAAACTATCAAGCATTATTCAAATATAAATTACTTTGAAGTTGTCTTTTCTTTTTTACCACCGTTTACACTCAGCAATCCATAGTGTTAGGAAAGGGAGTGGTAATAGCCAGAGTTGAAACTCTGTGAGTGAGTGATAATGACTCCAGTGAGTTATTCCCACAATGGAAAACCCTCTTCCTGATAATGCATAAAATACCCCTGTCCGGTTCAGCAGACGCCAAGGGCTACTTGGATTCAGACTCCCAGTTTAAATCACGCTGCCACCCCTTTATGAGGATAAATGATTCACACTTCCTTGCTCAACTTCCTTCCTTGGCCTCATCAATAATACCAGATGTTTCTTGTGAGAATGAAAATGACCCTCCAATACATCCTATCCCAGGTTGTGGGTCAATGCTGAAAGATTCCAAAGTTCTTTTGCCTTTGTTTTCTTTCCTTTCCATTTTTTTTAGAAATGGTTGACAAGGCTGTTTTGAAGACTGACACATGCCTTGGTACTGCTGTCATGAGATGCCTCCTGTTTTTGAAATGCATTTCCTTACCTCAAGAGGGAGCAACTTCGAGTTGGACCCTGTGCAAATGTTCTTGGTGCCACAAGGAAAGAAGTTTGGACCTTGCAACTCTTCCGTTTAAAATACTTTTTTGCAAAATTTCCTTGATTTAAAATATCTATTATTTAAAATATGTAAAACACCCCAGAAAATTTTAGAGTGAGTTTTAGTTTTAGAGCCAGAAAATAAGCTTATGCCGCCTCAATAATTTGCATGTTACTCTTAAAGCAAAAATGGTTTGCTTCACTTTATGAAAATTAAATGCTATTAAAAGGTATTTTAAATGTTGCTCTTGAACCAAGTATTGATTTTTTTCATCCATTGCACTTCACTCATCTTGGAAGCACTCAGTGAATTAAAATAGCAAAGAATGGAAATGGATTTAGACTGAACCATGTAACTCAGTCCTAAATGAAAACTGCCAGTGTCCATTTTGTTCATCATTATATTTACAACAGTGACCACAACACCCAGCACATAATTTTAAAGGATAATCTTAACAGTGAAGAGATATTGTGTGCTTTCTGTATGCTGGTATATGGCAAATGCTGTACAGTTATGAACTTACATAATCTTCACAACCACGTAAGGTAGGTACTATTATTTCCAGTTTACAAATGAGTATATTGAAAGAGTGAGTGTGAGCAATTTGCCGAAAACCTCCCAGCTAGTAAGAGGCAGAGCAGAGAGTTGAAAACAAGGCTGTGATTAGCTATTTTCCCATATATACCTCCAGTATGGTAAGTCTTAAATAAGTATCTGAAGAATTTATAAAAATTTAAATATATGTCTTTAGGATCATGCTTCCACCCAGGGGTTGGGAAATGTTATTCCAAACTTTTTTCTTGCTACAACTGGTGGGAGGCACAGTTTTCAGAAGCCAAGTGTAGAGACTCCATTCACAAAATGAGCTTGTGGAGAAGACAGTTTGGTTTGTTGCTGTTGGGAAAGTCAAATCAAACTGCTCTCACTTCTCTCCAAAATTAAACCCAACCAGTTCTTTTCCAGTGATAGTTACATGACAGCTCTTTTAATGTCCGAAGAGACATTAGTTTTTATTACTGAGATGTAGTTGATGTGCAATACTATACAAGTTACAGGTGTACAACATAGAGATTCACAATTTTTAAGGTTATACTTCATTTTTAGTTATTATAAAATATTGGATATATTCCCCGTATTGTACAATATATCCTGGTAGCGGATTTATTTTACACATAACAGTTTGTACCTCTTAATCCCCTATCCCTATATTGCCCCTCCACCCCTCCCCACTGATAACTACTATTTTGTTCTCTCTACCTGTGAGTCTGTTTCCTTTTTGTTATATTCACTAGTTTGTTTCATTTTTTAGATTCCACATGTAAGTGGTATGTATTTGTCTTTCTCTGTCTGACTTATTTCACTTAGCATAATACCTGAGGGATCTTATTTAATGAGTACCCTTCCTCTCCTGAGTTCTGAACCAAGTGAAAATTAAGACAGAGGATTAAGGCACTTAGAACCTAAAACACACACATCCCACTCTTCCCACACCAACACACACACCTTTATTAGTGACTGAGCTGACATGGAATACATGGTTGCCTTTTGACTCCCAGATTTGGACAGATTTACCACTGTAGACATTTACCATTAAGCTTACTGCATAGCTGAGAACAGTAGAAAATAAGATTTCTAAGGGCAAGTTCGCCCCCAAAAGGAATCAGGAAGAAGGGACTGGACAAAGAACATCCAGACTCTGCTTCCAAATTCGTTAACCTGATAAGCCACTGCACCTCAGCAGAATGAATGAGGAGGTGGTGACAGGCCAGGAGTGTTAAGGCAATGGAGAGTGAAGCCCTCAATCTGGAACCAGAAATCAGGAGAGGGAAGAACTGCTCTCCACCAGTAGCCATCACTGACAGAGAGCTTAGTGTGCACCAGGCACTCTTCTGAGAGTCTTGCCCTCATTTCAGCTTGAGCCAACACTACATGAACTTTAGGTGGTAGGTACTATCATCAGCCCATTTTAAAGAGAAAGTAATGGAGCTTAAAGAATTCAGAAAATTGCTCAAAGTCACAGCTAGACGTGATGACACTGGTACTGAAATCGCCCAAATACATTCAGAATAATTTACAATGCTTTTTAAGTTCTCTAGATTTTTTTTGGTTGGGGGGGGGGGAAGGGGTGGAAATCTAAGCCAATGGAGAAGAGAAGGATACACTCCAAAAAATATTAGTCATTGTCAGTGTGTGACTAGGTCCGTGTCCTTGACCGTAAACATTTCCAAGTGGGGAAAGAAGCCTGAACAAGGCACCGACATATGAAATAATTGCAGCACCTTGCAAGGTGTATACCCACCCTCCTCAGCAGGATATGGTGATTGTGTGCCCAGGACTCCTCCTTCACCAGAAAGAATGTAATGCCGATTTTGGCCTGAGAAGGGTGCTTAGAGCTCATTTCCGCTTGACTCCTCAAGGGGAAGCCCACTTATTTGCTTACAAGGCCCAGAATATTGTCTGCTTTTAATATTTTTAGATAAGGACTTTACTTGGTCTTTTGACCCTTGGAATTTTATTTTTAACTTAGCTTTTAACTTTTGCAGTGTTAAAACCTAGTTTGTATTATTTTTTTTCCCTCCAGATATATAACTTAACCTTCTATATTCTACGTTAGTCTTACTAATTAAAAACAGAAAACTTTGGGGCTTCCCTGGTGGCGCAGTGGTTGAGAGTCCGCCTGCCGATGCAGGGGACATGGGTTCGAGCCCTGGTCTGGGAAGATCCCACATGCCACGGAGCAACTAAGCCCGTGAGACACAACTACTGAGCCTGCACGTCTGGAGCCTGTGCCCCACAACGGGAGAGGCTGCGATAGTGAGAGGCCCGCGCACCGCGATGAAGAGTGGCCCCCACTTGCCACTAGAGAAAGCCCTGGCACAGAAACGAAGACCCAACATAGCAAAAATAAATAAATAAAAATAAAATTAAAAATCTTTAAAAGAAAAAAAAAAAACAGAAAACTTTGCTGATGAAGGACTATTCTTCCCAAGGGTCATTCATTCTGAAATAGTAGTCCAAGAAATGACAGAGAAGAATGCTGTACCATCCACCTGCCTGGGTACATTGTAGGAGCCCTCTCAGTGAGCTGAACAAATTCCCATTTTGTTTCAAATAGTCCCCTTACCATTAAAAATAATCCTGTGTTTTATTATTGCCCCCAGCAAGTCATATGCTAACATCCCTCCCCCAAAGCTCACTTAAAGAGGTATTGGAGCTGTGTTCCTACCTATTTTTTGAAACCAAATACTCCTTATATAAACAAATGATCCCTTTAAAAATTGCATCAGAATAAATAAATTAATTAAATACTTAGGAACAAACCTCACCAAGGAGGTGAAAGACTTATATGCTGAGAACTACAAAACATTAATAAAGGAGACTGAAGATGACTCAAAGAAATGGAAAGATATTCCATGCTTCTGGATTAGGAGAATTAATATTGTTAAAATTGCCATACTACCCAAATCAATCTACAGATTTAATGTGATCCCTATCAGATAACCCATGACATTTTTTACAGAACTAGAACAGATAATCTTAAAATTTATATGGAACCATAAAAGACCCAGAATTGCCAAAGAAATCCTGAGGAAAAAGAACAAAGCAAGAGGCATAACCCTCCCAGACTTCAGACATACTGCAAAGCTACGGTAACCAAAACTGTGTGGTATTGGCACAAAAACAGACAGATCAATGGAACAGAATAGAGAGCCCAGAAATAAAACCACACACCTATGGACAATTAATCTTTGACAAAGGAAGCAATAATATACAATGAAGAAAAGACAGTCTCTTTAGCAAGTGGTGTTGGGAAAGTTGGATAGCCTCACGTAAGTCAATGAAGCTAGAACACACCCTCATACCATGCACAAAAATAAACTCAAAATGGCTTAAAGGCTTAAACATAAGACAAGGCACCATAAAACTCCTAGAAGAGACCATAGGCAGAACATTCTCTGACATAAATCGTGCCAATGTTTTCTTAGGTCAGTCTCCCAAGGCAATAGAAATAAAAGCAAAAATAAACAAATGGGACCTAATCAAGCTTATAAGCTTTTGCACAGAAAAGGAAACATAAAATAATGAAAAGACAACCTACACACTGGGAGAAAATATTTGCAAATGATGCAACCAATAAGAGCTTAATTTCCAAAATATACAAACAAGTCACACAATTCAATAACAAAAAAGCCACAAACAATCCAATAAAAAAATGGGCAGAAGACCTAAATAGAAATTTCTCCAGAGAAGACATACAGATGGCCAAGAGGTACATGAAAAATGCTCTTCATCACTAATTATTAGAGAAATGCAAATCAAAACTACAATGAGGTACCACCTCACACTGATCAGAATGGCCATCATTAAAAAGTCTACAAATAATAAAGAGTGTGGAGAAAAGAGAACCCTCTTACACTGTTGGTGGGAATGTAAACTGGTGCAGCCACTGTGGAAAACAGTATGGAGGCTCCTCAAAAAACTAAAAATAGGATTGCCATATGATCCAGCAACTCCACTCTTGGGCATATACCCATACAAAACTGCAATTTGAAAAAATATATGCACCCCTATGTTCATAACAGCACTATTTATAATAACCAAGACATGGAAACAACCTAAATGTCCGTCGACAGATGAATGGATAAAGGAGATGTGGTGTATATATACAATGGAATATTACTCAGCCATTAAAAATCATGAAATAATGCCATTTCAAGCAACATGGATGGAGCTAGAGATACTAAGCAAAGTAAATCAGAAAGAGAAAGAGAAATACCATGTGATATCACTTATATGTGGAATGTAAAATATGACACAAATGAACATATCTATGAAACAGAAACAGACTCACAGACATAGAGGACAGGCTTGTGGTTGCAGGGCAGGGGAGAAGTATTGGGAATTTGGGATTAGCAGATGCAAACTATTATATATAGGATGGGTAAACAACAAAGTCTTACTATATAGCACAGGGAAATATATTCAATATCCTGTGATAAACCACATTGGAAAAGAATATGAAAAAGAATATATATGTATAACTGAGTCACTTTGCTGTACAGAAATTAACACAACACTTTAAATCAACTATATTTCAATACAATTAAAAAAAATAAAACCAAATACTACTTAATGAGGAATATCAGCAATTAACAGTCATAGTTTTCAAACACATAACTCTTTGACATTAGGCAGGATTCCTAATCAACTCATATTATGTACCAAAAAGTAAGTAGTTAGAAAATTATACTCAGGAAGACCTTTCAATATTATCCCATCATGCAGCCTTCACCCTCTCTATGAGACTTTTTGCAGGGAAGGCAGAATGGTGATGTCTTAACTAAGCCATTATATTCCTGACTCTACAAGAATTCTCAAATAAACCAGTTCTTTTCCTGTCATAAAATGCTCCAAAATGATTTTCCTTAGCATAAATAGCTCTCCCAGCTCCCATCTCTAATCACAAAAGTCTAAAAAGGACTACCTAGGGCTTGATTTATACCATCTGTTTTTTTGAGACTGAAAAAGTTCAAAGAATCACTCTTATCCTAAAGACCTCTAACCGGCCTTGGCAGCTGAAGTCAGCCTGAAGTTGAAAGTGCCAACTAAATGTCACTCGCCATCTGGTTCTACAAGGATTGAGTCATTAGCCACTGCAGTTGCTGACTTTCAACACACCCTGAAAGGAGTTCAGGGTGGATAAGGAATGAGGTACTGTGTGCTCTGGGAAAATTGGCATATATTTTCAGGAGAAAATTTTATAAACCTAATTTCTTGTATCTTCCTGTACTTAGAAAAATCATTAACAGAGATATCTGTTCTTTGTGATTAGCAGCAACCTTCTACTGAGATGCGTGCTTGACTGCATGTACCCCTTCTCCAAAAATCACATAAGTACTGACCTCCCTCCTTACATCTTCAGAGCAGCTCCTCAGAGCTATCCCCAAGCTATAGTCCTCAATAAATCTCCAAATAAAACTGAACTCACAGCTCTCATGTTGTGCTTTTTCTTTTTTTTTTTTTAGTTGACAAAAGCCACACAAGAACTGGGAAGCCATAACACACTCCAGACATGTAAATATGTTTCAGCCTTTCTGGACACATTGCAGTGATACAGACCTAAGTTCAAAGTCAAGACCATCTTTCTACAAGTACTCATTGAATAGGAAAATGAATAAACTGCTTGGCCTGTTTGCACTTATATCCTAGATTACTACTGGGGTGTTTTGAGCAAGTCCCTTGACTTCTGTGAGCTTAGTGTCCTCATCCATAATATAGAGGAAATGGTATTTATCCCATAGAATTCTTGCATGAACTAATAAGAAATTATACCTAAAACATTTAACACAGTACGTAGATTATAGAAAGCTCTCAACAAATGATTATTCTGATTATACTATCCTATGATCTTAGAGATATAGCAAAACAGGCTTTGCATTAGTAATTAACTCTCTTACAGTAATACCTAAGGACAAGAAAGTTAATTTAAAGATTCCAACTGAACCTTCCTCTGATTTCACCATCATCTGCTTACAAACATCCAGGCTTTTATTTAGAATTTAATTCATGTAATTTCTCATATGTATTAGGCACTGGAGTAAGCACCAAGAAGGACAGAGAACATACGATTCAAAGATTTGTTATTTTGGCTTTTTTGTGTGGTGTGTGTATTTGTGGACTTTCATTTGTGGAGCAGAGGTAGATTATTTAGTCCAGAGTTGATCTACCTTACACAATCATAAGAAATTTTCAGGATCAGTAGCTAACGCTTCCACAGCTCAGCTTCTCCATCTAATGGCCTGAGTAAAACTCAAAGTTGAAAGTTAGGGAGCCATCCCCAGCCTTTTCTTAAATTATAATGGAAGGTTGATTTCCAACACTCACCCCTATGGTGTTGACTCTCTGAACGCAAAGAAGGCTTTGCTCAACACTGGAACTAATTAAGCCACCCTTGGGGCAGCGTCCAGGCTGTTTGCTCAAGCTGCCCTACCCAACATCTAGGATAACTTAATTTATACTGGTGAGGAGTCAACAATTGCCCTACTCACTGGCTAACTCCCTTGTCCGTTTTTTCTTTCCTCCATGATGCTGAAAAACTCTGCTTCCCTGCTTCTGACCTCTAGGTGGTACAACACGTAGAGAGGCCACTGAGGAGAGGGACTTTAAAGTAAATTTTTAATTTTTTCCTGAAAGTAATAGGGAAGAGAAAGGTTAGTTATAACAGTGTGTCAAGACACCTTCATACTCTCTCTCACACATACACACACACATACACACACACATACCACTTTCTTCACACACAAAATGGCAGACCATTGGCTGTTATCTCAGATTTCCTATATATGTTGTAGGGGAACAAAACTTGCCACCTTAGACTATCCCTTTAGCTTGAGAATTATTTGGATTGGAGATTTTTTTTAAAAAGCAAAAGGCTCAAGAACTCTTTCTTTTTACCCACCCCCTCCTTAACTGCCTAAAAGAATTTAGACAAAGAGCCTGGTCCAGGAAGAGCACTACCACCAGAGATACCTACAAAGAATTCGAGCTACGCATGGTATGGGGAGCTCAGCAGAGCCTGGAGCCCAAAGTCCTGTCTGTGTCCCCTTGCCTCTGCAGGGCCCAGCAAACATTTGTTATCCAACATTTACATCTCCATCTCCATGTGAATTGCCTTCCTCCCCTTTGAAGTCTCAAGTCCCCTACCCCCTTCTTCTGCTCTCAGAAGGCATATTAGCCTCAACTGCCTAATTTGTCCTTGGGCCTCATATCCTTATGGAGCCCCTGAAAGTATATAATTAAATTTGTTTTTTTTCCTGTTAATCTGTCTCCTGTGGATTTAATTCTTAGACGAGCCAGAAGAACCTAGAAGGGTAGAGGAAGTTTAGTTTAATTTTTCTCCCCACAACAGAATAGAAAGCTTTAGATAACCTGGAAAAAATTCCTTAAAATTTATTGTAATTATTCAACTTGGGAAAGGAAGTGGTTTTGACACAGGAGAATGGGAGAAACAGATTAGGGCAGCCCCAGATTTCTTAGATCTGTATGCAGTAGATATCCCTAATTTTTATATATGTTTTGATAAGAATGTTCTTTCTTCACTGTCCAACTAACTTACTGAGGAGAGGGTTTCCTGAATTTCAGATATTCCCAAGATAAGAAAATTTGCTATCTTAATATCTTTCCTAGGATAAATTACCCAAGGGATTAATGAAAAATTGAATGGAGGTTCTGTTGGAGAAATATAATTAAAAACGCACAATCTCCTGCTGCCCCAGAAAATCTCTCCACAAAAGTAGAAGGAAGAGAAAGTTTTATTATCGAATAAGCATTAAACCAGAATGTAATGAGAATCACAGGCAATCCTCTAAGGAGATTACAGAAACAAGAAATCTTGCCCTTTTCTGTAGCCAAACAGATACAATCCATTGTATACGCTTTTTCAAGATAAACAATGTCTAGTCCTCAAATAAGAGGACTTGACTGCATTATTTGTCACACATTATTCACCCTAAATGCATTTGGTAATATGTTTGCTGATTGTCCTTGAAAGAGAAATTTTCCTCTTATCCTTTTGCCTGTAGGTAGGTTTGAAATTTGGAGCCAGGGGTCAGCTAAAGTTTGGTTCCTATTCTCCCAGGAAAACTGGGACATAAGGGCCTTATCTTCCTTGTGATTGCACTTCAAAAAGATGGGTCCCAGGTCCCGGGGGGAAATGTTCCTGGATTGTTTATTCAATTTTTAAAAGATTTACATGTTATTTGAAAGATGGAGAGAAAGAACTTACAAGTTTCCTAAAATAAATGCTCTAAATAAAGGGAGGGGAAAAAGTCTCTGCCCTTATTTTCAACAGAGAGAATTAGGTTCTTATCTTTCATTTGTATTTTCCCTTGCAGGACTAAAATGTTATCAATCATAATATATTTTACTTCATGCACTGAGCCCTCCTAGACTGGCATAACCCTCCTTTCCCTCTCACAAGCCCTACTCACTCCAGAATACTTTGTCCTCCTAGGCAAGTGTTGCCCACCTCTCAGCCCATTTGTCATAAAGTGCTCCTGGAAACCCCCCACATAGACAGCCTGATGTATGGAGAGCAGCAACGGGGGCACGAGTGATGTGTGATGGGTCTGGCGTTGCACAACTAGTACCCCAGCTTCCCTAACATGGTTTCTTCTAAGCTGCTTCCCCACGCTGCCCTGCCTCTTGCAGGTATGACCTCTCCATTACTCTAGGACAAGCAGTGAGGTCTTTTGCACTTCGTTTCATTTCATTTCAAGGAGCTCCATGAGGGCAGGCCTGTATCTGTTTCGTTCACCACTAAACACACAGTGCCCAGCATACAGTAGGTGCTCAGCATATACTTGTTGAAGGAATGAAGGAACAAATGAGTGGCCAAACTTGAACCAACCATCAACTATAAGAATAATTTAAAAAATCTGTAATTCCTGTCCCCAAGTTAATTTCTTTCATTTTTAACCTTTCTTTCTATTGAGATAATTTACATATGGTAGAATGCATGCTTTTTGGTATACAGCTCTATGAATTATGAGAAATGCATACAGTCATGTATGTCACCACCACCACAAGATACAGAACAATAACAAAAAAATTCCCTCCTGACCCTTGAAGATCAAACCTTCCCCTACCCCTTCTCTGGCCACGACTGATGTGTTTTCTGTCCCTACAGTTTTGCCTCATCCTGAATGTCACAAAAGGTAGATATTAAATCTGGATTCTTCCACTCAGCGTAATGCATTTGAGAATCATCTATGTTGTTGTATATATTAGTAGTCCATTCCTTTTTATTACTGGGTAGAATCCCATTGTGTGGATGTGATATAGTTTGTTTAGCCATTCACTACTTGAGATTATCTGCGTTATTTCCAGGGTTTTTTTTCTGTTTTGTTTTGGGGCTTTTTTGGCAATGATGAGTAAAGCAGCTATAAACATACACACGCAGGTTCTTAGAGATCTTAATTTTTTATTTCTCTTGGGTAAGTGCCTAAGAGTGGGGTTGCTAGGTTGTGTGGTAAGGCTATGTTTAACTTTATAAGAAACTGCCATACTCTCTTCCAAAGAGGCTAAACCATATTGCATTCCCATCAGCAGTGTATGAGACTTCTAGATGCTCTGCTTCCCTTGTCAGCACTTGGTATTATCAGTTTTTGTTTTTATTTTTTTTATTTTTATTTATTTATTTTTTAAGAAGATGTTGGCGGTAGGAGTTTATTAATTAATTTATTTAGTTTTGCTGTGTTGGGTCTTCGTTTCTGTGCAAGGGCTTTCTCCAGTTGTGGCAAGCAGGGGCCACTCTTCATAGCGGTGCACGGGCCTCTCAATGTCGCGGCCTCTCTTGTTGCGGAACACAGGCTCCAGACGCGCAGGCTCAGTAGTTGTGGCTCACGGGCCCAGCCGCTCCACGGCATGTGGGATCCTCCCAGAGCAGGGCTCGAACCCGTATCCCCTTGCATTAGCAGGCAGATTCTCAACCACTGCGCCACCAGGGAAGCCCATCAGTTTTTGTTTTTGTTTTCAATGTTATCCATTCTAATAGATGTGCAAAAGTATTGCATTGTAGTTTTGATTTATATTATTACACCCCTAATGACTATGGTGTTGAGCATCTTTTCATGACTTTGTTTGCCATCTGCATATTTTCTTTGATGAAATGTCTGTTCAAATATTTTGCCTATTTTGTTATTTGATGTTTGTTCTATTCTTAGTAAGTTTTGAGAGTTCTTTACACACTTTGGATAAAAATCTTTTTACCAGATGTATGTTTTGCTAATATTTTCTACTGGTCTATGGCTTGATTTTTCAGTTTTTTGTTTTAAAACAAAGTTCTCCCCGTCTGATGTTTCTAGGACTACAAAGTGCTTTAATAAGTTCAGGCATCTGATGTGAAAAACCCTTATGGCCTGTTTACAATTACAGATGGGGCTTCCCCATTTGTTCAAGACTCCCATTGACTAACAACTTCTGGTTAAGGGCAGTAACCCAGTTGGTTCAGCCTCTGACATTTTAGGAAGCTGTGCATGTGTGCACTTCCGAATCTCCTCCCCCACGGGCTCCCCCTCTCCTCTGCGAAGGGATACTGTCCTCTCAGCTCTCTCTGCCCTGGTGGCCGAGCAACGCAGCCCTGTCTCTAAGTCAGGACACAGGGCAAGAAGAGCGGAAGGCGCCAAGAGGACTGAGAGGATGGGGAACTCTCTGCTGAGGGAAAACAGGTGAGCCCAGACTCCCTAATGGGGAGCAGAGGAGATGGGTCTGGGCAGTGTAGCCAGAAAGAGAAAAAGAGATCTACTCTTGGGGAGAAAGCAAGTGGGTAAGGGACTGACAAGAATGGAGTTCCTACTATGTGCCAGAGAATACATTCAATTCCTTATAGGTTGGCCTTCTCCCCAGAATCACAGTGAGCAGCTGGTGGAGGACAGCTGAAAGGCAAGACTTTATCAAGGAAGTTCTGTGCAATAGACTACCCCCTAAGAAATGGAACAACTTTCCGAGGGCCCGGAGGGTATGCTCTTCTGAGGTTAAAGACACCACCACCCTTTTAATCACTATTAAAGTTCGAAATAAACAGCAAGCTTCCTGATAGCATAAGACCTTACCTGGTGCACATTCCCTGCAACAGGTAAGCAGAGGTCATTGAAATTGGTAGAGAACTTGGCTTAACTTTTCTGGGCCTCAGTTTCCTCATGATAAGTGGAAATAATAACACAATACCTATGCTGGAGGGTTCTAGTGTGTGTGATGTTAGCATAGTACCTCATACAGAGTAGAGTTCAATAATTAGAAGATATTCTTTCTTTAGACCATCATCGTCATTAATGTCAAAGCAGCCATTGTAAAAGTTAGTACCACCCAAAACAAGGGAATCCCTATGGTACAAAGTGAGGTGGTTTGGAGAAGATGAGCTAGCTGAGGAGTTGGGGGGTGATGATCTTTACAGGATTGTGTTTGGTGTCCCAGAGCTCAGTTCATGCCACTGAGAGCTAGAACATAGAATCCAAAAAGCCACCTGCCTAAAGGAGCTTGGTGAACCCGAGGAATGTCTCCCGGCCTGAGGGTCAGTGTTGTCTGGGACTTCTCTGCAGATCCTCACAGCCCTCAGTCTGAAACTCTAGCATTCTTCTATCAGATTATAAGTCACTATTTTTATGTCTAGATGTGAGGTCCTCAAAAGTAGAGACTGTTTCTTATTCATCTTTGAATTTCTGTTTCCTAACATTGTTTCTGGCATATAGTAGGCACTCAACAAACACCGAATGAATGACTGGAAACCTAAATAAATACTGTCTTGAAAAGAAAAATAAAACAAAATACAGGTATGATGTGACTGAGAAAGTTATGATTGATTTTTCATTTTGTATTTTAGAACTTTGGTGAGGCAGTGAAGGATTGTGACATTAATACATGTTAGTTGTAAAAGAAATTGGAGAATAAATAAAGTATAAACAAGAAACTAAACTGGGAAGTCACAGTTATAACTACTTATAACATTAGAAGCATTATCTTTATTTTACTGTCTATATTTATCAGAGATGTGTATTTTTTCATCTGTGAAGAGCTAATATGCCTTTTGCCCACTTCTGTTTTGGATTTCGGTCTACTTTGTTTTATTGATTGTAAAAGCTATTTTTACTTTGAAGAAATTAGCCCTTTCTCATTAGTATTACCAAAAATATTTTTGTCCAATCTGCATGTCTTGTGCCATACAGAATTTTAAAGTGTTTCTTATATATTTAAACGTAATTGAATTAAATCTAGAAAGCTTTTTGGTTTCTACCAATTTATGCTTAAAATTATTTCCCCATCCCAAAATAAGACAAATCCACTGTATAATTTTCATAGTTTTATTGCTTTACATTTAGCATCATACATTCATTATATCGTGTCAGATAGAAATACATACTTTTCTACATAATTACTCGGTTGGCCCAGCATCTTCATTTCTATGCTGACTTAAAATGTCTTCCTTAATATACTCCAAAGTCTTATATTTACTTGGATCTTATTTTCAACTTCACCTTTACCACCTGGTTATCATCATCCAGTCAGCACACTCCACCATGTCTCTCCAGATCAAATTTGTTACAAAAAGCAGGGAAATTCCCACCATCAGGCAGAATGGCACGGATTCCCTTCATGAGAGGAGCTCAGAGTTTCAGAGGATGAATCTGCCAGAAGCAAACTCAGCTTCTCCCACTTATTCCCACTTGTCCTTAGACAAGTTGCATAAATTTTTTCACCTCAATTTCTTCATGGGTAAGACATAGAACCATAATATCTACCTCATGAATTTATTTGGGGATTAAGTGAAATATAACATAGAAAATGTATATGTTATTTACATTTAGGTAGTATGTATAGTAAGTAATATATATATAATAGTAAGCAGCATTTATAGTGTGTGTGCATATATATATATATATATATATATATATATATAGTAAGCACATAGTAAATTGTGTTTAATTTTTAGTTTCTTTTTCTCTATACCCTAAACTCCCCACAAATAAAAAGATGGTTATACAGAAACCCAAACAATGAGCCAAATTATTTTCTTTATTTAATTCTTTCCTTCCCTTTTATCCCATGTTCTCTGTCTTGGTGCTTTCTGTGAAAATTGCAATTTACATGAGACAAGGCCAGTGCCCTTCTCGGTTCCTGTGTACAGTCCCTGAAACTGCATAGAGCGGATAAGCCTCTCTGTACACTGATATTCTTGCAGTTGTCATGAGGCTGTCTGGACATTTGGGAACAAATGATCGGGGCCTGGTGGTGTACGGCAGTTGTTGGAGAACGTTGCGAGGGCTGTTCTATGGCAATGGAGGGGAGGTCAAATCAAGGACAGACTGAGGTATATGCTTTAGAAGAGCGTATTAACAGATGGGAGGGCATCAAGAGGGAGCCGAGGCAATTCTGGGGTTACACACAAATAGCAGAAATGAATGAAGCTGGGAAAAGTATCAAGCAAGGTGGGAAGCCTGGAAAAGAAAGACTTAGCTCATTCTTGATATGTTGAGTTTTGGGTGGCAGCAGATCTCTCAAGAGACACCCTGGAATCCAAGAAATCAAAGCCCCAAGCAGAGAACATCCAGGCGAGAGCAAATCCAACAAAACTTCTCCCAGGCTTTGCCTGTGAGGAATGAAGTCTGTCAGGTGCTGGACTTCACATATGCCCCAACAGAGGACCCTGCTTAGATGCGGCAGCAGTTGTAATGATAGTAAACGTGAAGACAAGACAAAAGACAAAAACACTCTGAAACCTTAGACAGAAGATGTGCCATTTTGCTAGGAATCTAGTGTAACTCCTAGCAGCTGGAAAGAAGACCCTTTTTTCCTGTTGTCTCTTTGTCTGTCGATTTCATGTACCTTTCTGCTCTATCCTGGCCATTTCACTTTAAGCTCTGAGTTTCTAATTCTGAGGTAACCACATCCTCCACATGGCTACAATTGTTGAAAGGGCTGTGCAGAGAGACACTTGTGATTACCCTGTTTCTTGTAAACAAAGTCTTCCTCATCAATCCTTTCTGACCAGGCCTTTTGAGTGTCAGGGAATCGCTAAAATATGGAACGAGTGTCCCTGAATCCAAGAATCCCGAAGTGTGGCAAAGTCAGTTGTTCCGTGGCTTGAAGAGTTAGCTACACTTTCCCCATGGTTTCAGGAGAAGCTTTTGAAAGAGTATCAGTTAAAAAGCAGCTACACAGCCAAAGCCTACACAGACTTCTCCCCAACAGGGTGCTTTTCTTCGGTGCAAATTAAGGATCAAATATTTGGGGTGTCTCATTGGACCTAGGTTAAAGTATACAGTCCAAAGGATGAAACAGACTGGGAGGGCCATGGGCATTAGAAGAAGGCAGAGACTGGGCAGACTGGAGCCAGGGAAGCTTCATGTAAGTGACAGGAACCTGGAATTGCTGGCACGTAGCCTGAACCTACCCCAGACCAAAACTCCAAACTGAAATGCAAGAATATATTGCAGAAAAGTTGACTGGGGGAATTAGTCAGTTTGAAAATAGCTTTTGCGCATATTTAACTTTATGTGACCCTTACAACTCCATGAAGTAAGCGGTATAAGTATCCTCATTTTATATATAAAGAAACTGTGGCTCAGGGAGTCCAGAGATATTGATCCAGTAATGCAAAATTAATCAACTCCTTTCATCTCACTCCCATATCTCCTCAGCGAACCTGATTTCTTAGCATGAGTGTGATTTAGTGGTTTCCTTCCGGTGTTTCTTTAATGGCAGAAATAGGAGATATAAGCAAATGGGCTAAAGAACCCTGAACGAAGCCTGACGAGGAGGAAGAACTACAGCCATACCTCTCAGCCCCAAAGGCTCTAATGGTACACAGACCCTAGAAGCTGTCAGAAGACTCAGCACGCTGGTGCCCACAGCCAAGCTCAAGTGCAGCAGCCTCACCTCCGCTGCCCTTTCCAAGAGAACTCCCTGAAAAAGCTCACTGGGGGAGATATTTTTGTGTTTTCCAAACATTTTTACATAGTGTTACTGGTACATGCAGTACTTTATAAAGGCCTTTCCCAGTCAACCGTGTAGGTAGTTAACTATGCCTCAGTTCAGAAAGATGCCCAGACTTAGCCTCAATGTCTGACTGCAGAGAGACCCTGAGCCTTTCTGCCATTAAAGAGATAACAAGTCCTATTTATATAGCTACACCTTGAGGTCAATAAGGCAGATCTGATGATCTGAACCAGTCAGAGTTGCTCTGTTCTTAGCCACTCCTTCATTTATCAAATACTTATTGAAAATATATTTACTATGTGCCAGACACTGTGGCATATGCTGGTAATCTATACCATGATGAACAGACAAATATGGTCCCCAACCTTGTGAAACTCACCTTCTAGTGTAGGATATAGACAAGTGAGCAGAAAATTATAATAGAGTGTAAATAGGAGAAATTCAGAGTGCAGCGGGATCCTATGTAAATATTGCCTAATCGGTGCCTAGAAGAAATTTCTCAAATGTCCACACATTTACTTTGATTTCCTGGAGATAACTCTGTGTGCCCTTCATCACAAGAGGCCACATAAATGGCTGGAATTGGAGATAAGCAAGCCTTTTTTTCTTTGCTGGGAACACAGCAGAAAGTTCCTTCTCTGATTAAGAGTTGATAATGTCATATTTCCAAAGGTCCAGTTAATGTCCTGGGAGGACGAAGCCATTCTAGTATGAAAGATGTGTCCAAGTCACCTAGAATGAATATTCTATTGGGGGAGAAAAAAAAAGGGTTTTTACAGAAATGACAAAGGGAAGAGAGTCACCCTAACAAAGCTGCAGAAACTAAACTTGTGATTTGTGTCATCTCTTGGGTATTTTAGATGCTGGGACTGCCACATCGCTGATGGGTGTTTCTGCCTTCCATGGTGAGTGGAGAACTGTTTTCAGGGGTTATTTCCCTATAAGTGTAGTTTCAATGTGGTATTTGCTGTAAGTTACCTGTGAATTACCCACGGTCTGTGGCCACAGGGGAAGCTGGGCACTAGCCCAGGCACCATCATCTGAGAGTCAGTCAGGGAAGTGATGCTTCGAGTTTGGTGAGAAACAGGAACAATAGTATCATGGGTGATTACACACTCTTCAAACGGGAACGCCTCAGAAGCAAGGATGAAACTGGCTATCAATGTAGAGAAAGGCCCCTTAATCACACTGCAAATCCCAGCGTCTACCTGGGACAGAAGCATGCACTTCTGTCCCTTGCACAGAGAACATATAGCCAGGGTGACCATATAATTCATTGTCCAAACTGAGAAACTTTTGCGAGTGAAAAGGAGGCTAAAAATAGTTAAGTGTCACTAAATGATTGATAACAACGTTAACTAAACTGTCTGTGTAAACCAGGACATATGGTCATTCTCCTTAGAGCAGATGCTGTCCTTGTCTCCTGTGATGATAACTGGCTGCCATTAAATCTATACTGTGTTTTTCCAAGGGTCATCAGTACAGTGCAGTCACCTCTGTGCTCATACGGGAGGTGTTTGATTGCTTGCTTGCTTGCTTGTTTGTTTGGATATCATAGATTGGGATTGAGGTTGGGATTGGATATAACAATGGCTCCTTGATATAAAAGAAATTCAAATTTTGTGAGAAAAAAAACTCTCCAAAAAGTTATGTAGAGGGGACTTCCCTGGTGGCGCAGTGTTTAAGAATCCACCTGCCAATGCAGGGGACACGGGTTCAAGCCCTCGTCCTGGAAGACTCCACATGCCGCAGAGCAACTAAGCCCGTGCACCACAACTACTGAGCCTACGCTCTAGAGCCTGTGCTCCGCAACAAGAGAAGCCATCGCAGTGAGAAGCCCGTGCACTGCAACGAAGAGTAGGCTTGTGCTCGCCACAACTAGAGAAAGCCCGTGCACAGCAACAAAGACCCAAAGCAGCCAATAAAAAAAAAAAAAATTATATATAACATAACCATAGTTCTCCATCTATAAATCAATTCCATACCAGCCTCAGACAAAGGAGGAAGGAGAAAAAGGGAGAGAGAGAAATGCAAAGGAGTAGATTTCTATTCGGTCTTATCTTTAATTTTTTCTTTTTCCTATCCTCTTATTTCTCTGGCTGAAGGAGGTATTATAAGAGGCTTATAACTTTAACAAATGAGTTAAGCATAAGTTTTCATAGTTGAGTGTAACTCCCTTTGGGAGTTTCTGAATATTAAAACAACCGATTTCTTTTCCTTTTCTTTTATAGGAAAAAAATGCACATTTTTAAAGTGAGACAAGACTCCCCAAAGCAAAGTAAGTCATTGCTTTCACATCATTTTTACTTTTGTCAGACTTAGGTTTCCAAGCTGCCCCTTCCCTCTGCTCCCAAAGCTCCTTGGGCATATTTCTAGTATAACACTCACACATTTGCTGCAATTTGTTCAATTGCCTGTCTCTTTTTCTCCACTAAATTGGGAGCTCATTGAGGCAAGAACGGGCTTATCGAACTCCATAGCCTTCTGTTATTTCCCGAGGTCTGCAGGCTGAAGGAGTTAAATGGGAACAATAAAAGCAAAAGGTGGAGGTGTGAGGCACATGTAAGGAACTGCAGTGAGGCCAGTGTGGGCACAGAGAGCACAGAGGAGGGGCAGGGCCTTGGGGTCAAGTTTAGGTTAGGGTTTTTGTCTTGAGAGCTACAGGAGGCACTGAAAGGCTTTAAACAAGGGCCAAGTATGACCACATTTGCATTAAAGACATCACCCAGTTTGCTGTGCAGAGAACAGATTGTAGGAAGGAGTGACAAGAGCAGATGCTGGAAGACCACTTAGGAGGCTGACGCAATGGTCTCTGGTGACTGAACAGGGCTAAAGTTAAGGAAAGAAAAGCATTTGAAGGAGAGGGTGGTGAAGAGTGTCACGTGTAAGGGGGGAAGCAAAGGAAGTACAGGCCTGAGGACAGGCCACAACGTTCCTAAAGAAGAAAAACAAATGAGTTTTGCCTTTGCCTTTCTGGGTTTAAAGAGGAGAGCCTGGTTCATTCACTCTGACTCTGAGAAACGAGCCCTATTGGTGTGTAAAAGCCTTTTCACCCAGGGGAATTGTGGGTGCAGGAAACCCCAATCTCCATCACAGCAAAACAGAAATAGAAATAGACCTCTAATGGTAGAAATAAGACCTCTAATGCTGAAACTCACAGACCCTTTTAGTTTTTTTTAAATTTTATTGAAGTTATTGACGCATAACGTTACACTAGTTTCAGGTGCACAACATAGTGATTTGATATATATACACCATATATATCAAATATATATAATATACCATCACCATACAAAATTATTATAGTACTATTCACAATATTCCCTATACTGCACATTATGTTCTCATGACTTATTTATTTTATAACTGGATGTTTGTAGCTCTTAATCTCCGTCAACTATTAACTCACACCCCTGCCCCCTCCCCTCTGGTAACCACCAGTTTGTCCTCAGTATCTATGAGTCTGTTTCTATTTTGTTATGTTTGTTTGTTTGTTTTGCTTTTTAGATTCTACATATAAGTGAAATCATATGATATTTTTCTTTCTCTGTCTGACTTATTTCACTCAGCATAATACCCTCTAGATTCATCCATGTTGCTGCAAATGGCAAGATTTCATTCTCTTTATGGCTGAGTAATATTTCATTGTATATACATATACCACATCTTCTTTATCCATTCATCTACTGAGGGACACTTAGGTTGCTTCCCTGTCTTGGCTGTTGTAAATAATGCTGCAGTGAACATTGGGGTGCATATATCTTTTCAAATTCGTTCTTTTGTTTTCTTCAGATCAATACTCAGAAGTGGAATTGCTGGATCGTATGGTAGTTGTATATTTAATTTTTTGAGGAAACTCCATACTGTTTTCCATAGAGGTTGCAGCATTTTACAGTCCCACCAACAGTGCAAAAAATTCCCATTTCTCCACATCCTTGACAACAGTTGTTATTTGTTGTCTTTTTAATAATATCCAGGATAGTAGCATAGTATTTGTACCATAGTACTGTTATGGTAATAGCATACTATAGTAGTGTAATATAGTTTGAAATCACCAAGCATGATACCTCCAGCTTTGCTTTTCTTTTCTCAAGACTGCTCGGCTATTCTGCATCTTTTGAGGTTTCATACAAACTTTAGGATCATTTATTCAAGTTCTGTGAAAAACAGTATTAGTTTACCAATCCATGAGCACAGTGTATCTTTCCATTTTTTGTGCGTGGTCTTCAATTTCTTTCATCTATGTCTTATAGTTTTCAGAGTACAAGTCTTTTACCTCCTGGGTTAGATTTATTCTAGGTATTTTATTCTTCTTGATACAATTGTAAATAGGATTGTTTTCTTAATTTCTCTTTCTGATAGTTTGTTACGAATATATAGAAATGCAACAGATTTCTGTATGTTAATTTTGTATCCTGCAACTTTACTGAATTTATTAGTTCTAATAGTTTTATTTTGTTTTTGTTTTTGTTTTTTTTTTTGCGGTGCGAGGGCCTCTCACTGTTGTGGCCTCTCCCGTTGTGGAGCACCGGCTCCGGACGTGCAGGCTCAGCGGCCATGGCTCACGGGCCCAGCCGCTCCGCGGCATGTGGGATCTTCCCAGACCGGGGCACGAACCCATGTCCCCTGCATCGGCAGGCAGACTCTCAACCACTGCGCCACCAGGGAAGCCCTAGGGTTTTCTATATATAGTATTATATCATCTGCAAAGAGTGATAGTTTTACTTTTTCCCTTCTAATTTGCATGCCCTTTATCTCTTTTTCTTGTCTGGTTGCTGGGGCTAGACTTCCAATATTATGTTGAATAAAAGTGGTAAGTGTTGGGCATACTTGTCTTGCTTCTGATCTTAAAGGAAAAGATTTCAGCTTCTCATCATCAGGCATGATGTTGCTGTGAGCTTGATGTATATGGCCTTTATGCTGAGGTATATTCCCTCTATATTCAGTTTGCTGAGAGTTTTTATCATAAATAGATGTTAAATTTTGTCAAATGCTTTGTCTGCAACTATTGAGGTGACATATGATTTTTATCCTTTATTTTGTTAATGTGGTCTATCACATTGATTGATTTGTGGATATTGAATTATACTTGCATCCCTGGAATAAATTCCACTTGACCACAGTGTATGATCCTTTTGATGTATTGTTGAATTTGGTTTGTTAATATTTTGTTGAGGATTTTTGCATCTCAGTTCATCAGGGATATTGGCCTGTACCTTTTTTTTTTCTGTGGTGTCTGTCTGGTTTTGGTATCAGGGTAATGCAGGCCTTGTAAAACGAGCATGGAAGCATTCAATATTTCAGAAGAGTTTGAGAAGACTAGGTATTAACTCTTCTTTAAATATTTGGTAGAATTCACCTGTGAAGCCGTCGCACCTTAAACTTTTGTTTGTTGGGAGTTTTTTGATTACTGATTCTAGTAATTGGTCTGTTCATTTTTTCTATTTCTTTCTGAATCAGTCTTGGAAGATTGGATGTTTCTAGGAATTATCCATCTCCTCTAGATTGTCCAGTTTGTTGGCTTACTTGTAGTTGTCTCTTGTGATTGTGTGTGTGTGTGTCTATATATATATATATCAGTTAGTTTTAAGCTGATAGTTACTTAAGTTTGAATGCATCCTAAAAGCACTACATTTTTACTGCTCCCCACCTATGTTTATGTTATTGTCATCATATTTCACATTTTTATTCTGTGTATCCTTTAACTTCTTATCGTAGTTACAGTCCATTTTACTACTTTGGTCTTTTAACCTTCATACTAGCTTCTTAAGCGGCTGTTCCACTGGCTTTAATATATATTTGCCTTTACCAGTGAGATATTTTCTTTCGTATAGTGTCTAATTTTTAGTTATAATCTTTTCTTTTCTGCTTAAAGAAGACCCTTAAACATTTCCTGTAAGGCCAGCCTAGTGGTGATAAACTCCTTTAGTTTTTGCTTGTCTGGGAAATTTTACCTCTCCTTCAATTCTGAATAATAACCTTGCTGGGTAGAGTTTTCTTGGGTTGTTAAGGTTTTTCCTTTCAGCACTTTAAATATATCATGCCACTCCCCTCTGGCCTGCAAAGTTTCTGCTAAAAAATCAGCTGATAGTCTTATAAGAGCTCCCTTGATGTGACTTGTTTTTTTCTTGCTGCCTTTTCTCTCTTTATCTTTAACTTTTGCCATTTTAATTATGATACGTCTTGGTGTGGATCTCTTTGGGTTCATCTTGTTGCTTCCTGGACCTGGATATCTGTTTCCTTCCCCAGATTAGGGAAGTTTTCAGCCATTATTTCTTTAAATACATTTTCTGCCTCTTTCTCTCACTCTTCTTCCTATAATGTGAATGTTAGTTTGCTTGATGTTTTTCCCAGAGATTCCTTAAAACTATCCTCATTTAAAAAAATTCTTTTTCCCTGTTGCTGTTCTGATTGGGTGATTTCCACTCTTCTGTCTTCCGAT